>NC_136593.1:21720092-22231708 GCF_910589615.1 Taurulus bubalis | reverse complement strand
TTCGGTAATTCATGAAATAGCTCTCGCAATGTTGCCTGGCATCGGACTAGCCTCGTGCTCTATGTGCTATTTGATGCTACTGATGCAATTTGAATCAGCGTTTCTAAACATCAAGGCACTTAGTCCCCAAAATTCAGCCTTCAGCTGCCGAAACCCGGGATCGAACCAGGGACATTTAGATCGTCAGTATAACACTCTCCCAACTGAGCTATTTCGGCACAGAAACTAAAAACAAAGTGGCGTACAGCCAGAATATGAAACTCAGTGGAATAAAAACAATTCTATGAACAATTGTGGACCAGCCACTTTTGTTGTTTACATAGAGCCCTGAGGGGTAGCACTTTGGGAAGCAATTGAATGGCATCAGACGGCTTTGAGTCAGATATTTTAACCATCAAGGCACAATGTCCCCAAAATACAGCTTCCAGCTGCCGAAACCTGGGATTGAACCAGGGACATGTTAGATCTTCAGTCTAACGCTCTCCCAACTGAGCTATTTCGGCACAGAAACTAATAACAAAGTGGCGTACAGCCAGAATATAAATCATTCTGAAAAATGTCAATACATTTTAGGGGAATTTCCATTTTCGGTAATTCATGAAGTAGCTCTCGCAATGTTGCCTGGCATCGGACTAGCCTACGTGCTCTATGTGCTCTATGTGCTATTTGATGCTACTGATGCAATTTGAATCAGCGTTTCTAAACATCAAGGCACTTAGTCCCCAAAATACAGCTTTCAGCTGCCGAAACCCGGGATCGAACCAGGGACATTTAGATCTTCAGTCTAACGCTCTCCCAACTGAGCTATTTCGGCACAGAAACTAAAAATAAAGTGGTGTACAGCCAGAATATGAAACTCAGTGGAATAAAAACAATTCTATGAACAATTGCTGGAACAGCCACTTTTGTTGTATACATAGAGCCCTGAGGGGTAGCACTTTGGGAAGCAATTGAATGGCATCAGACGGCTTTGAGTCAGATATTTTAACCATCAAGGCACAATGTCCCCAAAATTCAGCCTTCAGCTGCCGAAACCCGGGATCGAAGCAGGGACATTCATCTCTAACGCTCCCCCAACTGAGCTATTTCGGCACAAGCACAGTGACCCTAGTGGCACTCGGTGGAATAAAAAAAATTCTATGAACAACTGCTGGACATTTCCTGAACAGCCACTTTTGTTGTATACACGAGCCCTGAGGGGTAGCACTTTGGGAAGCAATTGAATGGCATCAGACGGCTTTGAGTCAGATATTTTAACCATCAAGGCACAATGTCCCCAAAATACAGCTTCCAGCTGCCGAAACCCGGGATCGAACCAGGGACATTTAGATCTTCATCGTAACGCTCTCCCAACTGAGCTATTCTCGGCACAGAAACTAAAAACAAAGTGGCGTACAGCCAGAATATAAATCATTCTGAAAAAATGTCAATACATTTTAGGGAATTTCCATTTCGGTAAGTCATGAAGTAGCTCTCGCAATGTTGCCTGGCATCGGACTAGCCTACGTGCTCAATGTGCTATTTGATGCTACTGATGCAATGTTGAATCAGCGTTTCTAAACATCAAGGCACTTAGTCCCCCAAAATACAGCCTTCAGCTGCCGAAACCCGGGATCGAACCAGGGACTTTAGATCTTCAGTCGTAACGCTCTCCCAACTGAGCTATTTCGGCACAGAAACTAAAAATAAAGTGGCGTACAGCCAGAATATGAAACTCAGTGGAATAAAAACAATTCTATGAACAATTGCTGGACCAGCCACTTTTGTTGTTTACATAGAGCCCTGAGGGTAGCACTTTGGGAAGCAATTGAATGGCATCAGACGGCTTTGAGTCAGATATTTTAACCATCAAGGCACAATGTCCCCAAAATACAGCTTCCAGCTGCCGAAACCCGGGATTGAACCAGGGACATTTAGATCTTCAGTCTAACGCTCTCCCAACTGAGCTATTTCGGCACAGAAGCTAATAACAAAGTGGCGTACAGCCAGAATATAAATCATTCTGAAAAAATGTCAATACATTTGAGGGAATTTCCATTTTCGGTAATTCATGAAGTAGCTCTCGCAATGTTGCCTGGCATCGGACTACGCTACGTGCTCTATGTGCTATTTGATGCTACTGATGCAATTTGAATCAGCGTTTCTAAACATCAAGGCACTTAGTCCCCAAAATACAGCCTTCAGCTGCCGAAACCCGGGATCGAACCAGGGACATTTAGATCTTCAGTCTAACGCTCTCCCAACTGAGCTATTTCGGCACAGAAACTAAAAATAAAGTGGCGTACAGCCAGAATATGAAACTCAGTGGAATAAAAACAATTCTATGAACAATTGCTGGACCAGCCACTTTTGTTGTTTACATAGAGCCCTGAGGGGTAGCACTTTGGGAAGCAATTGAATGGCATCAGACGGCTTTGAGTCAGATATTTTAACCATCAAGGCACAATGTCCCCAAAATACAGCTTCCAGCTGCCGAAACCCGGGATTGAACCAGGGACATTTAGATCTTCAGTCTAACGCTCTCCCAACTGAGCTATTTCGGCACAGAAGCTAATAACAAAGTGGCGTACAGCCAGAATATAAATCATTCTGAAAAAATGTCAATACATTTGAGGGAATTTCCATTTTCGGTAATTCATGAAGTAGCTCTCGCAATGTTGCCTGGCATCGGACTAGCCTACGTGCTCTATGTGCTATTTGATGCTACTGATGCAATTTGAATCAGCGTTTCTAAACATCAAGGCACTTAGTCCCCAAAATACAGCCTTCAGCTGCCGAAACCCGGGATCGAACCAGGGACATTTAGATCTTCAGTCTAACGCTCTCCCAACTGAGCTATTTCAGCACAGAAACTAAAAATAAAGTGGTGTACAGCCAGAATATGAAACTCAGTGGAATAAAAACAATTCTATGAACAATTGCTGGACCAGCCACTTTTGTTGTTTACATAGAGCCCTGAGGGGTAGCACTTTGGGAAGCAATTGAATGGCATCAGACGGCTTTGAGTCAGATATTTTAACCATCAAGGCACAATGTCCCCAAAATACAGCTTCCAGCTGCCGAAACCCGGGATCGAACCAGGGACATTTAGATCTTCAGTCTAACGCTCTCCCAACTGAGCTATTTCGGCACAGAAACTATAAACAAAGTGGCGTACAGCCAGAATATAAATCATTCTGAAAAAATGTCAATACATTTTAGGGAATTTCCATTTTCGGTAATTCATGAAATAGCTCTCGCAATGTTGCCTGGCATCGGACTAGCCTACGTGCTCTATGTGCTATTTGATGCTACTGATGCAATTTGAATCAGCGTTTCTAAACATCAAGGCACTTAGTCCCCAAAATTCAGCCTTCAGCTGCCGAAACCCGGGATCGAACCAGGGACATTTAGATCTTCAGTATAACACTCTCCCAACTGAGCTATTTCGGCACAGAAACTAAAAACAAAGTGGCGTACAGCCAGAATATGAAACTCAGTGGAATAAAAACAATTCTATGAACAATTGTGGACCAGCCACTTTTGTTGTTTACATAGAGCCCTGAGGGGTAGCACTTTGGGAAGCAATTGAATGGCATCAGACGGCTTTGAGTCAGATATTTTAACCATCAAGGCACAATGTCCCCAAAATACAGCTTCCAGCTGCCGAAACCTGGGATTGAACCAGGGACATTTAGATCTTCAGTCTAACGCTCTCCCAACTGAGCTATTTCGGCACAGAAACTAATAACAAAGTGGCGTACAGCCAGAATATAAATCATTCTGAAAAAATGTCAATACATTTTAGGGAATTTCCATTTTCGGTAATTCATGAAGTAGCTCTCGCAATGTTGCCTGGCATCGGACTAGCCTACGTGCTCTATGTGCTCTATGTGCTATTTGATGCTACTGATGCAATTTGAATCAGCGTTTCTAAACATCAAGGCACTTAGTCCCCAAAATACAGCCTTCAGCTGCCGAAACCCGGGATCGAACCAGGGACATTTAGATCTTCAGTCTAACGCTCTCCCAACTGAGCTATTTCGGCACAGAAACTAAAAATAAAGTGGTGTACAGCCAGAATATGAAACTCAGTGGAATAAAAACAATTCTATGAACAATTGCTGGAATAGCCACTTTTGTTGTATACATAGAGCCCTGAGGGGTAGCACTTTGGGAAGCAATTGAATGGCATCAGACGGCTTTGAGTCAGATATTTTAACCATCAAGGCACAATGTCCCCAAAATTCAGCCTTCAGCTGCCGAAACCCGGGATCGAAGCAGGGACATTCATCTCTAACGCTCCCCCAACTGAGCTATTTCGGCACAAGCACAGTGACCCTAGTGGCACTCGGTGGAATAAAAAAAATTCTATGAACAACTGCTGGACATTTCCTGGAACAGCCACTTTTGTTGTATACATAGAGCCCTGAGGGGTAGCACTTTGGGAAGCAATTGAATGGCATCAGACGGCTTTGAGTCAGATATTTTAACCATCAAGGCACAATGTCCCCAAAATACAGCTTCTAGCTGCCGAAACCCGGGATCGAACCAGGGACATTTAGATCTTCAGTCTAACGCTCTCCCAACTGAGCTATTTCGGCACAAAAACTAAAAATAAAGTGGCGTACAGCCAGAATATGAAACTCGGTGGAATAAAAACAATTCTATGAACAATTGCTGGACCAGCCACTTTTGTTGTATACATAGAGCCCTGAGGGGTAGCACTTTGGGAAGCAATTGAATGGCATCAGACGGCTTTGAGTCAGATATTTTAACCATCAAGGCACAATGTCCCCAAAATACAGCTTCTAGCTGCCGAAACCCGGGATCGAACCAGGGACATTTAGATCTTCAGTCTAACGCTCTCCCAACTGAGCTATTTCGGCACAAAAACTAAAAATAAAGTGGCGTACAGCCAGAATATGAAACTCGGTGGAATAAAAACAATTCTATGAACAATTGCTGGACCAGCCACTTTTGTTGTATACATAGAGCCCTGAGGGGTAGCACTTTGGGAAGCAATTGAATGGCATCAGACGGCTTTGAGTCAGATATTTTAACCATCAAGGCACAATGTCCCCAAAATACAGCTTCCAGCTGCCGAAACCCAGGATCGAACCAGGGACATTTAGATCTTCAGTCTAACACTCTCCCAACTGAGCTATTTCGTTACAGAAACTAATAACAAAGTGGCGTACAGCCAGAATATAAATCATTCTGAAAAAATGTCAATACATTTTAGGGAATTTCCATTTTCGGTAATTCATGAAGTAGCTCTCGCAATGTTGCCTGGCATCGGACTAGCCTACGTGCTCTATGTGCTATTTGATGCTACTGATGCAATTTGAATCAGCGTTTCTAAACATCAAGGCACTTAGTCCCCAAAATACAGCCTTCAGCTGCCGAAACCCGGGATCGAACCAGGGACATTTAGATCTTCAGTCTAACACTCTCCCAACTGAGCTATTTCGGCACAGAAACTAATAACAAAGTGGCGTACAGCCAGAATATGAAACTCAGTGGAATAAAAACAATTCTATGAACAATTGCTGGACCAGCCACTTTTGTTGTTTACATAGAGCCCTGAGGGGTAGCACTTTGGGAAGCAATTGAATGGCATCAGACGGCTTTGAGTCAGATATTTTAACCATCAAGGCACAATGTCCCCAAAATACAGCTTCTAGCTGCCGAAACCCGGGATCGAACCAGGGACATTTAGATCTTCAGTCTAACGCTCTCCCAACTGAGCTATTTCGGCACAAAACCTAAAAATAAAGTGGCGTACAGCCAGAATATGAAACTCGGTGGAATAAAAACAATTCTATGAACAATTGCTGGACCAGCCACTTTTGTTGTATACATAGAGCCCTGAGGGGTAGCACTTTGGGAAGCAATTGAATGGCATCAGACGGCTTTGAGTCAGATATTTTAACCATCAAGGCACAATGTCCCCAAAATTCAGCCTTCATTTGCCGAAACCCGGGATCGAAGCAGGGACATTCATCTCTAACGCTCCCCCAACTGAGCTATTTCGGCACAAGCACAGTGACCCTAGTGGCACTCGGTGGAATAAAAAAAATTCTATGAACAACTGCTGGACATTTCCTGGAACAGCCACTTTTGTTGTATACATAGAGCCCTGAGGGGTAGCACTTTGGGAAGCAATTGAATGGCATCAGACGGCTTTGAGTCAGATATTTTAACCATCAAGGCACAATGTCCCCAAAATACAGCTTCTAGCTGCCGAAACCCGGGATCGAACCAGGGACATTTAGATCTTCAGTCTAACGCTCTCCCAACTGAGCTATTTCGGCACAAAAACTAAAAATAAAGTGGCGTACAGCCAGAATATGAAACTCGGTGGAATAAAAACAATTCTATGAACAATTGCTGGACCAGCCACTTTTGTTGTATACATAGAGCCCTGAGGGGTAGCACTTTGGGAAGCAATTGAATGGCATCAGACGGCTTTGAGTCAGATATTTTAACCATCAAGGCACAATGTCCCCAAAATACAGCTTCTAGCTGCCGAAACCCGGGATCGAACCAGGGACATTTAGATCTTCAGTCTAACGCTCTCCCAACTGAGCTATTTCGGCACAAAAACTAAAAATAAAGTGGCGTACAGCCAGAATATGAAACTCGGTGGAATAAAAACAATTCTATGAACAATTGCTGGACCAGCCACTTTTGTTGTATACATAGAGCCCTGAGGGGTAGCACTTTGGGAAGCAATTGAATGGCATCAGACGGCTTTGAGTCAGATATTTTAACCATCAAGGCACAATGTCCCCAAAATACAGCTTCCAGCTGCCGAAACCCAGGATCGAACCAGGGACATTTAGATCTTCAGTCTAACACTCTCCCAACTGAGCTATTTCGTTACAGAAACTAATAACAAAGTGGCGTACAGCCAGAATATAAATCATTCTTAAAAAATGTCAATACATTTTAGGGAATTTCCATTTTCGGTAATTCATGAAGTAGCTCTCGCAATGTTGCCTGGCATCGGACTAGCCTACGTGCTCTATGTGCTATTTGATGCTACTGATGCAATTTGAATCAGCGTTTCTAAACATCAAGGCACTTAGTCCCCAAAATACAGCCTTCAGCTGCCGAAACCCGGGATCGAACCAGGGACATTTAGATCTTCAGTCTAACACTCTCCCAACTGAGCTATTTCGGCACAGAAACTAATAACAAAGTGGCGTACAGCCAGAATATGAAACTCAGTGGAATAAAAACAATTCTATGAACAATTGCTGGACCAGCCACTTTTGTTGTTTACATAGAGCCCTGAGGGGTAGCACTTTGGGAAGCAATTGAATGGCATCAGACGGCTTTGAGTCAGATATTTTAACCATCAAGGCACAATGTCCCCAAAATACAGCTTCTAGCTGCCGAAACCCGGGATCGAACCAGGGACATTTAGATCTTCAGTCTAACGCTCTCCCAACTGAGCTATTTCGGCACAAAACCTAAAAATAAAGTGGCGTACAGCCAGAATATGAAACTCGGTGGAATAAAAACAATTCTATGAACAATTGCTGGACCAGCCACTTTTGTTGTATACATAGAGCCCTGAGGGGTAGCACTTTGGGAAGCAATTGAATGGCATCAGACGGCTTTGAGTCAGATATTTTAACCATCAAGGCACAATGTCCCCAAAATTCAGCCTTCATTTGCCGAAACCCGGGATCGAAGCAGGGACATTCATCTCTAACGCTCCCCCAACTGAGCTATTTCGGCACAAGCACAGTGACCCTAGTGGCACTCGGTGGAATAAAAAAAATTCTATGAACAACTGCTGGACATTTCCTGGAACAGCCACTTTTGTTGTATACATAGAGCCCTGAGGGGTAGCACTTTGGGAAGCAATTGAATGGCATCAGACGGCTTTGAGTCAGATATTTTAACCATCAAGGCACAATGTCCCCAAAATACAGCTTCTAGCTGCCGAAACCCGGGATCGAACCAGGGACATTTAGATCTTCAGTCTAACGCTCTCCCAACTGAGCTATTTCGGCACAAAAACTAAAAATAAAGTGGCGTACAGCCAGAATATGAAACTCGGTGGAATAAAAACAATTCTATGAACAATTGCTGGACCAGCCACTTTTGTTGTATACATAGAGCCCTGAGGGGTAGCACTTTGGGAAGCAATTGAATGGCATCAGACGGCTTTGAGTCAGATATTTTAACCATCAAGGCACAATGTCCCCAAAATACAGCTTCCAGCTGCCGAAACCCGGGATCGAACCAGGGACATTTAGATCTTCAGTCTAACGCTCTCCCAACTGAGCTATTTCGGCACAGAAACTATAAACAAAGTGGCGTACAGCCAGAATATAAATCATTCTGAAAAAATGTCAATAAATTTTAGGGAATTTCCATTTTCGGTAATTCATGAAGTAGCTCTCGCAATGTTGCCTGGCATCGGACTAGCCTACGTGCTCTATGTGCTATTTGATGCGACTGATGCAATTTGAATCAGCGTTTCTAAACATCAAGGCACTTAGTCCCCAAAATACAGCCTTCAGCTGCCGAAACCCGGGATCGAACCAGGGACATTTAGATCTTCAGTCTAACGCTCTCCCAACTGAGCTATTTCGGCACAGAAACTAAAAATAAAGTGGCGTACAGCCAGAATATGAAACTCAGTGGAATAAAAACAATTCTATGAACAATTGCTGGACCAGCCACTTTTGTTGTTTACATAGAGCCCTGAGGGGTAGCACTTTGGGAAGCAATTGAATGGCATCAGACGGCTTTGAGTCAGATATTTTAACCATCAAGGCACAATGTCCCCAAAATACAGCTTCCAGCTGCCGAAACCCGGGATCGAACCAGGGACATTTAGATCTTCAGTCTAACGCTCTCCCAACTGAGCTATTTCGGCACAGAAACTAATAAAAAAGTGGCGTACAGCCAGAATATAAATCATTCTGAAAAAATGTCAATACATTTTAGGGAATTTCCATTTTCGGTAATTCATGAAGTAGCTCTCGCAATGTTGCCTGGCATCGGACTAGCCTACGTGCTCTATGTGCTATTTGATGCTACTGATGCAATTTGAATCAGCGTTTCTAAACATCAAGGCACTTAGTCCCCAAAATTCAGCCTTCAGCTGCCGAAACCCGGGATCGAACCAGGGACATTTAGATCTTCAGTATAACACTCTCCCAACTGAGCTATTTCGGCACAGAAACTAAAAACAAAGTGGCGTACAGCCAGAATATGAAACTCAGTGGAATAAAAACAATTCTATGAACAATTGCTGGACCAGCCACTTTTGTTGTTTACATAGAGCCCTGAGGGGTAGCACTTTGGGAAGCAATTGAATGGCATCAGACGGCTTTGAGTCAGATATTTTAACCATCAAGGCACAATGTCCCCAAAATACAGCTTCCAGCTGCCGAAACCCGGGATTGAACCAGGGACATTTAGATCTTCAGTCTAACGCTCTCCCAACTGAGCTATTTCAGCACAAAACCTAAAAATAAAGTGGCGTACAGCCAGAATATGAAACTCGGTGGAATAAAAACAATTCTATGAACAATTGCTGGACCAGCCACTTTTGTTGTATACATAGAGCCCTGAGGGGTAGCACTTTGGGAAGCAATTGAATGGCATCAGACGGCTTTGAGTCAGATATTTTAACCATCAAGGCACAATGTCCCCAAAATTCAGCCTTCAGCTGCCGAAACCCGGGATCGAAGCAGGGACATTCATCTCTAACGCTCCCCCAACTGAGCTATTTCGGCACAAGCACAGTGACCCTAGTGGCACTCGGTGGAATAAAAAAAATTCTATGAACAACTGCTGGACATTTCCTGGAACAGCCACTTTTGTTGTATACATAGAGCCCTGAGGGGTAGCACTTTGGGAAGCAATTGAATGGCATCAGACGGCTTTGAGTCAGATATTTTAACCATCAAGGCACAATGTCCCCAAAATACAGCTTCTAGCTGCCGAAACCCGGGATCGAACCAGGGACATTTAGATCTTCAGTCTAACGCTCTCCCAACTGAGCTATTTCGGCACAAAAACTAAAAATAAAGTGGCGTACAGCCAGAATATGAAACTCGGTGGAATAAAAACAATTCTATGAACAATTGCTGGACCAGCCACTTTTGTTGTATACATAGAGCCCTGAGGGGTAGCACTTTGGGAAGCAATTGAATGGCATCAGACGGCTTTGAGTCAGATATTTTAACCATCAAGGCACAATGTCCCCAAAATACAGCTTCCAGCTGCCGAAACCCGGGATCGAACCAGGGACATTTAGATCTTCAGTCTAACGCTCTCCCAACTGAGCTATTTCGGCACAGAAACTATAAACAAAGTGGCGTACAGCCAGAATATAAATCATTCTGAAAAAATGTCAATACATTTTAGGGAATTTCCATTTTCGGTAATTCATGAAGTAGCTCTCGCAATGTTGCCTGGCATCGGACTAGCCTACGTGCTCTATGTGCTATTTGATGCTACTGATGCAATTTGAATCAGCGTTTCTAAACATCAAGGCACTTAGTCCCCAAAATACAGCCTTCAGCTGCCGAAACCCGGGATCGAACCAGGGACATTTAGATCTTCAGTCTAACGCTCTCCCAACTGAGCTATTTCGGCACAGAAACTAAAAATAAAGTGGTGTACAGCCAGAATATGAAACTCAGTGGAATAAAAACAATTCTATGAACAATTGCTGGAATAGCCACTTTTGTTGTATACATAGAGCCCTGAGGGGTAGCACTTTGGGAAGCAATTGAATGGCATCAGACGGCTTTGAGTCAGATATTTTAACCATCAAGGCACAATGTCCCCAAAATACAGCTTCTAGCTGCCGAAACCCGGGATCGAACCAGGGACATTTAGATCTTCAGTCTAACGCTCTCCCAACTGAGCTATTTCGGCACAAAAACTAAAAATAAAGTGGCGTACAGCCAGAATATGAAACTCGGTGGAATAAAAACAATTCTATGAACAATTGCTGGACCAGCCACTTTTGTTGTTTACATAGAGCCCTGAGGGGTAGCACTTTGGGAAGCAATTGAATGGCATCAGACGGCTTTGAGTCAGATATTTTAACCATCAAGGCACAATGTCCCCAAAATACAGCTTCTAGCTGCCGAAACCCGGGATCGAACCAGGGACATTTAGATCTTCAGTCTAACGCTCTCCCAACTGAGCTATTTCGGCACAAAAACTAAAAATAAAGTGGCGTACAGCCAGAATATGAAACTCGGTGGAATAAAAACAATTCTATGAACAATTGCTGGACCAGCCACTTTTGTTGTATACATAGAGCCCTGAGGGGTAGCACTTTGGGAAGCAATTGAATGGCATCAGACGGCTTTGAGTCAGATATTTTAACCATCAAGGCACAATGTCCCCAAAATACAGCTTCCAGCTGCCGAAACCCAGGATCGAACCAGGGACATTTAGATCTTCAGTCTAACACTCTCCCAACTGAGCTATTTCGTTACAGAAACTAATAACAAAGTGGCGTACAGCCAGAATATAAATCATTCTTAAAAAATGTCAATACATTTTAGGGAATTTCCATTTTCGGTAATTCATGAAGTAGCTCTCGCAATGTTGCCTGGCATCGGACTAGCCTACGTGCTCTATGTGCTATTTGATGCTACTGATGCAATTTGAATCAGCGTTTCTAAACATCAAGGCACTTAGTCCCCAAAATACAGCCTTCAGCTGCCGAAACCCGGGATCGAACCAGGGACATTTAGATCTTCAGTCTAACACTCTCCCAACTGAGCTATTTCGGCACAGAAACTAATAACAAAGTGGCGTACAGCCAGAATATGAAACTCAGTGGAATAAAAACAATTCTATGAACAATTGCTGGACCAGCCACTTTTGTTGTTTACATAGAGCCCTGAGGGGTAGCACTTTGGGAAGCAATTGAATGGCATCAGACGGCTTTGAGTCAGATATTTTAACCATCAAGGCACAATGTCCCCAAAATACAGCTTCTAGCTGCCGAAACCCGGGATCGAACCAGGGACATTTAGATCTTCAGTCTAACGCTCTCCCAACTGAGCTATTTCGGCACAAAACCTAAAAATAAAGTGGCGTACAGCCAGAATATGAAACTCGGTGGAATAAAAACAATTCTATGAACAATTGCTGGACCAGCCACTTTTGTTGTATACATAGAGCCCTGAGGGGTAGCACTTTGGGAAGCAATTGAATGGCATCAGACGGCTTTGAGTCAGATATTTTAACCATCAAGGCACAATGTCCCCAAAATTCAGCCTTCATTTGCCGAAACCCGGGATCGAAGCAGGGACATTCATCTCTAACGCTCCCCCAACTGAGCTATTTCGGCACAAGCACAGTGACCCTAGTGGCACTCGGTGGAATAAAAAAAATTCTATGAACAACTGCTGGACATTTCCTGGAACAGCCACTTTTGTTGTATACATAGAGCCCTGAGGGGTAGCACTTTGGGAAGCAATTGAATGGCATCAGACGGCTTTGAGTCAGATATTTTAACCATCAAGGCACAATGTCCCCAAAATACAGCTTCTAGCTGCCGAAACCCGGGATCGAACCAGGGACATTTAGATCTTCAGTCTAACGCTCTCCCAACTGAGCTATTTCGGCACAAAAACTAAAAATAAAGTGGCGTACAGCCAGAATATGAAACTCGGTGGAATAAAAACAATTCTATGAACAATTGCTGGACCAGCCACTTTTGTTGTATACATAGAGCCCTGAGGGGTAGCACTTTGGGAAGCAATTGAATGGCATCAGACGGCTTTGAGTCAGATATTTTAACCATCAAGGCACAATGTCCCCAAAATACAGCTTCCAGCTGCCGAAACCCGGGATTGAACCAGGGACATTTAGATCTTCAGTCTAACGCTCTCCCAACTGAGCTATTTCGGCACAGAAGCTAATAACAAAGTGGCGTACAGCCAGAATATAAATCATTCTGAAAAAATGTCAATACATTTGAGGGAATTTCCATTTTCGGTAATTCATGAAGTAGCTCTCGCAATGTTGCCTGGCATCGGACTAGCCTACGTGCTCTATGTGCTATTTGATGCTACTGATGCAATTTGAATCAGCGTTTCTAAACATCAAGGCACTTAGTCCCCAAAATACAGCCTTCAGCTGCCGAAACCCGGGATCGAACCAGGGACATTTAGATCTTCAGTCTAACGCTCTCCCAACTGAGCTATTTCAGCACAGAAACTAAAAATAAAGTGGTGTACAGCCAGAATATGAAACTCAGTGGAATAAAAACAATTCTATGAACAATTGCTGGACCAGCCACTTTTGTTGTTTACATAGAGCCCTGAGGGGTAGCACTTTGGGAAGCAATTGAATGGCATCAGACGGCTTTGAGTCAGATATTTTAACCATCAAGGCACAATGTCCCCAAAATACAGCTTCCAGCTGCCGAAACCCGGGATCGAACCAGGGACATTTAGATCTTCAGTCTAAAGCTCTCCCAACTGAGCTATTTCGGCACAGAAACTATAAACAAAGTGGCGTACAGCCAGAATATAAATCATTCTGAAAAAATGTCAATACATTTTAGGGAATTTCCATTTTCGGTAATTCATGAAATAGCTCTCGCAATGTTGCCTGGCATCGGACTAGCCTACGTGCTCTATGTGCTATTTGATGCTACTGATGCAATTTGAATCAGCGTTTCTAAACATCAAGGCACTTAGTCCCCAAAATTCAGCCTTCAGCTGCCGAAACCCGGGATCGAACCAGGGACATTTAGATCTTCAGTATAACACTCTCCCAACTGAGCTATTTCGGCACAGAAACTAAAAACAAAGTGGCGTACAGCCAGAATATGAAACTCAGTGGAATAAAAACAATTCTATGAACAATTGTGGACCAGCCACTTTTGTTGTTTACATAGAGCCCTGAGGGGTAGCACTTTGGGAAGCAATTGAATGGCATCAGACGGCTTTGAGTCAGATATTTTAACCATCAAGGCACAATGTCCCCAAAATACAGCTTCCAGCTGCCGAAACCTGGGATTGAACCAGGGACATTTAGATCTTCAGTCTAACGCTCTCCCAACTGAGCTATTTCGGCACAGAAACTAATAACAAAGTGGCGTACAGCCAGAATATAAATCATTCTGAAAAAATGTCAATACATTTTAGGGAATTTCCATTTTCGGTAATTCATGAAGTAGCTCTCGCAATGTTGCCTGGCATCGGACTAGCCTACGTGCTCTATGTGCTCTATGTGCTATTTGATGCTACTGATGCAATTTGAATCAGCGTTTCTAAACATCAAGGCACTTAGTCCCCAAAATACAGCCTTCAGCTGCCGAAACCCGGGATCGAACCAGGGACATTTAGATCTTCAGTCTAACGCTCTCCCAACTGAGCTATTTCGGCACAGAAACTAAAAATAAAGTGGTGTACAGCCAGAATATGAAACTCAGTGGAATAAAAACAATTCTATGAACAATTGCTGGAATAGCCACTTTTGTTGTATACATAGAGCCCTGAGGGGTAGCACTTTGGGAAGCAATTGAATGGCATCAGACGGCTTTGAGTCAGATATTTTAACCATCAAGGCACAATGTCCCCAAAATTCAGCCTTCAGCTGCCGAAACCCGGGATCGAAGCAGGGACATTCATCTCTAACGCTCCCCCAACTGAGCTATTTCGGCACAAGCACAGTGACCCTAGTGGCACTCGGTGGAATAAAAAAAATTCTATGAACAACTGCTGGACATTTCCTGGAACAGCCACTTTTGTTGTATACATAGAGCCCTGAGGGGTAGCACTTTGGGAAGCAATTGAATGGCATCAGACGGCTTTGAGTCAGATATTTTAACCATCAAGGCACAATGTCCCCAAAATACAGCTTCTAGCTGCCGAAACCCGGGATCGAACCAGGGACATTTAGATCTTCAGTCTAACGCTCTCCCAACTGAGCTATTTCGGCACAAAAACTAAAAATAAAGTGGCGTACAGCCAGAATATGAAACTCGGTGGAATAAAAACAATTCTATGAACAATTGCTGGACCAGCCACTTTTGTTGTATACATAGAGCCCTGAGGGGTAGCACTTTGGGAAGCAATTGAATGGCATCAGACGGCTTTGAGTCAGATATTTTAACCATCAAGGCACAATGTCCCCAAAATACAGCTTCTAGCTGCCGAAACCCGGGATCGAACCAGGGACATTTAGATCTTCAGTCTAACGCTCTCCCAACTGAGCTATTTCGGCACAAAAACTAAAAATAAAGTGGCGTACAGCCAGAATATGAAACTCGGTGGAATAAAAACAATTCTATGAACAATTGCTGGACCAGCCACTTTTGTTGTATACATAGAGCCCTGAGGGGTAGCACTTTGGGAAGCAATTGAATGGCATCAGACGGCTTTGAGTCAGATATTTTAACCATCAAGGCACAATGTCCCCAAAATACAGCTTCCAGCTGCCGAAACCCAGGATCGAACCAGGGACATTTAGATCTTCAGTCTAACACTCTCCCAACTGAGCTATTTCGTTACAGAAACTAATAACAAAGTGGCGTACAGCCAGAATATAAATCATTCTTAAAAAATGTCAATACATTTTAGGGAATTTCCATTTTCGGTAATTCATGAAGTAGCTCTCGCAATGTTGCCTGGCATCGGACTAGCCTACGTGCTCTATGTGCTATTTGATGCTACTGATGCAATTTGAATCAGCGTTTCTAAACATCAAGGCACTTAGTCCCCAAAATACAGCCTTCAGCTGCCGAAACCCGGGATCGAACCAGGGACATTTAGATCTTCAGTCTAACACTCTCCCAACTGAGCTATTTCGGCACAGAAACTAATAACAAAGTGGCGTACAGCCAGAATATGAAACTCAGTGGAATAAAAACAATTCTATGAACAATTGCTGGACCAGCCACTTTTGTTGTTTACATAGAGCCCTGAGGGGTAGCACTTTGGGAAGCAATTGAATGGCATCAGACGGCTTTGAGTCAGATATTTTAACCATCAAGGCACAATGTCCCCAAAATACAGCTTCTAGCTGCCGAAACCCGGGATCGAACCAGGGACATTTAGATCTTCAGTCTAACGCTCTCCCAACTGAGCTATTTCGGCACAAAACCTAAAAATAAAGTGGCGTACAGCCAGAATATGAAACTCGGTGGAATAAAAACAATTCTATGAACAATTGCTGGACCAGCCACTTTTGTTGTATACATAGAGCCCTGAGGGGTAGCACTTTGGGAAGCAATTGAATGGCATCAGACGGCTTTGAGTCAGATATTTTAACCATCAAGGCACAATGTCCCCAAAATTCAGCCTTCATTTGCCGAAACCCGGGATCGAAGCAGGGACATTCATCTCTAACGCTCCCCCAACTGAGCTATTTCGGCACAAGCACAGTGACCCTAGTGGCACTCGGTGGAATAAAAAAAATTCTATGAACAACTGCTGGACATTTCCTGGAACAGCCACTTTTGTTGTATACATAGAGCCCTGAGGGGTAGCACTTTGGGAAGCAATTGAATGGCATCAGACGGCTTTGAGTCAGATATTTTAACCATCAAGGCACAATGTCCCCAAAATACAGCTTCTAGCTGCCGAAACCCGGGATCGAACCAGGGACATTTAGATCTTCAGTCTAACGCTCTCCCAACTGAGCTATTTCGGCACAAAAACTAAAAATAAAGTGGCGTACAGCCAGAATATGAAACTCGGTGGAATAAAAACAATTCTATGAACAATTGCTGGACCAGCCACTTTTGTTGTATACATAGAGCCCTGAGGGGTAGCACTTTGGGAAGCAATTGAATGGCATCAGACGGCTTTGAGTCAGATATTTTAACCATCAAGGCACAATGTCCCCAAAATACAGCTTCCAGCTGCCGAAACCCGGGATCGAACCAGGGACATTTAGATCTTCAGTCTAACGCTCTCCCAACTGAGCTATTTCGGCACAGAAACTATAAACAAAGTGGCGTACAGCCAGAATATAAATCATTCTGAAAAAATGTCAATAAATTTTAGGGAATTTCCATTTTCGGTAATTCATGAAGTAGCTCTCGCAATGTTGCCTGGCATCGGACTAGCCTACGTGCTCTATGTGCTATTTGATGCGACTGATGCAATTTGAATCAGCGTTTCTAAACATCAAGGCACTTAGTCCCCAAAATACAGCCTTCAGCTGCCGAAACCCGGGATCGAACCAGGGACATTTAGATCTTCAGTCTAACGCTCTCCCAACTGAGCTATTTCGGCACAGAAACTAAAAATAAAGTGGCGTACAGCCAGAATATGAAACTCAGTGGAATAAAAACAATTCTATGAACAATTGCTGGACCAGCCACTTTTGTTGTTTACATAGAGCCCTGAGGGGTAGCACTTTGGGAAGCAATTGAATGGCATCAGACGGCTTTGAGTCAGATATTTTAACCATCAAGGCACAATGTCCCCAAAATACAGCTTCCAGCTGCCGAAACCCGGGATCGAACCAGGGACATTTAGATCTTCAGTCTAACGCTCTCCCAACTGAGCTATTTCGGCACAGAAACTAATAAAAAAGTGGCGTACAGCCAGAATATAAATCATTCTGAAAAAATGTCAATACATTTTAGGGAATTTCCATTTTCGGTAATTCATGAAATAGCTCTCGCAATGTTGCCTGGCATCGGACTAGCCTACGTGCTCTATGTGCTATTTGATGCTACTGATGCAATTTGAATCAGCGTTTCTAAACATCAAGGCACTTAGTCCCCAAAATTCAGCCTTCAGCTGCCGAAACCCGGGATCGAACCAGGGACATTTAGATCTTCAGTATAACACTCTCCCAACTGAGCTATTTCGGCACAGAAACTAAAAACAAAGTGGCGTACAGCCAGAATATGAAACTCAGTGGAATAAAAACAATTCTATGAACAATTGCTGGACCAGCCACTTTTGTTGTTTACATAGAGCCCTGAGGGGTAGCACTTTGGGAAGCAATTGAATGGCATCAGACGGCTTTGAGTCAGATATTTTAACCATCAAGGCACAATGTCCCCAAAATACAGCTTCCAGCTGCCGAAACCCGGGATTGAACCAGGGACATTTAGATCTTCAGTCTAACGCTCTCCCAACTGAGCTATTTCGGCACAAAACCTAAAAATAAAGTGGCGTACAGCCAGAATATGAAACTCGGTGGAATAAAAACAATTCTATGAACAATTGCTGGACCAGCCACTTTTGTTGTATACATAGAGCCCTGAGGGGTAGCACTTTGGGAAGCAATTGAATGGCATCAGACGGCTTTGAGTCAGATATTTTAACCATCAAGGCACAATGTCCCCAAAATTCAGCCTTCAGCTGCCGAAACCCGGGATCGAAGCAGGGACATTCATCTCTAACGCTCCCCCAACTGAGCTATTTCGGCACAAGCACAGTGACCCTAGTGGCACTCGGTGGAATAAAAAAAATTCTATGAACAACTGCTGGACATTTCCTGGAACAGCCACTTTTGTTGTATACATAGAGCCCTGAGGGGTAGCACTTTGGGAAGCAATTGAATGGCATCAGACGGCTTTGAGTCAGATATTTTAACCATCAAGGCACAATGTCCCCAAAATACAGCTTCTAGCTGCCGAAACCCGGGATCGAACCAGGGACATTTAGATCTTCAGTCTAACGCTCTCCCAACTGAGCTATTTCGGCACAAAAACTAAAAATAAAGTGGCGTACAGCCAGAATATGAAACTCGGTGGAATAAAAACAATTCTATGAACAATTGCTGGACCAGCCACTTTTGTTGTATACATAGAGCCCTGAGGGGTAGCACTTTGGGAAGCAATTGAATGGCATCAGACGGCTTTGAGTCAGATATTTTAACCATCAAGGCACAATGTCCCCAAAATACAGCTTCCAGCTGCCGAAACCCGGGATCGAACCAGGGACATTTAGATCTTCAGTCTAACGCTCTCCCAACTGAGCTATTTCGGCACAGAAACTATAAACAAAGTGGCGTACAGCCAGAATATAAATCATTCTGAAAAAATGTCAATACATTTTAGGGAATTTCCATTTTCGGTAATTCATGAAGTAGCTCTCGCAATGTTGCCTGGCATCGGACTAGCCTACGTGCTCTATGTGCTATTTGATGCTACTGATGCAATTTGAATCAGCGTTTCTAAACATCAAGGCACTTAGTCCCCAAAATACAGCCTTCAGCTGCCGAAACCCGGGATCGAACCAGGGACATTTAGATCTTCAGTCTAACGCTCTCCCAACTGAGCTATTTCGGCACAGAAACTAAAAATAAAGTGGTGTACAGCCAGAATATGAAACTCAGTGGAATAAAAACAATTCTATGAACAATTGCTGGAATAGCCACTTTTGTTGTATACATAGAGCCCTGAGGGGTAGCACTTTGGGAAGCAATTGAATGGCATCAGACGGCTTTGAGTCAGATATTTTAACCATCAAGGCACAATGTCCCCAAAATACAGCTTCTAGCTGCCGAAACCCGGGATCGAACCAGGGACATTTAGATCTTCAGTCTAACGCTCTCCCAACTGAGCTATTTCGGCACAAAAACTAAAAATAAAGTGGCGTACAGCCAGAATATGAAACTCGGTGGAATAAAAACAATTCTATGAACAATTGCTGGACCAGCCACTTTTGTTGTATACATAGAGCCCTGAGGGGTAGCACTTTGGGAAGCAATTGAATGGCATCAGACGGCTTTGAGTCAGATATTTTAACCATCAAGGCACAATGTCCCCAAAATACAGCTTCTAGCTGCCGAAACCCGGGATCGAACCAGGGACATTTAGATCTTCAGTCTAACGCTCTCCCAACTGAGCTATTTCGGCACAAAAACTAAAAATAAAGTGGCGTACAGCCAGAATATGAAACTCGGTGGAATAAAAACAATTCTATGAACAATTGCTGGACCAGCCACTTTTGTTGTATACATAGAGCCCTGAGGGGTAGCACTTTGGGAAGCAATTGAATGGCATCAGACGGCTTTGAGTCAGATATTTTAACCATCAAGGCACAATGTCCCCAAAATACAGCTTCCAGCTGCCGAAACCCAGGATCGAACCAGGGACATTTAGATCTTCAGTCTAACACTCTCCCAACTGAGCTATTTCGTTACAGAAACTAATAACAAAGTGGCGTACAGCCAGAATATAAATCATTCTTAAAAAATGTCAATACATTTTAGGGAATTTCCATTTTCGGTAATTCATGAAGTAGCTCTCGCAATGTTGCCTGGCATCGGACTAGCCTACGTGCTCTATGTGCTATTTGATGCTACTGATGCAATTTGAATCAGCGTTTCTAAACATCAAGGCACTTAGTCCCCAAAATACAGCCTTCAGCTGCCGAAACCCGGGATCGAACCAGGGACATTTAGATCTTCAGTCTAACACTCTCCCAACTGAGCTATTTCGGCACAGAAACTAATAACAAAGTGGCGTACAGCCAGAATATGAAACTCAGTGGAATAAAAACAATTCTATGAACAATTGCTGGACCAGCCACTTTTGTTGTTTACATAGAGCCCTGAGGGGTAGCACTTTGGGAAGCAATTGAATGGCATCAGACGGCTTTGAGTCAGATATTTTAACCATCAAGGCACAATGTCCCCAAAATACAGCTTCTAGCTGCCGAAACCCGGGATCGAACCAGGGACATTTAGATCTTCAGTCTAACGCTCTCCCAACTGAGCTATTTCGGCACAAAACCTAAAAATAAAGTGGCGTACAGCCAGAATATGAAACTCGGTGGAATAAAAACAATTCTATGAACAATTGCTGGACCAGCCACTTTTGTTGTATACATAGAGCCCTGAGGGGTAGCACTTTGGGAAGCAATTGAATGGCATCAGACGGCTTTGAGTCAGATATTTTAACCATCAAGGCACAATGTCCCCAAAATTCAGCCTTCATTTGCCGAAACCCGGGATCGAAGCAGGGACATTCATCTCTAACGCTCCCCCAACTGAGCTATTTCGGCACAAGCACAGTGACCCTAGTGGCACTCGGTGGAATAAAAAAAATTCTATGAACAACTGCTGGACATTTCCTGGAACAGCCACTTTTGTTGTATACATAGAGCCCTGAGGGGTAGCACTTTGGGAAGCAATTGAATGGCATCAGACGGCTTTGAGTCAGATATTTTAACCATCAAGGCACAATGTCCCCAAAATACAGCTTCTAGCTGCCGAAACCCGGGATCGAACCAGGGACATTTAGATCTTCAGTCTAACGCTCTCCCAACTGAGCTATTTCGGCACAAAAACTAAAAATAAAGTGGCGTACAGCCAGAATATGAAACTCGGTGGAATAAAAACAATTCTATGAACAATTGCTGGACCAGCCACTTTTGTTGTATACATAGAGCCCTGAGGGGTAGCACTTTGGGAAGCAATTGAATGGCATCAGACGGCTTTGAGTCAGATATTTTAACCATCAAGGCACAATGTCCCCAAAATACAGCTTCCAGCTGCCGAAACCCGGGATCGAACCAGGGACATTTAGATCTTCAGTCTAACGCTCTCCCAACTGAGCTATTTCGGCACAGAAACTATAAACAAAGTGGCGTACAGCCAGAATATAAATCATTCTGAAAAAATGTCAATAAATTTTAGGGAATTTCCATTTTCGGTAATTCATGAAGTAGCTCTCGCAATGTTGCCTGGCATCGGACTAGCCTACGTGCTCTATGTGCTATTTGATGCGACTGATGCAATTTGAATCAGCGTTTCTAAACATCAAGGCACTTAGTCCCCAAAATACAGCCTTCAGCTGCCGAAACCCGGGATCGAACCAGGGACATTTAGATCTTCAGTCTAACGCTCTCCCAACTGAGCTATTTCGGCACAGAAACTAATAATAAAGTGGCGTACAGCCAGAATATGAAACTCAGTGAAATAAAAACAATTCTATGAACAATTGCTGGACCAGCCACTTTTGTTGTTTACATAGAGCCCTGAGGGGTAGCACTTTGGGAAGCAATTGAATGGCATCAGACGGCTTTGAGTCAGATATTTTAACCATCAAGGCACAATGTCCCCAAAATACAGCTTCCAGCTGCCGAAACCCGGGATCGAACCAGGGACATTTAGATCTTCAGTCTAACGCTCTCCCAACTGAGCTATTTCGGCACAGAAACTAATAAAAAAGTGGCGTACAGCCAGAATATAAATCATTCTGAAAAAATGTCAATACATTTTAGGGAATTTCCATTTTCGGTAATTCATGAAATAGCTCTCGCAATGTTGCCTGGCATCGGACTAGCCTACGTGCTCTATGTGCTATTTGATGCTACTGATGCAATTTGAATCAGCGTTTCTAAACATCAAGGCACTTAGTCCCCAAAATTCAGCCTTCAGCTGCCGAAACCCGGGATCGAACCAGGGACATTTAGATCTTCAGTATAACACTCTCCCAACTGAGCTATTTCGGCACAGAAACTAAAAACAAAGTGGCGTACAGCCAGAATATGAAACTCAGTGGAATAAAAACAATTCTATGAACAATTGCTGGACCAGCCACTTTTGTTGTTTACATAGAGCCCTGAGGGGTAGCACTTTGGGAAGCAATTGAATGGCATCAGACGGCTTTGAGTCAGATATTTTAACCATCAAGGCACAATGTCCCCAAAATACAGCTTCCAGCTGCCGAAACCCGGGATTGAACCAGGGACATTTAGATCTTCAGTCTAACGCTCTCCCAACTGAGCTATTTCGGCACAAAACCTAAAAATAAAGTGGCGTACAGCCAGAATATGAAACTCGGTGGAATAAAAACAATTCTATGAACAATTGCTGGACCAGCCACTTTTGTTGTATACATAGAGCCCTGAGGGGTAGCACTTTGGGAAGCAATTGAATGGCATCAGACGGCTTTGAGTCAGATATTTTAACCATCAAGGCACAATGTCCCCAAAATTCAGCCTTCAGCTGCCGAAACCCGGGATCGAAGCAGGGACATTCATCTCTAACGCTCCCCCAACTGAGCTATTTCGGCACAAGCACAGTGACCCTAGTGGCACTCGGTGGAATAAAAAAAATTCTATGAACAACTGCTGGACATTTCCTGGAACAGCCACTTTTGTTGTATACATAGAGCCCTGAGGGGTAGCACTTTGGGAAGCAATTGAATGGCATCAGACGGCTTTGAGTCAGATATTTTAACCATCAAGGCACAATGTCCCCAAAATACAGCTTCTAGCTGCCGAAACCCGGGATCGAACCAGGGACATTTAGATCTTCAGTCTAACGCTCTCCCAACTGAGCTATTTCGGCACAAAAACTAAAAATAAAGTGGCGTACAGCCAGAATATGAAACTCGGTGGAATAAAAACAATTCTATGAACAATTGCTGGACCAGCCACTTTTGTTGTATACATAGAGCCCTGAGGGGTAGCACTTTGGGAAGCAATTGAATGGCATCAGACGGCTTTGAGTCAGATATTTTAACCATCAAGGCACAATGTCCCCAAAATACAGCTTCCAGCTGCCGAAACCCGGGATCGAACCAGGGACATTTAGATCTTCAGTCTAACGCTCTCCCAACTGAGCTATTTCGGCACAGAAACTATAAACAAAGTGGCGTACAGCCAGAATATAAATCATTCTGAAAAAATGTCAATACATTTTAGGGAATTTCCATTTTCGGTAATTCATGAAGTAGCTCTCGCAATGTTGCCTGGCATCGGACTAGCCTACGTGCTCTATGTGCTATTTGATGCTACTGATGCAATTTGAATCAGCGTTTCTAAACATCAAGGCACTTAGTCCCCAAAATACAGCCTTCAGCTGCCGAAACCCGGGATCGAACCAGGGACATTTAGATCTTCAGTCTAACGCTCTCCCAACTGAGCTATTTCGGCACAGAAACTAAAAATAAAGTGGTGTACAGCCAGAATATGAAACTCAGTGGAATAAAAACAATTCTATGAACAATTGCTGGAATAGCCACTTTTGTTGTATACATAGAGCCCTGAGGGGTAGCACTTTGGGAAGCAATTGAATGGCATCAGACGGCTTTGAGTCAGATATTTTAACCATCAAGGCACAATGTCCCCAAAATTCAGCCTTCAGCTGCCGAAACCCGGGATCGAAGCAGGGACATTCATCTCTAACGCTCCCCCAACTGAGCTATTTCGGCACAAGCACAGTGACCCTAGTGGCACTCGGTGGAATAAAAAAAATTCTATGAACAACTGCTGGACATTTCCTGGAACAGCCACTTTTGTTGTATACATAGAGCCCTGAGGGGTAGCACTTTGGGAAGCAATTGAATGGCATCAGACGGCTTTGAGTCAGATATTTTAACCATCAAGGCACAATGTCCCCAAAATACAGCTTCTAGCTGCCGAAACCCGGGATCGAACCAGGGACATTTAGATCTTCAGTCTAACGCTCTCCCAACTGAGCTATTTCGGCACAAAAACTAAAAATAAAGTGGCGTACAGCCAGAATATGAAACTCGGTGGAATAAAAACAATTCTATGAACAATTGCTGGACCAGCCACTTTTGTTGTATACATAGAGCCCTGAGGGGTAGCACTTTGGGAAGCAATTGAATGGCATCAGACGGCTTTGAGTCAGATATTTTAACCATCAAGGCACAATGTCCCCAAAATACAGCTTCCAGCTGCCGAAACCCGGGATCGAACCAGGGACATTTAGATCTTCAGTCTAACGCTCTCCCAACTGAGCTATTTCGGCACAGAAACTATAAACAAAGTGGCGTACAGCCAGAATATAAATCATTCTGAAAAAATGTCAATAAATTTTAGGGAATTTCCATTTTCGGTAATTCATGAAGTAGCTCTCGCAATGTTGCCTGGCATCGGACTAGCCTACGTGCTCTATGTGCTATTTGATGCGACTGATGCAATTTGAATCAGCGTTTCTAAACATCAAGGCACTTAGTCCCCAAAATACAGCCTTCAGCTGCCGAAACCCGGGATCGAACCAGGGACATTTAGATCTTCAGTCTAACGCTCTCCCAACTGAGCTATTTCGGCACAGAAACTAAAAATAAAGTGGCGTACAGCCAGAATATGAAACTCAGTGGAATAAAAACAATTCTATGAACAATTGCTGGACCAGCCACTTTTGTTGTTTACATAGAGCCCTGAGGGGTAGCACTTTGGGAAGCAATTGAATGGCATCAGACGGCTTTGAGTCAGATATTTTAACCATCAAGGCACAATGTCCCCAAAATACAGCTTCCAGCTGCCGAAACCCGGGATCGAACCAGGGACATTTAGATCTTCAGTCTAACGCTCTCCCAACTGAGCTATTTCGGCACAGAAACTAATAAAAAAGTGGCGTACAGCCAGAATATAAATCATTCTGAAAAAATGTCAATACATTTTAGGGAATTTCCATTTTCGGTAATTCATGAAATAGCTCTCGCAATGTTGCCTGGCATCGGACTAGCCTACGTGCTCTATGTGCTATTTGATGCTACTGATGCAATTTGAATCAGCGTTTCTAAACATCAAGGCACTTAGTCCCCAAAATTCAGCCTTCAGCTGCCGAAACCCGGGATCGAACCAGGGACATTTAGATCTTCAGTATAACACTCTCCCAACTGAGCTATTTCGGCACAGAAACTAAAAACAAAGTGGCGTACAGCCAGAATATGAAACTCAGTGGAATAAAAACAATTCTATGAACAATTGCTGGACCAGCCACTTTTGTTGTTTACATAGAGCCCTGAGGGGTAGCACTTTGGGAAGCAATTGAATGGCATCAGACGGCTTTGAGTCAGATATTTTAACCATCAAGGCACAATGTCCCCAAAATACAGCTTCCAGCTGCCGAAACCCGGGATTGAACCAGGGACATTTAGATCTTCAGTCTAACGCTCTCCCAACTGAGCTATTTCGGCACAAAACCTAAAAATAAAGTGGCGTACAGCCAGAATATGAAACTCGGTGGAATAAAAACAATTCTATGAACAATTGCTGGACCAGCCACTTTTGTTGTATACATAGAGCCCTGAGGGGTAGCACTTTGGGAAGCAATTGAATGGCATCAGACGGCTTTGAGTCAGATATTTTAACCATCAAGGCACAATGTCCCCAAAATTCAGCCTTCAGCTGCCGAAACCCGGGATCGAAGCAGGGACATTCATCTCTAACGCTCCCCCAACTGAGCTATTTCGGCACAAGCACAGTGACCCTAGTGGCACTCGGTGGAATAAAAAAAATTCTATGAACAACTGCTGGACATTTCCTGGAACAGCCACTTTTGTTGTATACATAGAGCCCTGAGGGGTAGCACTTTGGGAAGCAATTGAATGGCATCAGACGGCTTTGAGTCAGATATTTTAACCATCAAGGCACAATGTCCCCAAAATACAGCTTCTAGCTGCCGAAACCCGGGATCGAACCAGGGACATTTAGATCTTCAGTCTAACGCTCTCCCAACTGAGCTATTTCGGCACAAAAACTAAAAATAAAGTGGCGTACAGCCAGAATATGAAACTCGGTGGAATAAAAACAATTCTATGAACAATTGCTGGACCAGCCACTTTTGTTGTATACATAGAGCCCTGAGGGGTAGCACTTTGGGAAGCAATTGAATGGCATCAGACGGCTTTGAGTCAGATATTTTAACCATCAAGGCACAATGTCCCCAAAATACAGCTTCCAGCTGCCGAAACCCGGGATCGAACCAGGGACATTTAGATCTTCAGTCTAACGCTCTCCCAACTGAGCTATTTCGGCACAGAAACTATAAACAAAGTGGCGTACAGCCAGAATATAAATCATTCTGAAAAAATGTCAATACATTTTAGGGAATTTCCATTTTCGGTAATTCATGAAGTAGCTCTCGCAATGTTGCCTGGCATCGGACTAGCCTACGTGCTCTATGTGCTATTTGATGCTACTGATGCAATTTGAATCAGCGTTTCTAAACATCAAGGCACTTAATCCCCAAAATACAGCCTTCAGCTGCCGAAACCCGGGATCGAACCAGGGACATTTAGATCTTCAGTCTAACGCTCTCCCAACTGAGCTATTTCGGCACAGAAACTAAAAATAAAGTGGTGTACAGCCAGAATATGAAACTCAGTGGAATAAAAACAATTCTATGAACAATTGCTGGAATAGCCACTTTTGTTGTATACATAGAGCCCTGAGGGGTAGCACTTTGGGAAGCAATTGAATGGCATCAGACGGCTTTGAGTCAGATATTTTAACCATCAAGGCACAATGTCCCCAAAATTCAGCCTTCAGCTGCCGAAACCCGGGATCGAAGCAGGGACATTCATCTCTAACGCTCCCCCAACTGAGCTATTTCGGCACAAGCACAGTGACCCTAGTGGCACTCGGTGGAATAAAAAAAAGTCTATGAACAACTGCTGGACATTTCCTGGAACAGCCACTTTTG
Organism: Taurulus bubalis; assembly: GCF_910589615.1. Taxonomy (NCBI): domain Eukaryota; kingdom Metazoa; phylum Chordata; class Actinopteri; order Perciformes; family Cottidae; genus Taurulus; species Taurulus bubalis. The sequence goes on along the minus strand of NC_136593.1, from coordinate 22,204,336 downwards.
TTGTATACATAGAGCCCTGAGGGGTAGCACTTTGGGAAGCAATTGAATGGCATCAGACGGCTTTGAGTCAGATATTTTAACCATCAAGGCACAATGTCCCCAAAATACAGCTTCTAGCTGCCGAAACCCGGGATCGAACCAGGGACATTTAGATCTTCAGTCTAACGCTCTCCCAACTGAGCTATTTCGGCACAAAAACTAAAAATAAAGTGGCGTACAGCCAGAATATGAAACTCGGTGGAATAAAAACAATTCTATGAACAATTGCTGGACCAGCCACTTTTGTTGTATACATAGAGCCCTGAGGGGTAGCACTTTGGGAAGCAATTGAATGGCATCAGACGGCTTTGAGTCAGATATTTTAACCATCAAGGCACAATGTCCCCAAAATACAGCTTCTAGCTGCCGAAACCCGGGATCGAACCAGGGACATTTAGATCTTCAGTCTAACGCTCTCCCAACTGAGCTATTTCGGCACAAAAACTAAAAATAAAGTGGCGTACAGCCAGAATATGAAACTCGGTGGAATAAAAACAATTCTATGAACAATTGCTGGACCAGCCACTTTTGTTGTATACATAGAGCCCTGAGGGGTAGCACTTTGGGAAGCAATTGAATGGCATCAGACGGCTTTGAGTCAGATATTTTAACCATCAAGGCACAATGTCCCCAAAATACAGCTTCCAGCTGCCGAAACCCAGGATCGAACCAGGGACATTTAGATCTTCAGTCTAACGCTCTCCCAACTGAGCTATTTCGGCACAGAAACTATAAACAAAGTGGCGTACAGCCAGAATATAAATCATTCTGAAAAAATGTCAATACATTTTAGGGAATTTCCATTTTCGGTAATTCATGAAGTAGCTCTCGCAATGTTGGCTGGCATCGGACTAGCCTACGTGCTCTATGTGCTATTTGATGCTACTGATGCAATTTGAATCAGCGTTTCTAAACATCAAGGCACTTAGTCCCCAAAATTCAGCCTTCAGCTGCCGAAACCCGGGATCGAACCAGGGACATTTAGATCTTCAGTATAACACTCTCCCAACTGAGCTATTTCGGCACAGAAACTAAAAACAAAGTGGCGTACAGCCAGAATATGAAACTCAGTGGAATAAAAACAATTCTATGAACAATTGCTGGACCAGCCACTTTTGTTGTTTACATAGAGCCCTGAGGGGTAGCACTTTGGGAAGCAATTGAATGGCATCAGACGGCTTTGAGTCAGATATTTTAACCATCAAGGCACAATGTCCCCAAAATACAGCTTCCAGCTGCCGAAACCCGGGATTGAACCAGGGACATTTAGATCTTCAGTCTAACGCTCTCCCAACTGAGCTATTTCGGCACAAAACCTAAAAATAAAGTGGCGTACAGCCAGAATATGAAACTCGGTGGAATAAAAACAATTCTATGAACAATTGCTGGACCAGCCACTTTTGTTGTATACATAGAGCCCTGAGGGGTAGCACTTTGGGAAGCAATTGAATGGCATCAGACGGCTTTGAGTCAGATATTTTAACCATCAAGGCACAATGTCCCCAAAATTCAGCCTTCAGCTGCCGAAACCCGGGATCGAAGCAGGGACATTCATCTCTAACGCTCCCCCAACTGAGCTATTTCGGCACAAGCACAGTGACCCTAGTGGCACTCGGTGGAATAAAAAAAAGTCTATGAACAACTGCTGGACATTTCCTGGAACAGCCACTTTTGTTGTATACATAGAGCCCTGAGGGGTAGCACTTTGGGAAGCAATTGAATGGCATCAGACGGCTTTGAGTCAGATATTTTAACCATCAAGGCACAATGTCCCCAAAATACAGCTTCTAGCTGCCGAAACCCGGGATCGAACCAGGGACATTTAGATCTTCAGTCTAACGCTCTCCCAACTGAGCTATTTCGGCACAAAAACTAAAAATAAAGTGGCGTACAGCCAGAATATGAAACTCGGTGGAATAAAAACAATTCTATGAACAATTGCTGGACCAGCCACTTTTGTTGTATACATAGAGCCCTGAGGGGTAGCACTTTGGGAAGCAATTGAATGGCATCAGACGGCTTTGAGTCAGATATTTTAACCATCAAGGCACAATGTCCCCAAAATACAGCTTCCAGCTGCCGAAACCCGGGATCGAACCAGGGACATTTAGATCTTCAGTCTAACGCTCTCCCAACTGAGCTATTTCGGCACAGAAACTATAAACAAAGTGGCGTACAGCCAGAATATAAATCATTCTGAAAAAATGTCAATACATTTTAGGGAATTTCCATTTTCGGTAATTCATGAAGTAGCTCTCGCAATGTTGCCTGGCATCGGACTAGCCTACGTGCTCTATGTGCTATTTGATGCTACTGATGCAATTTGAATCAGCGTTTCTAAACATCAAGGCACTTAATCCCCAAAATACAGCCTTCAGCTGCCGAAACCCGGGATCGAACCAGGGACATTTAGATCTTCAGTCTAACGCTCTCCCAACTGAGCTATTTCGGCACAGAAACTATAAACAAAGTGGCGTACAGCCAGAATATAAATCATTCTGAAAAAATGTCAATACATTTTAGGGAATTTCCATTTTCGGTAATTCATGAAGTAGCTCTCGCAATGTTGCCTGGCATCGGACTAGCCTACGTGCTCTATGTGCTATTTGATGCTACTGATGCAATTTGAATCAGCGTTTCTAAACATCAAGGCACTTAGTCCCCAAAATTCAGCCTTCAGCTGCCGAAACCCGGGATCGAACCAGGGACATTTAGATCTTCAGTATAACACTCTCCCAACTGAGCTATTTCGGCACAGAAACTAAAAACAAAGTGGCGTACAGCCAGAATATGAAACTCAGTGGAATAAAAACAATTCTATGAACAATTGCTGGACCAGCCACTTTTGTTGTTTACATAGAGCCCTGAGGGGTAGCACTTTGGGAAGCAATTGAATGGCATCAGACGGCTTTGAGTCAGATATTTTAACCATCAAGGCACAATGTCCCCAAAATACAGCTTCCAGCTGCCGAAACCCGGGATTGAACCAGGGACATTTAGATCTTCAGTCTAACGCTCTCCCAACTGAGCTATTTCGGCACAAAACCTAAAAATAAAGTGGCGTACAGCCAGAATATGAAACTCGGTGGAATAAAAACAATTCTATGAACAATTGCTGGACCAGCCACTTTTGTTGTATACATAGAGCCCTGAGGGGTAGCACTTTGGGAAGCAATTGAATGGCATCAGACGGCTTTGAGTCAGATATTTTAACCATCAAGGCACAATGTCCCCAAAATTCAGCCTTCAGCTGCCGAAACCCGGGATCGAAGCAGGGACATTCATCTCTAACGCTCCCCCAACTGAGCTATTTCGGCACAAGCACAGTGACCCTAGTGGCACTCGGTGGAATAAAAAAAATTCTATGAACAACTGCTGGACATTTCCTGGAACAGCCACTTTTGTTGTATACATAGAGCCCTGAGGGGTAGCACTTTGGGAAGCAATTGAATGGCATCAGACGGCTTTGAGTCAGATATTTTAACCATCAAGGCACAATGTCCCCAAAATACAGCTTCTAGCTGCCGAAACCCGGGATCGAACCAGGGACATTTAGATCTTCAGTCTAACGCTCTCCCAACTGAGCTATTTCGGCACAAAAACTAAAAATAAAGTGGCGTACAGCCAGAATATGAAACTCGGTGGAATAAAAACAATTCTATGAACAATTGCTGGACCAGCCACTTTTGTTGTATACATAGAGCCCTGAGGGGTAGCACTTTGGGAAGCAATTGAATGGCATCAGACGGCTTTGAGTCAGATATTTTAACCATCAAGGCACAATGTCCCCAAAATACAGCTTCCAGCTGCCGAAACCCGGGATCGAACCAGGGACATTTAGATCTTCAGTCTAACGCTCTCCCAACTGAGCTATTTCGGCACAGAAACTATAAACAAAGTGGCGTACAGCCAGAATATAAATCATTCTGAAAAAATGTCAATACATTTTAGGGAATTTCCATTTTCGGTAATTCATGAAGTAGCTCTCGCAATGTTGCCTGGCATCGGACTAGCCTACGTGCTCTATGTGCTATTTGATGCTACTGATGCAATTTGAATCAGCGTTTCTAAACATCAAGGCACTTAATCCCCAAAATACAGCCTTCAGCTGCCGAAACCCGGGATCGAACCAGGGACATTTAGATCTTCAGTCTAACGCTCTCCCAACTGAGCTATTTCGGTACAGAAACTAAAAATAAAGTGGTGTACAGCCAGAATATGAAACTCAGTGGAATAAAAACAATTCTATGAACAATTGCTGGAATAGCCACTTTTGTTGTATACATAGAGCCCTGAGGGGTAGCACTTTGGGAAGCAATTGAATGGCATCAGACGGCTTTGAGTCAGATATTTTAACCATCAAGGCACAATGTCCCCAAAATTCAGCCTTCAGCTGCCGAAACCCGGGATCGAAGCAGGGACATTCATCTCTAACGCTCCCCCAACTGAGCTATTTCGGCACAAGCACAGTGACCCTAGTGGCACTCGGTGGAATAAAAAAAAGTCTATGAACAACTGCTGGACATTTCCTGGAACAGCCACTTTTGTTGTATACATAGAGCCCTGAGGGGTAGCACTTTGGGAAGCAATTGAATGGCATCAGACGGCTTTGAGTCAGATATTTTAACCATCAAGGCACAATGTCCCCAAAATACAGCTTCTAGCTGCCGAAACCCGGGATCGAACCAGGGACATTTAGATCTTCAGTCTAACGCTCTCCCAACTGAGCTATTTCGGCACAAAAACTAAAAATAAAGTGGCGTACAGCCAGAATATGAAACTCGGTGGAATAAAAACAATTCTATGAACAATTGCTGGACCAGCCACTTTTGTTGTATACATAGAGCCCTGAGGGGTAGCACTTTGGGAAGCAATTGAATGGCATCAGACGGCTTTGAGTCAGATATTTTAACCATCAAGGCACAATGTCCCCAAAATACAGCTTCTAGCTGCCGAAACCCGGGATCGAACCAGGGACATTCAGATCTTCAGTCTAACGCTCTCCCAACTGAGCTATTTCGGCACAAAAACTAAAAATAAAGTGGCGTACAGCCAGAATATGAAACTCGGTGGAATAAAAACAATTCTATGAACAATTGCTGGACCAGCCACTTTTGTTGTATACATAGAGCCCTGAGGGGTAGCACTTTGGGAAGCAATTGAATGGCATCAGACGGCTTTGAGTCAGATATTTTAACCATCAAGGCACAATGTCCCCAAAATACAGCTTCCAGCTGCCGAAACCCAGGATCGAACCAGGGACATTTAGATCTTCAGTCTAACGCTCTCCCAACTGAGCTATTTCGGCACAGAAACTATAAACAAAGTGGCGTACAGCCAGAATATAAATCATTCTGAAAAAATGTCAATACATTTTAGGGAATTTCCATTTTCGGTAATTCATGAAGTAGCTCTCGCAATGTTGCCTGGCATCGGACTAGCCTACGTGCTCTATGTGCTATTTGATGCTACTGATGCAATTTGAATCAGCGTTTCTAAACATCAAGGCACTTAGTCCCCAAAATACAGCCTTCAGCTGCCGAAACCCGGGATCGAACCAGGGACATTTAGATCTTCAGTCTAACGCTCTCCCAACTGAGCTATTTCGGCACAGAAACTAAAAATAAAGTGGTGTACAGCCAGAATATGAAACTCAGTGGAATAAAAACAATTCTATGAACAATTGCTGGAATAGCCACTTTTGTTGTATACATAGAGCCCTGAGGGGTAGCACTTTGGGAAGCAATTGAATGGCATCAGACGGCTTTGAGTCAGATATTTTAACCATCAAGGCACAATGTCCCCAAAATTCAGCCTTCAGCTGCCGAAACCCGGGATCGAAGCAGGGACATTCATCTCTAACGCTCCCCCAACTGAGCTATTTCGGCACAAGCACAGTGACCCTAGTGGCACTCGGTGGAATAAAAAAAATTCTATGAACAACTGCTGGACATTTCCTGGAACAGCCACTTTTGTTGTATACATAGAGCCCTGAGGGGTAGCACTTTGGGAAGCAATTGAATGGCATCAGACGGCTTTGAGTCAGATATTTTAACCATCAAGGCACAATGTCCCCAAAATACAGCTTCTAGCTGCCGAAACCCGGGATCGAACCAGGGACATTTAGATCTTCAGTCTAACGCTCTCCCAACTGAGCTATTTCGGCACAAAAACTAAAAATAAAGTGGCGTACAGCCAGAATATGAAACTCGGTGGAATAAAAACAATTCTATGAACAATTGCTGGACCAGCCACTTTTGTTGTATACATAGAGCCCTGAGGGGTAGCACTTTGGGAAGCAATTGAATGGCATCAGACGGCTTTGAGTCAGATATTTTAACCATCAAGGCACAATGTCCCCAAAATACAGCTTCCAGCTGCCGAAACCCGGGATCGAACCAGGGACATTTAGATCTTCAGTCTAACGCTCTCCCAACTGAGCTATTTCGGCACAGAAACTATAAACAAAGTGGCGTACAGCCAGAATATAAATCATTCTGAAAAAATGTCAATAAATTTTAGGGAATTTCCATTTTCGGTAATTCATGAAGTAGCTCTCGCAATGTTGCCTGGCATCGGACTAGCCTACGTGCTCTATGTGCTATTTGATGCGACTGATGCAATTTGAATCAGCGTTTCTAAACATCAAGGCACTTAGTCCCCAAAATACAGCCTTCAGCTGCCGAAACCCGGGATCGAACCAGGGACATTTAGATCTTCAGTCTAACGCTCTCCCAACTGAGCTATTTCGGCACAGAAACTAAAAATAAAGTGGCGTACAGCCAGAATATGAAACTCAGTGGAATAAAAACAATTCTATGAACAATTGCTGGACCAGCCACTTTTGTTGTTTACATAGAGCCCTGAGGGGTAGCACTTTGGGAAGCAATTGAATGGCATCAGACGGCTTTGAGTCAGATATTTTAACCATCAAGGCACAATGTCCCCAAAATACAGCTTCCAGCTGCCGAAACCCGGGATCGAACCAGGGACATTTAGATCTTCAGTCTAACGCTCTCCCAACTGAGCTATTTCGGCACAGAAACTAATAAAAAAGTGGCGTACAGCCAGAATATAAATCATTCTGAAAAAATGTCAATACATTTTAGGGAATTTCCATTTTCGGTAATTCATGAAATAGCTCTCGCAATGTTGCCTGGCATCGGACTAGCCTACGTGCTCTATGTGCTATTTGATGCTACTGATGCAATTTGAATCAGCGTTTCTAAACATCAAGGCACTTAGTCCCCAAAATTCAGCCTTCAGCTGCCGAAACCCGGGATCGAACCAGGGACATTTAGATCTTCAGTATAACACTCTCCCAACTGAGCTATTTCGGCACAGAAACTAAAAACAAAGTGGCGTACAGCCAGAATATGAAACTCAGTGGAATAAAAACAATTCTATGAACAATTGCTGGACCAGCCACTTTTGTTGTTTACATAGAGCCCTGAGGGGTAGCACTTTGGGAAGCAATTGAATGGCATCAGACGGCTTTGAGTCAGATATTTTAACCATCAAGGCACAATGTCCCCAAAATACAGCTTCCAGCTGCCGAAACCCGGGATTGAACCAGGGACATTTAGATCTTCAGTCTAACGCTCTCCCAACTGAGCTATTTCGGCACAAAACCTAAAAATAAAGTGGCGTACAGCCAGAATATGAAACTCGGTGGAATAAAAACAATTCTATGAACAATTGCTGGACCAGCCACTTTTGTTGTATACATAGAGCCCTGAGGGGTAGCACTTTGGGAAGCAATTGAATGGCATCAGACGGCTTTGAGTCAGATATTTTAACCATCAAGGCACAATGTCCCCAAAATTCAGCCTTCAGCTGCCGAAACCCGGGATCGAAGCAGGGACATTCATCTCTAACGCTCCCCCAACTGAGCTATTTCGGCACAAGCACAGTGACCCTAGTGGCACTCGGTGGAATAAAAAAAATTCTATGAACAACTGCTGGACATTTCCTGGAACAGCCACTTTTGTTGTATACATAGAGCCCTGAGGGGTAGCACTTTGGGAAGCAATTGAATGGCATCAGACGGCTTTGAGTCAGATATTTTAACCATCAAGGCACAATGTCCCCAAAATACAGCTTCTAGCTGCCGAAACCCGGGATCGAACCAGGGACATTTAGATCTTCAGTCTAACGCTCTCCCAACTGAGCTATTTCGGCACAAAAACTAAAAATAAAGTGGCGTACAGCCAGAATATGAAACTCGGTGGAATAAAAACAATTCTATGAACAATTGCTGGACCAGCCACTTTTGTTGTATACATAGAGCCCTGAGGGGAAGCACTTTGGGAAGCAATTGAATGGCATCAGACGGCTTTGAGTCAGATATTTTAACCATCAAGGCACAATGTCCCCAAAATACAGCTTCCAGCTGCCGAAACCCGGGATCGAACCAGGGACATTTAGATCTTCAGTCTAACGCTCTCCCAACTGAGCTATTTCGGCACAGAAACTATAAACAAAGTGGCGTACAGCCAGAATATAAATCATTCTGAAAAAATGTCAATAAATTTTAGGGAATTTCCATTTTCGGTAATTCATGAAGTAGCTCTCGCAATGTTGCCTGGCATCGGACTAGCCTACGTGCTCTATGTGCTATTTGATGCTACTGATGCAATTTGAATCAGCGTTTCTAAACATCAAGGCACTTAGTCCCCAAAATACAGCCTTCAGCTGCCGAAACCCGGGATCGAACCAGGGACATTTAGATCTTCAGTCTAACGCTCTCCCAACTGAGCTATTTCGGCACAGAAACTAAAAATAAAGTGGTGTACAGCCAGAATATGAAACTCAGTGGAATAAAAACAATTCTATGAACAATTGCTGGAATAGCCACTTTTGTTGTATACATAGAGCCCTGAGGGGTAGCACTTTGGGAAGCAATTGAATGGCATCAGACGGCTTTGAGTCAGATATTTTAACCATCAAGGCACAATGTCCCCAAAATTCAGCCTTCAGCTGCCGAAACCCGGGATCGAAGCAGGGACATTCATCTCTAACGCTCCCCCAACTGAGCTATTTCGGCACAAGCACAGTGACCCTAGTGGCACTCGGTGGAATAAAAAAAATTCTATGAACAACTGCTGGACATTTCCTGGAACAGCCACTTTTGTTGTATACATAGAGCCCTGAGGGGTAGCACTTTGGGAAGCAATTGAATGGCATCAGACGGCTTTGAGTCAGATATTTTAACCATCACGGCACAATGTCCCCAAAATACAGCTTCTAGCTGCCGAAACCCGGGATCGAACCAGGGACATTTAGATCTTCAGTCTAACGCTCTCCCAACTGAGCTATTTCGGCACAAAAACTAAAAATAAAGTGGCGTACAGCCAGAATATGAAACTCGGTGGAATAAAAACAATTCTATGAACAATTGCTGGACCAGCCACTTTTGTTGTATACATAGAGCCCTGAGGGGTAGCACTTTGGGAAGCAATTGAATGGCATCAGACGGCTTTGAGTCAGATATTTTAACCATCAAGGCACAATGTCCCCAAAATACAGCTTCCAGCTGCCGAAACCCGGGATCGAACCAGGGACATTTAGATCTTCAGTCTAACACTCTCCCAACTGAGCTATTTCGGCACAGAAACTATAAACAAAGTGGCGTACAGCCAGAATATAAATCATTCTGAAAAAATGTCAATACATTTTAGGGAATTTCCATTTTCGGTAATTCATGAAATAGCTCTCGCAATGTTGCCTGGCATCGGACTAGCCTACGTGCTCTATGTGCTATTTGATGCTACTGATGCAATTTGAATCAGCGTTTCTAAACATCAAGGCACTTAGTCCCCAAAATTCAGCCTTCAGCTGCCGAAACCCGGGATCGAACCAGGGACATTTAGATCTTCAGTATAACACTCTCCCAACTGAGCTATTTCGGCACAGAAACTAAAAACAAAGTGGCGTACAGCCAGAATATGAAACTCAGTGGAATAAAAACAATTCTATGAACAATTGCTGGACCAGCCACTTTTGTTGTTTACATAGAGCCCTGAGGGGTAGCAATTGAATGGCATCAGACGGCTTTGAGTCAGATATTTTAACCATCAAGGCACAATGTCCCCAAAATACAGCTTCCAGCTGCCGAAACCCGGGATTGAACCAGGGACATTTAGATCTTCAGTCTAACGCTCTCCCAACTGAGCTATTTCGGCACAGAAACTAATAACAAAGTGGCGTACAGCCAGAATATAAATCATTCTGAAAAAATGTCAATACATTTTAGGGAATTTCCATTTTCGGTAATTCATGAAGTAGCTCTCGCAATGTTGCCTGGCATCGGACTAGCCTACGTGCTCTATGTGCTATTTGATGCTACTGATGCAATTTGAATCAGCGTTTCTAAACATCAAGGCACTTAGTCCCCAAAATACAGCCTTCAGCTGCCGAAACCCGGGATCGAACCAGGGACATTTAGATCTTCAGTCTAACGCTCTCCCAACTGAGCTATTTCGGCACAGAAACTAAAAATAAAGTGGTGTACAGCCAGAATATGAAACTCAGTGGAATAAAAACAATTCTATGAACAATTGCTGGAATAGCCACTTTTGTTGTATACATAGAGCCCTGAGGGGTAGCACTTTGGGAAGCAATTGAATGGCATCAGACGGCTTTGAGTCAGATATTTTAACCATCAAGGCACAATGTCCCCAAAATTCAGCCTTCAGCTGCCGAAACCCGGGATCGAAGCAGGGACATTCATCTCTAACGCTCCCCCAACTGAGCTATTTCGGCACAAGCACAGTGACCCTAGTGGCACTCGATGGAATAAAAAAAATTCTATGAACAACTGCTGGACATTTCCTGGAACAGCCACTTTTGTTGTATACATAGAGCCCTGAGGGGTAGCACTTTGGGAAGCAATTGAATGGCATCAGACGGCTTTGAGTCAGATATTTTAACCATCAAGGCACAATGTCCCCAAAATACAGCTTCTAGCTGCCGAAACCCGGGATCGAACCAGGGACATTTAGATCTTCAGTCTAACGCTCTCCCAACTGAGCTATTTCGGCACAAAAACTAAAAATAAAGTGGCGTACAGCCAGAATATGAAACTCGGTGGAATAAAAACAATTCTATGAACAATTGCTGGACCAGCCACTTTTGTTGTATACATAGAGCCCTGAGGGGTAGCACTTTGGGAAGCAATTGAATGGCATCAGACGGCTTTGAGTCAGATATTTTAACCATCAAGGCACAATGTCCCCAAAATACAGCTTCCAGCTGCCGAAACCCGGGATCGAACCAGGGACATTTAGATCTTCAGTCTAACACTCTCCCAACTGAGCTATTTCGGCACAGAAACTAATAACAAAGTGGCGTACAGCCAGAATATAAATCATTCTTAAAAAATGTCAATACATTTTAGGGAATTTCCATTTTCGGTAATTCATGAAGTAGCTCTCGCAATGTTGCCTGGCATCGGACTAGCCTACGTGCTCTATGTGCTATTTGATGCTACTGATGCAATTTGAATCAGCGTTTCTAAACATCAAGGCACTTAGTCCCCAAAATACAGCCTTCAGCTGCCGAAACCCGGGATCGAACCAGGGACATTTAGATCTTCAGTCTAACGCTCTCCCAACTGAGCTATTTCGGCACAGAAACTAAAAATAAAGTGGCGTACAGCCAGAATATGAAACTCAGTGGAATAAAAACAATTCTATGAACAATTGCTGGACCAGCCACTTTTGTTGTTTACATAGAGCCCTGAGGGGTAGCACTTTGGGAAGCAATTGAATGGCATCAGACGGCTTTGAGTCAGATATTTTAACCATCAAGGCACAATGTCCCCAAAATACAGCTTCTAGCTGCCGAAACCCGGGATCGAACCAGGGACATTTAGATCTTCAGTCTAACGCTCTCCCAACTGAGCTATTTCGGCACAAAACCTAAAAATAAAGTGGCGTACAGCCAGAATATGAAACTCGGTGGAATAAAAACAATTCTATGAACAATTGCTGGACCAGCCACTTTTGTTGTATACATAGAGCCCTGAGGGGTAGCACTTTGGGAAGCAATTGAATGGCATCAGACGGCTTTGAGTCAGATATTTTAACCATCAAGGCACAATGTCCCCAAAATTCAGCCTTCAGCTGCCGAAACCCGGGATCGAAGCAGGGACATTCATCTCTAACGCTCCCCCAACTGAGCTATTTCGGCACAAGCACAGTGACCCTAGTGGCACTCGGTGGAATAAAAAAAATTCTATGAACAACTGCTGGACATTTCCTGGAACAGCCACTTTTGTTGTATACATAGAGCCCTGAGGGGTAGCACTTTGGGAAGCAATTGAATGGCATCAGACGGCTTTGAGTCAGATATTTTAACCATCAAGGCACAATGTCCCCAAAATACAGCTTCTAGCTGCCGAAACCCGGGATCGAACCAGGGACATTTAGATCTTCAGTCTAACGCTCTCCCAACTGAGCTATTTCAGCACAAAAACTAAAAATAAAGTGGCGTACAGCCAGAATATGAAACTCGGTGGAATAAAAACAATTCTATGAACAATTGCTGGACCAGCCACTTTTGTTGTATACATAGAGCCCTGAGGGGTAGCACTTTGGGAAGCAATTGAATGGCATCAGACGGCTTTGAGTCAGATATTTTAACCATCAAGGCACAATGTCCCCAAAATACAGCTTCCAGCTGCCGAAACCCGGGATCGAACCAGGGACATTTAGATCTTCAGTCTAACGCTCTCCCAACTGAGCTATTTCGGCACAGAAACTATAAACAAAGTGGCGTACAGCCAGAATATAAATCATTCTGAAAAAATGTCAATACATTTTAGGGAATTTCCATTTTCGGTAATTCATGAAGTAGCTCTCGCAATGTTGCCTGGCATCGGACTAGCCTACGTGCTCTATGTGCTATTTGATGCGACTGATGCAATTTGAATCAGCGTTTCTAAACATCAAGGCACTTAGTCCCCAAAATACAGCCTTCAGCTGCCGAAACCCGGGATCGAACCAGGGACATTTAGATCTTCAGTCTAACGCTCTCCCAACTGAGCTATTTCGGCACAGAAACTAAAAATAAAGTGGCGTACAGCCAGAATATGAAACTCAGTGGAATAAAAACAATTCTATGAACAATTGCTGGACCAGCCACTTTTGTTGTTTACATAGAGCCCTGAGGGGTAGCACTTTGGGAAGCAATTGAATGGCATCAGACGGCTTTGAGTCAGATATTTTAACCATCAAGGCACAATGTCCCCAAAATACAGCTTCCAGCTGCCGAAACCCGGGATTGAACCAGGGACATTTAGATCTTCAGTCTAACGCTCTCCCAACTGAGCTATTTCGGCACAGAAACTAATAACAAAGTGGCGTACAGCCAGAATATAAATCATTCTGAAAAAATGTCAATACATTTTAGGGAATTTCCATTTTCGGTAATTCATGAAGTAGCTCTCGCAATGTTGCCTGGCATCGGACTAGCCTACGTGCTCTATGTGCTATTTGATGCTACTGATGCAATTTGAATCAGCGTTTCTAAACATCAAGGCACTTAGTCCCCAAAATACAGCCTTCAGCTGCCGAAACCCGGGATCGAACCAGGGACATTTAGATCTTCAGTCTAACGCTCTCCCAACTGAGCTATTTCGGCACAGAAACTAAAAATAAAGTGGTGTACAGCCAGAATATGAAACTCAGTGGAATAAAAACAATTCTATGAACAATTGCTGGAATAGCCACTTTTGTTGTATACATAGAGCCCTGAGGGGTAGCACTTTGGGAAGCAATTGAATGGCATCAGACGGCTTTGAGTCAGATATTTTAACCATCAAGGCACAATGTCCCCAAAATTCAGCCTTCAGCTGCCGAAACCCGGGATCGAAGCAGGGACATTCATCTCTAACGCTCCCCCAACTGAGCTATTTCGGCACAAGCACAGTGACCCTAGTGGCACTCGGTGGAATAAAAAAAATTCTATGAACAACTGCTGGACATTTCCTGGAACAGCCACTTTTGTTGTATACATAGAGCCCTGAGGGGTAGCACTTTGGGAAGCAATTGAATGGCATCAGACGGCTTTGAGTCAGATATTTTAACCATCAAGGCACAATGTCCCCAAAATACAGCTTCTAGCTGCCGAAACCCGGGATCGAACCAGGGACATTTAGATCTTCAGTCTAACGCTCTCCCAACTGAGCTATTTCGGCACAAAAACTAAAAATAAAGTGGCGTACAGCCAGAATATGAAACTCGGTGGAATAAAAACAATTCTATGAACAATTGCTGGACCAGCCACTTTTGTTGTATACATAGAGCCCTGAGGGGTAGCACTTTGGGAAGCAATTGAATGGCATCAGACGGCTTTGAGTCAGATATTTTAACCATCAAGGCACAATGTCCCCAAAATACAGCTTCCAGCTGCCGAAACCCGGGATCGAACCAGGGACATTTAGATCTTCAGTCTAACGCTCTCCCAACTGAGCTATTTCGGCACAGAAACTATAAACAAAGTGGCGTACAGCCAGAATATAAATCATTCTGAAAAAATGTCAATACATTTTAGGGAATTTCCATTTTCGGTAATTCATGAAGTAGCTCTCGCAATGTTGCCTGGCATCGGACTAGCCTACGTGCTCTATGTGCTATTTGATGCTACTGATGCAATTTGAATCAGCGTTTCTAAACATCAAGGCACTTAGTCCCCAAAATACAGCCTTCAGCTGCCGAAACCCGGGATCGAACCAGGGACATTTAGATCTTCAGTCTAACGCTCTCCCAACTGAGCTATTTCGGCACAGAAACTAAAAATAAAGTGGCGTACAGCCAGAATATGAAACTCAGTGGAATAAAAACAATTCTATGAACAATTGCTGGACCAGCCACTTTTGTTGTTTACATAGAGCCCTGAGGGGTAGCACTTTGGGAAGCAATTGAATGGCATCAGACGGCTTTGAGTCAGATATTTTAACCATCAAGGCACAATGTCCCCAAAATACAGCTTCTAGCTGCCGAAACCCGGGATCGAACCAGGGACATTTAGATCTTCAGTCTAACGCTCTCCCAACTGAGCTATTTCGGCACAAAAACTAAAAATAAAGTGTCGTACAGCCAGAATATGAAACTCGGTGGAATAAAAACAATTCTATGAACAATTGCTGGACCAGCCACTTTTGTTGTATACATAGAGCCCTGAGGGGTAGCACTTTGGGAAGCAATTGAATGGCATCAGACGGCTTTGAGTCAGATATTTTAACCATCAAGGCACAATGTCCCCAAAATACAGCTTCTAGCTGCCGAAACCCGGGATCGAACCAGGGACATTTAGATCTTCAGTCTAACGCTCTCCCAACTGAGCTATTTCAGCACAAAAACTAAAAATAAAGTGGCGTACAGCCAGAATATGAAACTCGGTGGAATAAAAACAATTCTATGAACAATTGCTGGACCAGCCACTTTTGTTGTATACATAGAGCCCTGAGGGGTAGCACTTTGGGAAGCAATTGAATGGCATCAGACGGCTTTGAGTCAGATATTTTAACCATCAAGGCACAATGTCCCCAAAATACAGCTTCCAGCTGCCGAAACCCGGGATCGAACCAGGGACATTTAGATCTTCAGTCTAACGCTCTCCCAACTGAGCTATTTCGGCACAGAAACTATAAACAAAGTGGCGTACAGCCAGAATATAAATCATTCTGAAAAAATGTCAATACATTTTAGGGAATTTCCATTTTCGGTAATTCATGAAGTAGCTCTCGCAATGTTGCCTGGCATCGGACTAGCCTACGTGCTCTATGTGCTATTTGATGCGACTGATGCAATTTGAATCAGCGTTTCTAAACATCAAGGCACTTAGTCCCCAAAATACAGCCTTCAGCTGCCGAAACCCGGGATCGAACCAGGGACATTTAGATCTTCAGTCTAACGCTCTCCCAACTGAGCTATTTCGGCACAGAAACTAAAAATAAAGTGGCGTACAGCCAGAATATGAAACTCAGTGGAATAAAAACAATTCTATGAACAATTGCTGGACCAGCCACTTTTGTTGTTTACATAGAGCCCTGAGGGGTAGCACTTTGGGAAGCAATTGAATGGCATCAGACGGCTTTGAGTCAGATATTTTAACCATCAAGGCACAATGTCCCCAAAATACAGCTTCCAGCTGCCGAAACCCGGGATTGAACCAGGGACATTTAGATCTTCAGTCTAACGCTCTCCCAACTGAGCTATTTCGGCACAGAAACTAATAACAAAGTGGCGTACAGCCAGAATATAAATCATTCTGAAAAAATGTCAATACATTTTAGGGAATTTCCATTTTCGGTAATTCATGAAGTAGCTCTCGCAATGTTGCCTGGCATCGGACTAGCCTACGTGCTCTATGTGCTATTTGATGCTACTGATGCAATTTGAATCAGCGTTTCTAAACATCAAGGCACTTAGTCCCCAAAATACAGCCTTCAGCTGCCGAAACCCGGGATCGAACCAGGGACATTTAGATCTTCAGTCTAACGCTCTCCCAACTGAGCTATTTCGGCACAGAAACTAAAAATAAAGTGGTGTACAGCCAGAATATGAAACTCAGTGGAATAAAAACAATTCTATGAACAATTGCTGGAATAGCCACTTTTGTTGTATACATAGAGCCCTGAGGGGTAGCACTTTGGGAAGCAATTGAATGGCATCAGACGGCTTTGAGTCAGATATTTTAACCATCAAGGCACAATGTCCCCAAAATTCAGCCTTCAGCTGCCGAAACCCGGGATCGAAGCAGGGACATTCATCTCTAACGCTCCCCCAACTGAGCTATTTCGGCACAAGCACAGTGACCCTAGTGGCACTCGGTGGAATAAAAAAAATTCTATGAACAACTGCTGGACATTTCCTGGAACAGCCACTTTTGTTGTATACATAGAGCCCTGAGGGGTAGCACTTTGGGAAGCAATTGAATGGCATCAGACGGCTTTGAGTCAGATATTTTAACCATCAAGGCACAATGTCCCCAAAATACAGCTTCTAGCTGCCGAAACCCGGGATCGAACCAGGGACATTTAGATCTTCAGTCTAACGCTCTCCCAACTGAGCTATTTCGGCACAAAAACTAAAAATAAAGTGGCGTACAGCCAGAATATGAAACTCGGTGGAATAAAAACAATTCTATGAACAATTGCTGGACCAGCCACTTTTGTTGTATACATAGAGCCCTGAGGGGTAGCACTTTGGGAAGCAATTGAATGGCATCAGACGGCTTTGAGTCAGATATTTTAACCATCAAGGCACAATGTCCCCAAAATACAGCTTCCAGCTGCCGAAACCCGGGATCGAACCAGGGACATTTAGATCTTCAGTCTAACGCTCTCCCAACTGAGCTATTTCGGCACAGAAACTATAAACAAAGTGGCGTACAGCCAGAATATAAATCATTCTGAAAAAATGTCAATACATTTTAGGGAATTTCCATTTTCGGTAATTCATGAAGTAGCTCTCGCAATGTTGCCTGGCATCGGACTAGCCTACGTGCTCTATGTGCTATTTGATGCTACTGATGCAATTTGAATCAGCGTTTCTAAACATCAAGGCACTTAGTCCCCAAAATACAGCCTTCAGCTGCCGAAACCCGGGATCGAACCAGGGACATTTAGATCTTCAGTCTAACGCTCTCCCAACTGAGCTATTTCGGCACAGAAACTAAAAATAAAGTGGCGTACAGCCAGAATATGAAACTCAGTGGAATAAAAACAATTCTATGAACAATTGCTGGACCAGCCACTTTTGTTGTTTACATAGAGCCCTGAGGGGTAGCACTTTGGGAAGCAATTGAATGGCATCAGACGGCTTTGAGTCAGATATTTTAACCATCAAGGCACAATGTCCCCAAAATACAGCTTCTAGCTGCCGAAACCCGGGATCGAACCAGGGACATTTAGATCTTCAGTCTAACGCTCTCCCAACTGAGCTATTTCGGCACAAAAACTAAAAATAAAGTGTCGTACAGCCAGAATATGAAACTCGGTGGAATAAAAACAATTCTATGAACAATTGCTGGACCAGCCACTTTTGTTGTATACATAGAGCCCTGAGGGGTAGCACTTTGGGAAGCAATTGAATGGCATCAGACGGCTTTGAGTCAGATATTTTAACCATCAAGGCACAATGTCCCCAAAATTCAGCCTTCAGCTGCCGAAACCCGGGATCGAAGCAGGGACATTCATCTCTAACGCTCCCCCAACTGAGCTATTTCGGCACAAGCACAGTGACCCTAGTGGCACTCGGTGGAATAAAACAAATTCTATGAACAACTGCTGGACATTTCCTGGAACAGCCACTTTTGTTGTATACATAGAGCCCTGAGGGGTAGCACTTTGGGAAGCAATTGAATGGCATCAGACGGCTTTGAGTCAGATATTTTAACCATCAAGGCACAATGTCCCCAAAATACAGCTTCTAGCTGCCGAAACCCGGGATCGAACCAGGGACATTTAGATCTTCAGTCTAACGCTCTCCCAACTGAGCTATTTCGGCACAGAAACTAATAACAAAGTGGCGTACAGCCAGAATATAAATCATTCTGAAAAAATGTCAATACATTTTAGGGAATTTCCATTTTCGGTAATTCATGAAGTAGCTCTCGCAATGTTGCCTGGCATCGGACTAGCCTACGTGCTCTATGTGCTATTTGATGCTACTGATGCAATTTGAATCAGCGTTTCTAAACATCAAGGCACTTAGTCCCCAAAATACAGCCTTCAGCTGCCGAAACCCGGGATCGAACCAGGGACATTTAGATCTTCAGTCTAACGCTCTCCCAACTGAGCTATTTCGGCACAGAAACTAAAAATAAAGTGGTGTACAGCCAGAATATGAAACTCAGTGGAATAAAAACAATTCTATGAACAATTGCTGGAATAGCCACTTTTGTTGTATACATAGAGCCCTGAGGGGTAGCACTTTGGGAAGCAATTGAATGGCATCAGACGGCTTTGAGTCAGATATTTTAACCATCAAGGCACAATGTCCCCAAAATTCAGCCTTCAGCTGCCGAAACCCGGGATCGAAGCAGGGACATTCATCTCTAACGCTCCCCCAACTGAGCTATTTCGGCACAAGCACAGTGACCCTAGTGGCACTCGGTGGAATAAAAAAAATTCTATGAACAACTGCTGGACATTTCCTGGAACAGCCACTTTTGTTGTATACATAGAGCCCTGAGGGGTAGCACTTTGGGAAGCAATTGAATGGCATCAGACGGCTTTGAGTCAGATATTTTAACCATCAAGGCACAATGTCCCCAAAATACAGCTTCTAGCTGCCGAAACCCGGGATCGAACCAGGGACATTTAGATCTTCAGTCTAACGCTCTCCCAACTGAGCTATTTCGGCACAAAAACTAAAAATAAAGTGGCGTACAGCCAGAATATGAAACTCGGTGGAATAAAAACAATTCTATGAACAATTGCTGGACCAGCCACTTTTGTTGTATACATAGAGCCCTGAGGGGTAGCACTTTGGGAAGCAATTGAATGGCATCAGACGGCTTTGAGTCAGATATTTTAACCATCAAGGCACAATGTCCCCAAAATACAGCTTCCAGCTGCCGAAACCCGGGATCGAACCAGGGACATTTAGATCTTCAGTCTAACGCTCTCCCAACTGAGCTATTTCGGCACAGAAACTATAAACAAAGTGGCGTACAGCCAGAATATAAATCATTCTGAAAAAATGTCAATACATTTTAGGGAATTTCCATTTTCGGTAATTCATGAAGTAGCTCTCGCAATGTTGCCTGGCATCGGACTAGCCTACGTGCTCTATGTGCTATTTGATGCTACTGATGCAATTTGAATCAGCGTTTCTAAACATCAAGGCACTTAGTCCCCAAAATACAGCCTTCAGCTGCCGAAACCCGGGATCGAACCAGGGACATTTAGATCTTCAGTCTAACGCTCTCCCAACTGAGCTATTTCGGCACAAAAACTAAAAATAAAGTGGCGTACAGCCAGAATATGAAACTCAGTGGAATAAAAACAATTCTATGAACAATTGCTGGACCAGCCACTTTTGTTGTTTACATAGAGCCCTGAGGGGTAGCACTTTGGGAAGCAATTGAATGGCATCAGACGGCTTTGAGTCAGATATTTTAACCATCAAGGCACAATGTCCCCAAAATACAGCTTCTAGCTGCCGAAACCCGGGATCGAACCAGGGACATTTAGATCTTCAGTCTAACGCTCTCCCAACTGAGCTATTTCGGCACAAAAACTAAAAATAAAGTGGCGTACAGCCAGAATATGAAACTCGGTGGAATAAAAACAATTCTATGAACAATTGCTGGACCAGCCACTTTTGTTGTATACATAGAGCCCTGAGGGGTAGCACTTTGGGAAGCAATTGAATGGCATCAGACGGCTTTGAGTCAGATATTTTAACCATCAAGGCACAATGTCCCCAAAATTCAGCCTTCAGCTGCCGAAACCCGGGATCGAAGCAGGGACATTCATCTCTAACGCTCCCCCAACTGAGCTATTTCGGCACAAGCACAGTGACCCTAGTGGCACTCGGTGGAATAAAACAAATTCTATGAACAACTGCTGGACATTTCCTGGAACAGCCACTTTTGTTGTATACATAGAGCCCTGAGGGGTAGCACTTTGGGAAGCAATTGAATGGCATCAGACGGCTTTGAGTCAGATATTTTAACCATCAAGGCACAGTGTCCCCAAAATACAGCTTCTAGCTGCCGAAACCCGGGATCGAACCAGGGACATTTAGATCTTCAGTCTAACGCTCTCCCAACTGAGCTATTTCGGCACAGAAACTAAAAATAAAGTGGCGTACAGCCAGAATATGAAACTCAGTGGAATAAAAACAATTCTATGAACAATTGCTGGACCAGCCACTTTTGTTGTTTACATAGAGCCCTGAGGGGTAGCACTTTGGGAAGCAATTGAATGGCATCAGACGGCTTTGAGTCAGATATTTTAACCATCAAGGCACAATGTCCCCAAAATACAGCTTCTAGCTGCCGAAACCCGGGATCGAACCAGGGACATTTAGATCTTCAGTCTAACGCTCTCCCAACTGAGCTATTTCGGCACAAAAACTAAAAATAAAGTGTCGTACAGCCAGAATATGAAACTCGGTGGAATAAAAACAATTCTATGAACAATTGCTGGACCAGCCACTTTTGTTGTATACATAGAGCCCTGAGGGGTAGCACTTTGGGAAGCAATTGAATGGCATCAGACGGCTTTGAGTCAGATATTTTAACCATCAAGGCACAATGTCCCCAAAATACAGCTTCTAGCTGCCGAAACCCGGGATCGAACCAGGGACATTTAGATCTTCAGTCTAACGCTCTCCCAACTGAGCTATTTCGGCACAAAAACTAAAAATAAAGTGTCGTACAGCCAGAATATGAAACTCGGTGGAATAAAAACAATTCTATGAACAATTGCTGGACCAGCCACTTTTGTTGTATACATAGAGCCCTGAGGGGTAGCACTTTGGGAAGCAAATGAATGGCATCAGACGGCTTTGAGTCAGATATTTTAACCATCAAGGCACAATGTCCCCAAAATTCAGCCTTCAGCTGCCGAAACCCGGGATCGAAGCAGGGACATTCATCTCTAACGCTCCCCCAACTGAGCTATTTCGGCACAAGCACAGTGACCCTAGTGGCACTCGGTGGAATAAAACAAATTCTATGAACAACTGCTGGACATTTCCTGGAACAGCCACTTTTGTTGTATACATAGAGCCCTGAGGGGTAGCACTTTGGGAAGCAATTGAATGGCATCAGACGGCTTTGAGTCAGATATTTTAACCATCAAGGCACAATGTCCCCAAAATACAGCTTCTAGCTGCCGAAACCCGGGATCGAACCAGGGACATTTAGATCTTCAGTCTAACGCTCTCCCAACTGAGCTATTTCGGCACAAAAACTAAAAATAAAGTGGCGTACAGCCAGAATATGAAACTCGGTGGAATAAAAACAATTCTATGAACAATTGCTGGACCAGCCACTTTTGTTGTTTACATAGAGCCCTGAGGGGTAGCACTTTGGGAAGCAATTGAATGGCATCAGACGGCTTTGAGTCAGATATTTTAACCATCAAGGCACAATGTCCCCAAAATACAGCTTCTAGCTGCCGAAACCCGGGATCGAACCAGGGACATTTAGATCTTCAGTCTAACGCTCTCCCAACTGAGCTATTTCGGCACAAAAACTAAAAATAAAGTGGCGTACAGCCAGAATATGAAACTCGGTGGAATAAAAACAATTCTATGAACAATTGCTGGACCAGCCACTTTTGTTGTATGCATAGAGCCCTGAGGGGTAGCACTTTGGGAAGCAATTGAATGGCATCAGACGGCTTTGAGTCAGATATTTTAACCATCAAGGCACAATGTCCCCAAAATACAGCTTCCAGCTGCCGAAACCCGGGATCGAACCAGGGACATTTAGATCTTCAGTCTAACGCTCTCCCAACTGAGCTATTTCGGCACAGAAACTATAAACAAAGTGGCGTACAGCCAGAATATAAATCATTCTGAAAAAATGTCAATACATTTTAGGGAATTTCCATTTTCGGTAATTCATGAAGTAGCTCTCGCAATGTTGCCTGGCATCGGACTAGCCTACGTGCTCTATGTGCTATTTGATGCTACTGATGCAAATTGAATCAGCGTTTCTAAACATCAAGGCACTTAGTCCCCAAAATACAGCCTTCAGCTGCCGAAACCCGGGATCGAACCAGGGACATTTAGATCTTCAGTCTAACGCTCTCCCAACTGAGCTATTTCGGCACAAAAACTAAAAACAAAGTGGCGTACAGCCAGAATATGAAACTCAGTGGAATAAAAACAATTCTATGAACAATTGCTGGACCAGCCACTTTTGTTGTTTACATAGAGCCCTGAGGGGTAGCACTTTGGGAAGCAATTGAATGGCATCAGACGGCTTTGAGTCAGATATTTTAACCATCAAGGCACAATGTCCCCAAAATACAGCTTCCAGCTGCCGAAACCCGGGATTGAACCAGGGACATTTAGATCTTCAGTCTAACGCTCTCCCAACTGAGCTATTTCGGCACAGAAACTAATAACAAAGTGGCGTACAGCCAGAATATAAATCATTCTAAAAAAAATGTCAATACATTTTAGGGAATTTCCATTTTCGGTAATTCATGAAGTAGCTCTCGCAATGTTGCCTGGCATCGGACTAGCCTACGTGCTCTATGTGCTATTTGATGCTACTGATGCAATTTGAATCAGCGTTTCTAAACATCAAGGCACTTAGTCCCCAAAATACAGCCTTCAGCTGCCGAAACCCGGGATCGAACCAGGGACATTTAGATCTTCAGTCTAACGCTCTCCCAACTGAGCTATTTCGGCACAGAAACTATAAACAAAGTGGCGTACAGCCAGAATATAAATCATTCTGAAAAAATGTCAATACATTTTAGGGAATTTCCATTTTCGGTAATTCATGAAGTAGCTCTCGCAATGTTGCCTGGCATCGGACTAGCCTACGTGCTCTATGTGCTATTTGATGCTACTGATGCAAATTGAATCAGCGTTTCTAAACATCAAGGCACTTAGTCCCCAAAATACAGCCTTCAGCTGCCGAAACCCGGGATCGAACCAGGGACATTTAGATCTTCAGTCTAACACTCTCCCAACTGAGCTATTTCGGCACAAAAACTAAAAACAAAGTGGCGTACAGCCAGAATATGAAACTCAGTGGAATAAAAACAATTCTATGAACAATTGCTGGACCAGCCACTTTTGTTGTTTACATAGAGCCCTGAGGGGTAGCACTTTGGGAAGCAATTGAATGGCATCAGACGGCTTTGAGTCAGATATTTTAACCATCAAGGCACAATGTTCCCAAAATACAGCTTCCAGCTGCCGAAACCCGGGATTGAACCAGGGACATTTAGATCTTCAGTCTAACGCTCTCCCAACTGAGCTATTTCGGCACAGAAACTAATAACAAAGTGGCGTACAGCCAGAATATAAATCATTCTGAAAAAATGTCAATACATTTTAGGGAATTTCCATTTTCGGTAATTCATGAAGTAGCTCTCGCAATGTTGCCTGGCATCGGACTAGCCTACGTGCTCTATGTGCTATTTGATGCTACTGATGCAATTTGAATCAGCGTTTCTAAACATCAAGGCACTTAGTCCCCAAAATACAGCCTTCAGCTGCCGAAACCCGGGATCGAACCAGGGACATTTAGATCTTCAGTCTAACGCTCTCCCAACTGAGCTATTTCGGCACAGAAACTATAAACAAAGTGGCGTACAGCCAGAATATAAATCATTCTGAAAAAATGTCAATACATTTTAGGGAATTTCCATTTTCGGTAATTCATGAAGTAGCTCTCGCAATGTTGCCTGGCATCGGACTAGCCTACGTGCTCTATGTGCTATTTGATGCTACTGATGCAAATTGAATCAGCGTTTCTAAACATCAAGGCACTTAGTCCCCAAAATACAGCCTTCAGCTGCCGAAACCCGGGATCGAACCAGGGACATTTAGATCTTCAGTCTAACACTCTCCCAACTGAGCTATTTCGGCACAAAAACTAAAAACAAAGTGGCGTACAGCCAGAATATGAAACTCAGTGGAATAAAAACAATTCTATGAACAATTGCTGGACCAGCCACTTTTGTTGTTTACATAGAGCCCTGAGGGGTAGCACTTTGGGAAGCAATTGAATGGCATCAGACGGCTTTGAGTCAGATATTTTAACCATCAAGGCACAATGTTCCCAAAATACAGCTTCCAGCTGCCGAAACCCGGGATTGAACCAGGGACATTTAGATCTTCAGTCTAACGCTCTCCCAACTGAGCTATTTCGGCACAGAAACTAATAAAAAAGTGGCGTACAGCCAGAATATAAATCATTCTGAAAAAATGTCAATACATTTTAGGGAATTTCCATTTTCGGTAATTCATGAAGTAGCTCTCGCAATGTTGCCTGGCATCGGACTAGCCTACGTGCTCTATGTGCTATTTGATGCTACTGATGCAATTTGAATCAGCGTTTCTAAACATCAAGGCACTTAGTCCCCAAAATACAGCCTCCAGCTGCCGAAACCCGGGATCGAACCAGGGACATTTAGATCTTCAGTCTAACGCTCTCCCAACTGAGCTATTTCGGCACAGAAACTAAAAATAAAGTGGCGTACAGCCAGAATATGAAACTCAGTGGAATAAAAACAATTCTATGAACAATTGCTGGACCAGCCACTTTTGTTGTTTACATAGAGCCCTGAGGGGTAGCACTTTGGGAAGCAATTGAATGGCATCAGACGGCTTTGAGTCAGATATTTTAACCATCAAGGCACAATGTCCCCAAAATACAGCTTCCAGCTGCCGAAACCCGGGATCGAACCAGGGACATTTAGATCTTCAGTCTAACGCTCTCCCAACTGAGCTATTTCGGCACAAAAACTAAAAATAAAGTGGCGTACAGCCAGAATATGAAACTCGGTGGAATAAAAACAATTCTATGAACAATTGCTGGACCAGCCACTTTTGTTGTATACATAGAGCCCTGAGGGGTAGCACTTTGGGAAGCAATTGAATGGCATCAGACGGCTTTGAGTCAGATATTTTAACCATCAAGGCACAATGTCCCCAAAATTCAGCCTTCAGCTGCCGAAACCCGGGATCGAAGCAGGGACATTCATCTCTAACACTCCCCCAACTGAGCTATTTCGGCACAAGCACAGTGATCCTAGTGGCACTCGGTGGAATAAAACAAATTCTATGAACAACTGCTGGACATTTCCTGGAACAGCCACTTTTGTTGTATACATAGAGCCCTGAGGGGTAGCACTTTGGGAAGCAATTGAATGGCATCAGACGGCTTTGAGTCAGATATTTTAACCATCAAGGCACAATGTCCCCAAAATACAGCTTCTAGCTGCCGAAACCCGGGATTGAACCAGGGACATTTAGATCTTCAGTCTAACGCTCTCCCAACTGAGCTATTTCGGCACAGAAACTAATAACAAAGTGGCGTACAGCCAGAATATAAATCATTCTGAAAAAATGTCAATACATTTTAGGGAATTTCCATTTTCGGTAATTCATGAAGTAGCTCTCGCAATGTTGCCTGGCATCGGACTAGCCTACGTGCTCTATGTGCTATTTGATGCTACTGATGCAATTTGAATCAGCGTTTCTAAACATCAAGGCACTTAGTCCCCAAAATACAGCCTTCAGCTGCCGAAACCCGGGATCGAACCAGGGACATTTAGATCTTCAGTCTAACGCTCTCCCAACTGAGCTATTTCGGCACAGAAACTAAAAATAAAGTGGCGTACAGCCAGAATATGAAACTCAGTGGAATAAAAACAATTCTATGAACAATTGCTGGACCAGCCACTTTTGTTGTTTACATAGAGCCCTGAGGGGTAGCACTTTGGGAAGCAATTGAATGGCATCAGACGGCTTTGAGTCAGATATTTTAACCATCAAGGCACAATGTCCCCAAAATACAGCTTCCAGCTGCCGAAACCCGGGATCGAAACAGGGACATTTAGATCTTCAGTCTAACGCTCTCCCAACTGAGCTATTTCGGCACAGAAACTAATAAAAAAGTGGCGTACAGCCAGAATATAAATCATTCTGAAAAAAATGTCAATACATTTTAGGGAATTTCCATTTTCGGTAATTCATGAAGTAGCTCTCGCAATGTTGCCTGGCATCGGACTAGCCTACGTGCTCTATGTGCTATTTGATGCTACTGATGCAATTTGAATCAGCGTTTCTAAACATCAAGGCACTTAGTCCCCAAAATACAGCCTTCAGCTGCCGAAACCCAGGATCGAACCAGGGACATTTAGATCTTCAGTCTAACGCTCTCCCAACTGAGCTATTTCGGCACAGAAACTAATAAAAAAGTGGCGTACAGCCAGAATATGAAACTCAGTGGAATAAAAACAATTCTATGAACAATTGCTGGACCAGCCACTTTTGTTGTTTACATAGAGCCCTGAGGGGTAGCACTTTGGGAAGCAATTGAATGGCATCAGACGGCTTTGAGTCAGATATTTTAACCATCAAGGCACAATGTCCCCAAAATACAGCTTCCAGCTGCCGAAACCCAGGATCGAACCAGGGACATTTAGATCTTCAGTCTAACGCTCTCCCAACTGAGCTATTTCGGCACAAAAACTAAAAATAAAGTGGCGTACAGCCAGAATATGAAACTCGGTGGAATAAAAACAATTCTATGAACAATTGCTGGACCAGCCACTTTTGTTGTATACATAGAGCCCTGAGGGGTAGCACTTTGGGAAGCAATTGAATGGCATCAGACGGCTTTGAGTCAGATATTTTAACCATCAAGGCACAATGTCCCCAAAATTCAGCCTTCAGCTGCCGAAACCCGGGATCGAAGCAGGGACATTCATCTCTAACGCTCCCCCAACTGAGCTATTTCGGCACAAGCACAGTGACCCTAGTGGCACTCGGTGGAATAAAACAAATTCTATGAACAACTGCTGGACATTTCCTGGAACAGCCACTTTTGTTGTATACATAGAGCCCTGAGGGGTAGCACTTTGGGAAGCAATTGAATGGCATCAGACGGCTTTGAGTCAGATATTTTAACCATCAAGGCACAATGTCCCCAAAATACAGCTTCTAGCTGCCGAAACCCGGGATTGAACCAGGGACATTTAGATCTTCAGTCTAACGCTCTCCCAACTGAGCTATTTCGGCACAAAAACTAAAAATAAAGTGGCGTACAGCCAGAATATGAAACTCGGTGGAATAAAAACAATTCTATGAACAATTGCTGGACCAGCCACTTTTGTTGTATGCATAGAGCCCTGAGGGGTAGCACTTTGGGAAGCAATTGAATGGCATCAGACGGCTTTGAGTCAGATATTTTAACCATCAAGGCACAATGTCCCCAAAATGCAGCTTCCAGCTGCCGAAACCCGGGATCGAACCAGGGACATTTAGATCTTCAGTCTAACGCTCTCCCAACTGAGCTATTTCGGCACAGAAACTATAAACAAAGTGGCGTACAGCCAGAATATAAATCATTCTGAAAAAATGTCAATACATTTTAGGGAATTTCCATTTTCGGTAATTCATGAAGTAGCTCTCGCAATGTTGCCTGGCATCGGACTAGCCTACGTGCTCTATGTGCTATTTGATGCTACTGATGCAAATTGAATCAGCGTTTCTAAACATCAAGGCACTTAGTCCCCAAAATACAGCCTTCAGCTGCCGAAACCCGGGATCGAACCAGGGACATTTAGATCTTCAGTCTAACACTCTCCCAACTGAGCTATTTCGGCACAGAAACTAAAAACAAAGTGGCGTACAGCCAGAATATGAAACTCAGTGGAATAAAAACAATTCTATGAACAATTGCTGGACCAGCCACTTTTGTTGTTTACATAGAGCCCTGAGGGGTAGCACTTTGGGAAGCAATTGAATGGCATCAGACGGCTTTGAGTCAGATATTTTAACCATCAAGGCACAATGTCCCCAAAATACAGCTTCCAGCTGCCGAAACCCGGGATTGAACCAGGGACATTTAGATCTTCAGTCTAACGCTCTCCCAACTGAGCTATTTCGGCACAGAAACTAATAACAAAGTGGCGTACAGCCAGAATATAAATCATTCTGAAAAAATGTCAATACATTTTAGGGAATTTCCATTTTCGGTAATTCATGAAGTAGCTCTCGCAATGTTGCCTGGCATCGGACTAGCCTACGTGCTCTATGTGCTATTTGATGCTACTGATGCAATTTGAATCAGCGTTTCTAAACATCAAGGCACTTAGTCCCCAAAATACAGCCTTCAGCTGCCGAAACCCGGGATCGAACCAGGGACATTTAGATCTTCAGTCTAACGCTCTCCCAACTGAGCTATTTCAGCACAGAAACTAAAAATAAAGTGGCGTACAGCCAGAATATGAAACTCAGTGGAATAAAAACAATTCTATGAACAATTGCTGGACCAGCCACTTTTGTTGTTTACATAGAGCCCTGAGGGGTAGCACTTTGGGAAGCAATTGAATGGCATCAGACGGCTTTGAGTCAGATATTTTAACCATCAAGGCACAATGTCCCCAAAATACAGCTTCCAGCTGCCGAAACCCGGGATCGAACCAGGGACATTTAGATCTTCAGTCTAACGCTCTCCCAACTGAGCTATTTCGGCACAGAAACTAAAAATAAAGTGGCGTACAGCCAGAATATGAAACTCGGTGGAATAAAAACAATTCTATGAACAATTGCTGGACCAGCCACTTTTGTTGTATACATAGAGCCCTGAGGGGTAGCACTTTGGGAAGCAATTGAATGGCATCAGACGGCTTTGAGTCAGATATTTTAACCATCAAGGCACAATGTCCCCAAAATTCAGCCTTCAGCTGCCGAAACCCGGGATCGAAGCAGGGACATTCATCTCTAACGCTCCCCCAACTGAGCTATTTCGGCACAAGCACAGTGACCCTAGTGGCACTCGGTGGAATAAAACAAATTCTATGAACAACTGCTGGACATTTCCTGGAACAGCCACTTTTGTTGTATACATAGAGCCCTGAGGGGTAGCACTTTGGGAAGCAATTGAATGGCATCAGACGGCTTTGAGTCAGATATTTTAACCATCAAGGCACAATGTCCCCAAAATACAGCTTCTAGCTGCCGAAACCCGGGATTGAACCAGGGACATTTAGATCTTCAGTCTAACGCTCTCCCAACTGAGCTATTTCGGCACAGAAACTAATAACAAAGTGGCGTACAGCCAGAATATAAATCATTCTGAAAAAATGTCAATACATTTTAGGGAATTTCCATTTTCGGTAATTCATGAAGTAGCTCTCGCAATGTTGCCTGGCATCGGACTAGCCTACGTGCTCTATGTGCTATTTGATGCTACTGATGCAAATTGAATCAGCGTTTCTAAACATCAAGGCACTTAGTCCCCAAAATACAGCCTTCAGCTGCCGAAACCCGGGATCGAACCAGGGACATTTAGATCTTCAGTCTAACACTCTCCCAACTGAGCTATTTCGGCACAGAAACTAAAAACAAAGTGGCGTACAGCCAGAATATGAAACTCAGTGGAATAAAAACAATTCTATGAACAATTGCTGGACCAGCCACTTTTGTTGTTTACATAGAGCCCTGAGGGGTAGCACTTTGGGAAGCAATTGAATGGCATCAGACGGCTTTGAGTCAGATATTTTAACCATCAAGGCACAATGTCCCCAAAATACAGCTTCCAGCTGCCGAAACCCGGGATTGAACCAGGGACATTTAGATCTTCAGTCTAACGCTCTCCCAACTGAGCTATTTCGGCACAGAAACTAATAACAAAGTGGCGTACAGCCAGAATATAAATCATTCTGAAAAAATGTCAATACATTTTAGGG
Source organism: Taurulus bubalis (assembly GCF_910589615.1). NCBI lineage: Eukaryota > Metazoa > Chordata > Actinopteri > Perciformes > Cottidae > Taurulus > Taurulus bubalis. Next base: position 22,173,885 of record NC_136593.1, on the reverse strand, counting down.
AATTTCCATTTTCGGTAATTCATGAAGTAGCTCTCGCAATGTTGCCTGGCATCGGACTAGCCTACGTGCTCTATGTGCTATTTGATGCTACTGATGCAATTTGAATCAGCGTTTCTAAACATCAAGGCACTTAGTCCCCAAAATACAGCCTTCAGCTGCCGAAACCCGGGATCGAACCAGGGACATTTAGATCTTCAGTCTAACGCTCTCCCAACTGAGCTATTTCGGCACAGAAACTAAAAATAAAGTGGCGTACAGCCAGAATATGAAACTCAGTGGAATAAAAACAATTCTATGAACAATTGCTGGACCAGCCACTTTTGTTGTTTACATAGAGCCCTGAGGGGTAGCACTTTGGGAAGCAATTGAATGGCATCAGACGGCTTTGAGTCAGATATTTTAACCATCAAGGCACAATGTCCCCAAAATTCAGCCTTCAGCTGCCGAAACCCGGGATCGAACCAGGGACATTTAGATCTTCAGTCTAACGCTCTCCCAACTGAGCTATTTCGGCACAAAAACTAAAAATAAAGTGGCGTACAGCCAGAATATGAAACTCGGTGGAATAAAAACAATTCTATGAACAATTGCTGGACCAGCCACTTTTGTTGTATACATAGAGCCCTGAGGGGTAGCACTTTGGGAAGCAATTGAATGGCATCAGACGGCTTTGAGTCAGATATTTTAACCATCAAGGCACAATGTCCCCAAAATTCAGCCTTCAGCTGCCGAAACCCGGGATCGAAGCAGGGACATTCATCTCTAACGCTCCCCCAACTGAGCTATTTCGGCACAAGCACAGTGACCCTAGTGGCACTCGGTGGAATAAAACAAATTCTATGAACAACTGCTGGACATTTCCTGGAACAGCCACTTTTGTTGTATACATAGAGCCCTGAGGGGTAGCACTTTGGGAAGCAATTGAATGGCATCAGACGGCTTTGAGTCAGATATTTTAACCATCAAGGCACAATGTCCCCAAAATACAGCTTCTAGCTGCCGAAACCCGGGATTGAACCAGGGACATTTAGATCTTCAGTCTAACGCTCTCCCAACTGAGCTATTTCGGCACAGAAACTAATAACAAAGTGGCGTACAGCCAGAATATAAATCATTCTGAAAAAATGTCAATACATTTTAGGGAATTTCCATTTTCGGTAATTCATGAAGTAGCTCTCGCAATGTTGCCTGGCATCGGACTAGCCTACGTGCTCTATGTGCTATTTGATGCTACTGATGCAATTTGAATCAGCGTTTCTAAACATCAAGGCACTTAGTCCCCAAAATACAGCCTTCAGCTGCCGAAACCCGGGATCGAACCAGGGACATTTAGATCTTCAGTCTAACGCTCTCCCAACTGAGCTATTTCGGCACAGAAACTAAAAATAAAGTGGCGTACAGCCAGAATATGAAACTCAGTGGAATAAAAACAATTCTATGAACAATTGCTGGACCAGCCACTTTTGTTGTTTACATAGAGCCCTGAGGGGTAGCACTTTGGGAAGCAATTGAATGGCATCAGACGGCTTTGAGTCAGATATTTTAACCATCAAGGCACAATGTCCCCAAAATACAGCTTCCAGCTGCCGAAACCCGGGATCGAACCAGGGACATTTAGATCTTCAGTCTAACGCTCTCCCAACTGAGCTATTTCGGCACAGAAACTAATAAAAAAGTGGCGTACAGCCAGAATATAAATCATTCTGAAAAAAATGTCAATACATTTTAGGGAATTTCCATTTTCGGTAATTCATGAAGTAGCTCTCGCAATGTTGCCTGGCATCGGACTAGCCTACGTGCTCTATGTGCTATTTGATGCTACTGATGCAATTTGAATCAGCGTTTCTAAACATCAAGGCACTTAGTCCCCAAAATACAGCCTTCAGCTGCCGAAACCCGGGATCGAACCAGGGACATTTAGATCTTCAGTCTAACGCTCTCCCAACTGAGCTATTTCGGCACAGAAACTAAAAATAAAGTGGCGTACAGCCAGAATATGAAACTCAGTGGAATAAAAACAATTCTATGAACAATTGCTGGACCAGCCACTTTTGTTGTTTACATAGAGCCCTGAGGGGTAGCACTTTGGGAAGCAATTGAATGGCATCAGACGGCTTTGAGTCAGATATTTTAACCATCAAGGCACAATGTCCCCAAAATACAGCTTCTAGCTGCCGAAACCCGGGATCGAACCAGGGACATTTAGATCTTCAGTCTAACGCTCTCCCAACTGAGCTATTTCGGCACAAAAACTAAAAATAAAGTGGCGTACAGCCAGAATATGAAACTCGGTGGAATAAAAACAATTCTATGAACAATTGCTGGACCAGCCACTTTTGTTGTATGCATAGAGCCCTGAGGGGTAGCACTTTGGGAAGCAATTGAATGGCATCAGACGGCTTTGAGTCAGATATTTTAACCATCAAGGCACAATGTCCCCAAAATACAGCTTCCAGCTGCCGAAACCCGGGATCGAACCAGGGACATTTAGATCTTCAGTCTAACGCTCTCCCAACTGAGCTATTTCGGCACAGAAACTACAAACAAAGTGGCGTACAGCCAGAATATAAATCATTCTGAAAAAATGTCAATACATTTTAGGGAATTTCCATTTTCGGTAATTCATGAAGTAGCTCTCGCAATGTTGCCTGGCATCGGACTAGCCTACGTGCTCTATGTGCTATTTGATGCTACTGATGCAAATTGAATCAGCGTTTCTAAACATCAAGGCACTTAGTCCCCAAAATACAGCCTTCAGCTGCCGAAACCCGGGATCGAACCAGGGACATTTAGATCTTCAGTCTAACACTCTCCCAACTGAGCTATTTCGGCACAGAAACTAAAAACAAAGTGGCGTACAGCCAGAATATGAAACTCAGTGGAATAAAAACAATTCTATGAACAATTGCTGGACCAGCCACTTTTGTTGTTTACATAGAGCCCTGAGGGGTAGCACTTTGGGAAGCAATTGAATGGCATCAGACGGCTTTGAGTCAGATATTTTAACCATCAAGGCACAATGTCCCCAAAATACAGCTTCCAGCTGCCGAAACCCAGGATTGAACCAGGGACATTTAGATCTTCAGTCTAACGCTCTCCCAACTGAGCTATTTCGGCACAGAAACTAATAACAAAGTGGCGTACAGCCAGAATATAAATCATTCTGAAAAAATGTCAATACATTTTAGGGAATTTCCATTTTCGGTAATTCATGAAGTAGCTCTCGCAATGTTGCCTGGCATCGGACTAGCCTACGTGCTCTATGTGCTATTTGATGCAATTTGAATCAGCGTTTCTAAACATCAAGGCACTTAGTCCCCAAAATACAGCCTTCAGCTGCCGAAACCCGGGATCGAACCAGGGACATTTAGATCTTCAGTCTGACGCTCTCCCAACTGAGCTATTTCGGCACAAAAACTAAAAATAAAGTGGCGTACAGCCAGAATATGAAACTCGGTGGAATAAAAACAATTCTATGAACAATTGCTGGACCAGCCACTTTTGTTGTATACATAGAGCCCTGAGGGGTAGCACTTTGGGAAGCAATTGAATGGCATCAGACGGCTTTGAGTCAGATATTTTAACCATCAAGGCACAATGTCCCCAAAATACAGCTTCCAGCTGCCGAAACCCGGGATCGAACCAGGGACATTTAGATCTTCAGTCTAACGCTCTCCCAACTGAGCTATTTCGGCACAAAAACTAAAAATAAAGTGGCGTACAGCCAGAATATGAAACTCGGTGGAATAAAAACAATTCTATGAACAATTGCTGGACCAGCCACTTTTGTTGTATACATAGAGCCCTGAGGGGTAGCACTTTGGGAAGCAATTGAATGGCATCAGACGGCTTTGAGTCAGATATTTTAACCATCAAGGCACAATGTCCCCAAAATTCAGCCTTCAGCTGCCGAAACCCGGGATCGAAGCAGGGACATTCATCTCTAACGCTCCCCCAACTGAGCTATTTCGGCACAAGCACAGTGACCCTAGTGGCACTCGGTGGAATAAAACAAATTCTATGAACAACTGCTGGACATTTCCTGGAACAGCCACTTTTGTTGTATACATAGAGCCCTGAGGGGTAGCACTTTGGGAAGCAATTGAATGGCATCAGACGGCTTTGAGTCAGATATTTTAACCATCAAGGCACAATGTCCCCAAAATACAGCTTCTAGCTGCCGAAACCCGGGATTGAACCAGGGACATTTAGATCTTCAGTCTAACGCTCTCCCAACTGAGCTATTTCGGCACAGAAACTAATAACAAAGTGGCGTACAGCCAGAATATAAATCATTCTGAAAAAATGTCAATACATTTTAGGGAATTTCCATTTTCGGTAATTCATGAAGTAGCTCTCGCAATGTTGCCTGGCATCGGACTAGCCTACGTGCTCTATGTGCTATTTGATGCTACTGATGCAATTTGAATCAGCGTTTCTAAACATCAAGGCACTTAGTCCCCAAAATACAGCCTTCAGCTGCCGAAACCCGGGATCGAACCAGGGACATTTAGATCTTCAGTCTAACGCTCTCCCAACTGAGCTATTTCGGCACAGAAACTAAAAATAAAGTGGCGTACAGCCAGAATATGAAACTCAGTGGAATAAAAACAATTCTATGAACAATTGCTGGACCAGCCACTTTTGTTGTTTACATAGAGCCCTGAGGGGTAGCACTTTGGGAAGCAATTGAATGGCATCAGACGGCTTTGAGTCAGATATTTTAACCATCAAGGCACAATGTCCCCAAAATACAGCTTCCAGCTGCCGAAACCCGGGATCGAACCAGGGACATTTAGATCTTCAGTCTAACGCTCTCCCAACTGAGCTATTTCGGCACAGAAACTAATAAAAAAGTGGCGTACAGCCAGAATATAAATCATTCTGAAAAAAATGTCAATACATTTTAGGGAATTTCCATTTTCGGTAATTCATGAAGTAGCTCTCGCAATGTTGCCTGGCATCGGACTAGCCTACGTGCTCTATGTGCTATTTGATGCTACTGATGCAATTTGAATCAGCGTTTCTAAACATCAAGGCACTTAGTCCCCAAAATACAGCCTTCAGCTGCCGAAACCCGGGATCGAACCAGGGACATTTAGATCTTCAGTCTAACGCTCTCCCAACTGAGCTATTTCGGCACAGAAACTAAAAATAAAGTGGCGTACAGCCAGAATATGAAACTCAGTGGAATAAAAACAATTCTATGAACAATTGCTGGACCAGCCACTTTTGTTGTTTACATAGAGCCCTGAGGGGTAGCACTTTGGGAAGCAATTCAATGGCATCAGACGGCTTTGAGTCAGATATTTTAACCATCAAGGCACAATGTCCCCAAAATACAGCTTCTAGCTGCCGAAACCCGGGATCGAACCAGGGACATTTAGATCTTCAGTCTAACGCTCTCCCAACTGAGCTATTTCGGCACAAAAACTAAAAATAAAGTGTCGTACAGCCAGAATATGAAACTCGGTGGAATAAAAACAATTCTATGAACAATTGCTGGACCAGCCACTTTTGTTGTATACATAGAGCCCTGAGGGGTAGCACTTTGGGAAGCAATTGAATGGCATCAGACGGCTTTGAGTCAGATATTTTAACCATCAAGGCACAATGTCCCCAAAATTCAGCCTTCAGCTGCCGAAACCCGGGATCGAAGCAGGGACATTCATCTCTAACGCTCCCCCAACTGAGCTATTTCGGCACAAGCACAGTGACCCTAGTGGCACTCGGTGGAATAAAACAAATTCTATGAACAACTGCTGGACATTTCCTGGAACAGCCACTTTTGTTGTATACATAGAGCCCTGAGGGGTAGCACTTTGGGAAGCAATTGAATGGCATCAGACGGCTTTGAGTCAGATATTTTAACCATCAAGGCACAATGTCCCCAAAATACAGCTTCTAGCTGCCGAAACCCGGGATCGAACCAGGGACATTTAGATCTTCAGTCTAACGCTCTCCCAACTGAGCTATTTCGGCACAAAAACTAAAAATAAAGTGGCGTACAGCCAGAATATGAAACTCGGTGGAATAAAAACAATTCTATGAACAATTGCTGGACCAGCCACTTTTGTTGTATGCATAGAGCCCTGAGGGGTAGCACTTTGGGAAGCAATTGAATGGCATCAGACGGCTTTGAGTCAGATATTTTAACCATCAAGGCACAATGTCCCCAAAATACAGCTTCCAGCTGCCGAAACCCGGGATCGAACCAGGGACATTTAGATCTTCAGTCTAACGCTCTCCCAACTGAGCTATTTCGGCACAGAAACTATAAACAAAGTGGCGTACAGCCAGAATATAAATCATTCTGAAAAAATGTCAATACATTTTAGGGAATTTCCATTTTCGGTAATTCATGAAGTAGCTCTCGCAATGTTGCCTGGCATCGGACTAGCCTACGTGCTCTATGTGCTATTTGATGCTACTGATGCAAATTGAATCAGCGTTTCTAAACATCAAGGCACTTAGTCCCCAAAATACAGCTTCCAGCTGCCGAAACCCGGGATCGAACCAGGGACATTTAGATCTTCAGTCTAACACTCTCCCAACTGAGCTATTTCGGCACAGAAACTAAAAACAAAGTGGCGTACAGCCAGAATATGAAACTCAGTGGAATAAAAACAATTCTATGAACAATTGCTGGACCAGCCACTTTTGTTGTTTACATAGAGCCCTGAGGGGTAGCACTTTGGGAAGCAATTGAATGGCATCAGACGGCTTTGAGTCAGATATTTTAACCATCAAGGCACAATGTCCCCAAAATACAGCTTCCAGCTGCCGAAACCCGGGATTGAACCAGGGACATTTAGATCTTCAGTCTAACGCTCTCCCAACTGAGCTATTTCGGCACAGAAACTAATAACAAAGTGGCGTACAGCCAGAATATAAATCATTCTGAAAAAATGTCAATACATTTTAGGGAATTTCCATTTTCGGTAATTCATGAAGTAGCTCTCGCAATGTTGCCTGGCATCGGACTAGCCTACGTGCTCTATGTGCTATTTGATGCAATTTGAATCAGCGTTTCTAAACATCAAGGCACTTAGTCCCCAAAATACAGCCTTCAGCTGCCGAAACCCGGGATCGAACCAGGGACATTTAGATCTTCAGTCTAACGCTCTCCCAACTGAGCTATTTCGGCACAGAAACTAAAAATAAAGTGGCGTACAGCCAGAATATGAAACTCAGTGGAATAAAAACAATTCTATGAACAATTGCTGGACCAGCCACTTTTGTTGTTTACATAGAGCCCTGAGGGGTAGCACTTTGGGAAGCAATTGAATGGCATCAGACGGCTTTGAGTCAGATATTTTAACCATCAAGGCACAATGTCCCCAAAATACAGCTTCCAGCTGCCGAAACCCGGGATCGAACCAGGGACATTTAGATCTTCAGTCTAACGCTCTCCCAACTGAGCTATTTCAGCACAAAAACTAAAAATAAAGTGGCGTACAGCCAGAATATGAAACTCGGTGGAATAAAAACAATTCTATGAACAATTGCTGGACCAGCCACTTTTGTTGTATACATAGAGCCCTGAGGGGTAGCACTTTGGGAAGCAATTGAATGGCATCAGACGGCTTTGAGTCAGATATTTTAACCATCAAGGCACAATGTCCCCAAAATTCAGCCTTCAGCTGCCGAAACCCGGGATCGAAGCAGGGACATTCATCTCTAACGCTCCCCCAACTGAGCTATTTCGGCACAAGCACAGTGACCCTAGTGGCACTCGGTGGAATAAAACAAATTCTATGAACAACTGCTGGACATTTCCTGGAACAGCCACTTTTGTTGTATACATAGAGCCCTGAGGGGTAGCACTTTGGGAAGCAATTGAATGGCATCAGACGGCTTTGAGTCAGATATTTTAACCATCAAGGCACAATGTCCCCAAAATACAGCTTCTAGCTGCCGAAACCCGGGATCGAACCAGGGACATTTAGATCTTCAGTCTAACGCTCTCCCAACTGAGCTATTTCGGCACAAAAACTAAAAATAAAGTGGCGTACAGCCAGAATATGAAACTCGGTGGAATAAAAACAATTCTATGAACAATTGCTGGACCAGCCACTTTTGTTGTATACATAGAGCCCTGAGGGGTAGCACTTTGGGAAGCAATTGAATGGCATCAGACGGCTTTGAGTCAGATATTTTAACCATCAAGGCACAATGTCCCCAAAATACAGCTTCCAGCTGCCGAAACCCGGGATTGAACCAGGGACATTTAGATCTTCAGTCTAACGCTCTCCCAACTGAGCTATTTCGGCACAGAAACTAATAACAAAGTGGCGTACAGCCAGAATATAAATCATTCTGAAAAAATGTCAATACATTTTAGGGAATTTCCATTTTCGGTAATTCATGAAGTAGCTCTCGCAATGTTGCCTGGCATCGGACTAGCCTACGTGCTCTATGTGCTCTATGTGCTATTTGATGCTACTGATGCAATTTGAATCAGCGTTTCTAAACATCAAGGCACTTAGTCCCCAAAATACAGCCTTCAGCTGCCGAAACCCGGGATCGAACCAGGGACATTTAGATCTTCAGTCTAACGCTCTCCCAACTGAGCTATTTCGGCACAGAAACTAAAAATAAAGTGGTGTACAGCCAGAATATGAAACTCAGTGGAATAAAAACAATTCTATGAACAATTGCTGGAATAGCCACTTTTGTTGTATACATAGAGCCCTGAGGGGTAGCACTTTGGGAAGCAATTGAATGGCATCAGACGGCTTTGAGTCAGATATTTTAACCATCAAGGCACAATGTCCCCAAAATTCAGCCTTCAGCTGCCGAAACCCGGGATCGAAGCAGGGACATTCATCTCTAACGCTCCCCCAACTGAGCTATTTCGGCACAAGCACAGTGACCCTAGTGGCACTCGGTGGAATAAAAAAAATTCTATGAACAACTGCTGGACATTTCCTGGAACAGCCACTTTTGTTGTATACATAGAGCCCTGAGGGGTAGCACTTTGGGAAGCAATTGAATGGCATCAGACGGCTTTGAGTCAGATATTTTAACCATCAAGGCACAATGTCCCCAAAATACAGCTTCCAGCTGCCGAAACCCGGGATCGAACCAGGGACATTTAGATCTTCAGTCTAACGCTCTCCCAACTGAGCTATTTCGGCACAGAAACTAAAAACAAAGTGGCGTACAGCCAGAATATAAATCATTCTGAAAAAATGTCAATACATTTTAGGGAATTTCCATTTTCGGTAATTCATGAAGTAGCTCTCGCAATGTTGCCTGGCATCGGACTAGCCTACGTGCTCAATGTGCTATTTGATGCTACTGATGCAATTTGAATCAGCGTTTCTAAACATCAAGGCACTTAGTCCCCAAAATACAGCCTTCAGCTGCCGAAACCCGGGATCGAACCAGGGACATTTAGATCTTCAGTCTAACGCTCTCCCAACTGAGCTATTTCGGCACAGAAACTAAAAATAAAGTGGCGTACAGCCAGAATATGAAACTCAGTGGAATAAAAACAATTCTATGAACAATTGCTGGACCAGCCACTTTTGTTGTTTACATAGAGCCCTGAGGGGTAGCACTTTGGGAAGCAATTGAATGGCATCAGACGGCTTTGAGTCAGATATTTTAACCATCAAGGCACAATGTCCCCAAAATACAGCTTCCAGCTGCCGAAACCCGGGATTGAACCAGGGACATTTAGATCTTCAGTCTAACGCTCTCCCAACTGAGCTATTTCGGCACAGAAACTAATAACAAAGTGGCGTACAGCCAGAATATAAATCATTCTGAAAAAATGTCAATACATTTTAGGGAATTTCCATTTTCGGTAATTCATGAAGTAGCTCTCGCAATGTTGCCTGGCATCGGACTAGCCTACGTGCTCTATGTGCTATTTGATGCAATTTGAATCAGCGTTTCTAAACATCAAGGCACTTAGTCCCCAAAATACAGCCTTCAGCTGCCGAAACCCGGGATCGAACCAGGGACATTTAGATCTTCAGTCTAACGCTCTCCCAACTGAGCTATTTCGGCACAGAAACTAAAAATAAAGTGGCGTACAGCCAGAATATGAAACTCAGTGGAATAAAAACAATTCTATGAACAATTGCTGGACCAGCCACTTTTGTTGTTTACATAGAGCCCTGAGGGGTAGCACTTTGGGAAGCAATTGAATGGCATCAGACGGCTTTGAGTCAGATATTTTAACCATCAAGGCACAATGTCCCCAAAATACAGCTTCCAGCTGCCGAAACCCGGGATCGAACCAGGGACATTTAGATCTTCAGTCTAACGCTCTCCCAACTGAGCTATTTCAGCACAAAAACTAAAAATAAAGTGGCGTACAGCCAGAATATGAAACTCGGTGGAATAAAAACAATTCTATGAACAATTGCTGGACCAGCCACTTTTGTTGTATACATAGAGCCCTGAGGGGTAGCACTTTGGGAAGCAATTGAATGGCATCAGACGGCTTTGAGTCAGATATTTTAACCATCAAGGCACAATGTCCCCAAAATTCAGCCTTCAGCTGCCGAAACCCGGGATCGAAGCAGGGACATTCATCTCTAACGCTCCCCCAACTGAGCTATTTCGGCACAAGCACAGTGACCCTAGTGGCACTCGGTGGAATAAAACAAATTCTATGAACAACTGCTGGACATTTCCTGGAACAGCCACTTTTGTTGTATACATAGAGCCCTGAGGGGTAGCACTTTGGGAAGCAATTGAATGGCATCAGACGGCTTTGAGTCAGATATTTTAACCATCAAGGCACAATGTCCCCAAAATACAGCTTCTAGCTGCCGAAACCCGGGATCGAACCAGGGACATTTAGATCTTCAGTCTAACGCTCTCCCAACTGAGCTATTTCGGCACAAAAACTAAAAATAAAGTGGCGTACAGCCAGAATATGAAACTCGGTGGAATAAAAACAATTCTATGAACAATTGCTGGACCAGCCACTTTTGTTGTATACATAGAGCCCTGAGGGGTAGCACTTTGGGAAGCAATTGAATGGCATCAGACGGCTTTGAGTCAGATATTTTAACCATCAAGGCACAATGTCCCCAAAATACAGCTTCCAGCTGCCGAAACCCGGGATCGAACCAGGGACATTTAGATCTTCAGTCTAACGCTCTCCCAACTGAGCTATTTCGGCACAGAAACTAATAACAAAGTGGCGTACAGCCAGAATATAAATCATTCTGAAAAAATGTCAATACATTTTAGGGAATTTCCATTTTCGGTAATTCATGAAGTAGCTCTCGCAATGTTGCCTGGCATCGGACTAGCCTACGTGCTCTATGTGCTATTTGATGCTACTGATGCAATTTGAATCAGCGTTTCTAAACATCAAGGCACTTAGTCCCCAAAATACAGCCTTCAGCTGCCGAAACCCGGGATCGAACCAGGGACATTTAGATCTTCAGTCTAACGCTCTCCCAACTGAGCTATTTCGGCACAGAAACTAAAAATAAAGTGGCATACAGCCAGAATATGAAACTCAGTGGAATAAAAACAATTCTATGAACAATTGCTGGACCAGCCACTTTTGTTGTTTACATAGAGCCCTGAGGGGTAGCACTTTGGGAAGCAATTGAATGGCATCAGACGGCTTTGAGTCAGATATTTTAACCGTCAAGGCACAATGTCCCCAAAATACAGCTTCAAGCTGCCGAAACCCGGGATCGAACCAGGGACATTTAGATCTTCAGTCTAACGCTCTCCCAACTGAGCTATTTCGGCACAGAAACTAATAAAAAAGTGGCGTACAGCCAGAATATAAATCATTCTGAAAAAATGTCAATACATTTTAGGGAATTTCCATTTTCGGTAATTCATGAAGTAGCTCTCGCAATGTTGCCTGGCATCGGACTAGCCTACGTGCTCTATGTGCTATTTGATGCTACTGATGCAATTTGAATCAGCGTTTCTAAACATCAAGGCACCTAGTCCCCAAAATACAGCCTTCAGCTGCCGAAACCCGGGATCGAACCAGGGACATTTAGATCTTCAGTCTGACGCTCTCCCAACTGAGCTATTTCGGCACAAAAACTAAAAATAAAGTGGCGTACAGCCAGAATATGAAACTCGGTGGAATAAAAACAATTCTATGAACAATTGCTGGACCAGCCACTTTTGTTGTATACATAGAGCCCTGAGGGGTAGCACTTTGGGAAGCAATTGAATGGCATCAGACGGCTTTGAGTCAGATATTTTAACCATCAAGGCACAATGTCCCCAAAATACAGCTTCCAGCTGCCGAAACCCGGGATCGAACCAGGGACATTTAGATCTTCAGTCTAACGCTCTCCCAACTGAGCTATTTCGGCACAGAAACTAATAACAAAGTGGCGTACAGCCAGAATATAAATCATTCTGAAAAAATGTCAATACATTTTAGGGAATTTCCATTTTCGGTAATTCATGAAGTAGCTCTCGCAATGTTGCCTGGCATCGGACTAGCCTACGTGCTCTATGTGCTATTTGATGCTACTGATGCAAATTGAATCAGCGTTTCTAAACATCAAGGCACTTAGTCCCCAAAATACAGCCTTCAGCTGCCGAAACCCAGGATCGAACCAGGGACATTTAGATCTTCAGTCTAACACTCTCCCAACTGAGCTATTTCGGCACAGAAACTAAAAACAAAGTGGCGTACAGCCAGAATATGAAACTCAGTGGAATAAAAACAATTCTATGAACAATTGCTGGACCAGCCACTTTTGTTGTTTACATAGAGCCCTGAGGGGTAGCACTTTGGGAAGCAATTGAATGGCATCAGACGGCTTTGAGTCAGATATTTTAACCATCAAGGCACAATGTCCCCAAAATACAGCTGCCGAAACCCGGGATTGAACCAGGGACATTTAGATCTTCAGTCTAACGCTCTCCCAACTGAGCTATTTCAGCACAGAAACTAATAACAAAGTGGCGTACAGCCAGAATATAAATCATTCTGAAAAAATGTCAATACATTTTAGGGAATTTCCATTTTCGGTAATTCATGAAGTAGCTCTCGCAATGTTGCCTGGCATCGGACTAGCCTACGTGCTCTATGTGCTATTTGATGCTACTGATGCAATTTGAATCAGCGTTTCTAAACATCAAGGCACTTAGTCCCCAAAATACAGCCTTCAGCTGCCGAAACCCGGGATCGAACCAGGGACATTTAGATCTTCAGTCTAACGCTCTCCCAACTGAGCTATTTCGGCACAGAAACTAAAAATAAAGTGGCGTACAGCCAGAATATGAAACTCGTTGGAATAAAAACAATTCTATGAACAATTGCTGGAACAGCCACTTTTGTTGTATACATAGAGCCCTGAGGGGTAGCACTTTGGGAAGCAATTGAATGGCATCAGACGGCTTTGAGTCAGATATTTTAACCATCAAGGCACAATGTCCCCAAAATTCAGCCTTCAGCTGCCGAAACCCGGGATCGAAGCAGGGACATTCATCTCTAACGCTCCCCCAACTGAGCTATTTCGGCACAAGCACAGTGACCCTAGTGGCACTCGGTGGAATAAAACAAATTCTATGAACAACTGCTGGACATTTCCTGGAACAGCCACTTTTGTTGTATACATAGAGCCCTGAGGGGTAGCACTTTGGGAAGCAATTGAATGGCATCAGACGGCTTTGAGTCAGATATTTTAACCATCAAGGCACAATGTCCCCAAAATACAGCTTCTAGCTGCCGAAACCCGGGATCGAACCAGGGACATTTAGATCTTCAGTCTAACGCTCTCCCAACTGAGCTATTTCGGCACAGAAACTAAAAATAAAGTGGCGTACAGCCAGAATATGAAACTCGTTGGAATAAAAACAATTCTATGAACAATTGCTGGAACAGCCACTTTTGTTGTATACATAGAGCCCTGAGGGGTAGCACTTTGGGAAGCAATTGAATGGCATCAGACGGCTTTGAGTCAGATATTTTAACCATCAAGGCACAATGTCCCCAAAATACAGCTTCCAGCTGCCGAAACCCAGGATTGAACCAGGGACATTTAGATCTTCAGTCTAACGCTCTCCCAACTGAGCTATTTCGGCACAGAAACTAGAAACAAAGTGGCGTACAGCCAGAATATAAATCATTCTGAAAAAATGTCAATACATTTTAGGGAATTTCCATTTTCGGTAATTCATGAAATAGCTCTCGCAATGTTGCCTAGCATCGGACTAGCCTACGTGCTATTTGATGCTACTGATGCAATTTGAATCAGCGTTTCTAAACATCAAGGCACTTAGTCCCCAAAATACAGCCTTCAGCTACCGAAACCCGGGATCGAACCAGGGACATTTAGATCTTCAGTCTAACGCTCTCCCAACTGAGCTATTTCGGCACAAGCACAGTGACCCTAGTGGCACTCGGTGGAATAAAAAAAATTCTATGAACAATTGCTGGACATTTCCTGGAACAGCCACTTTTGTTGTATACATAGAGCCCTGAGGGGTTGCAATTTGGGAAGCAATTGAATGGCATCAGACGGCTTTGAGTCAGATATTTTAACCATCAAGGCCCAATGTCCCCAAAATACAGCTTCCAGCTGCCGAAATTGGCACAAAAACAATCTTAGGGAACAAGCAAATGGAGAGGGAGTTCTTCATTTTTACAGTGGTGCCACCACTCAGGATTGGATATGATCACACTTTGCACTCATTTCTACACCTTAACACCTCTGTGATACTGCTGACAGGCTATAAACATGGCACAGATTGCAGTCACGTAGCTTGTCTGGCCTCCCAAATATGCCCTCTGAATTGTCAATGTTTTCTATACAATTGTGTTTTCTGAAATGTTGCTCAGTCCATCAAAAGAAAAACACATGCAAATGCTAATCGCAAACAGTCGCAGCAAAACTGCCTGCGTTAATTTCACCATCTAGACGTACACTTTTCCTTTCAGACCACTAGAGAGCAGAGCTCTGTAACAGTTGGTGCTGGAATTGAGTAGACATAAACCACAACTATATTTACTTATCGATGTATTCAATGACAGACAGAAAAACTCAGTAGATGATCCTGGACTGTTGTCCTTAAAGTGCCTATCAGATGTCGAGCATGACAAAGCAGAATTGTTTGACTTAAATATCCTATTTTTTGAAATACTCCTGTTAGATTCATATGCACTACCACGAGTTCAAATATAAGGTTAGAACTATCATACAACAGCTGTACTGTGTGACACACAATTCATTTTTGGAAAAAGCTTTTGCTCATCTTTTAAACTCTATTCTTTTAGCCCTGTTATATCAACTACTGTATTCACTCGCAGGTGGAGTTGTCCTTTAAGTATATGTTCGTACCAGACTGAAGGTGAGCAACCTGGGTGCTGTGTATCTGTAGGACAGGTAGATGAAAGCCAGTCTTCCTACTGTGACGGAGGCCCAGAATGTACTATCCAGATAGCCAGCTGTCTTATGACCCATCAGCAGAGGAGGGGATACTGCGTAGGTGTAGAAGGGGATACTGCGTAGGTGTAGACAAATCCAGCATAGGAGCCCTGCAGCACAAAAACAAAGCAGGAGGTTTTTTCAAGTCTGACAATGTGGGCCAGAGAAGGAGTGCCATTTCTTAAATCCAAATTGTAGCAATTGTGCGCAATTCTGACTTCTGGCTGTTGTGGTAAATAGCAGCCAAACTACAAAAAACTACCAACCTCTTGTTTTTAGAACACCACCATGCACTATTTAACCTCACTCAGTATCTCCCTCTGTGCCCACAGCATGTCCTGGTATTGTGTTAAGTGCTTTTGTTTTCATGTGTGTTGTGTAAGTAGAAAGGAAAGCAGAAAGTCTCTATATCTTCCACTGCAAACTAAAAACACATCTTTTCTTACTTATAGCACTTTGTAGTTTGGCTTTCTTGAAGAAATTGTACTTTCTTGATTCTTGTTGTTCTGAGTTTGTACTCATGATTGAATGCACTTAATGTAAGTCGCTTTGGATAAAAGCATCAGCTAAATAAAATGTAATGTAATATATGCTGGAAGTCTCACTATAATCCCATCAGTGATGAAGAGGATGGCCCCACCCAGTGTGTGGAGAATGAAGAAAGAAGCAGGCCGGCCCCAGAGTTTGGCAAGATTGCAGCAACCAAACCAACTTCCATGACCTGGACAGAGAGGGATACTGAGGTTGGTCCTTTCATTTGATTGTAGTTGATCACAAGCAGAGGTGTCAAGTAACGAAGTACAAATACTTCGTTACCTTACTTAAGTAGACATTTTGGGTATCTATACTTTACTGGAGTATTTATTTTTCAGACGACTTTTTACTTCTACTCCTTACATTTTCACGCAAATATCTGTACTTTCTACTCCCTACATTTTAAAAATAGCCTCGTTACTATATTTGCCTTTTAAACGCTCCCAGGGTGAAGATGCAACAGCAGCTCTCCTGTGAGGAGCAACCGGAGTTCTCCTTGCACCGAAGCAGCTCTCTAAACCCGGAGCAGCTATCTGAACCCGGAGCAGAACTCCTGCTCCAGGTGAAACGAGCCACGGTGCTCGTGTCTTCTACTTCAACAATGAGCTGCTGGCTTCACATATTACAAAAGTACAAAGTACACGGATATAAAACTAAGTCATTAATAAATACATGGGCAAATGCCTGTACTTTCGGGTAAATGGTTACGGTACACCGTTAACAGGTTACGCTTACGCATGCGCGATTTGACGCGACGCCGTGAGCTCCGTGAGCTCGTCTTTTCCTGCTGTTGCGTTTCTCAAAATAAAAAAACAGATCTAAGCTCAATATTGAGCATGAATTGAGAGAGGCCGTATCAAATCTACAACCCCGTTTATAACATATGTGTCGAGGAAAGTAGGTCACTGCAGCCACTAATACTGATACAACGTGATGGTTCACATATCTGCACTCATTCTGTTTTGTTTGGCAAAAAAAATTAAAAGCTTATTGTTTTCCACAATGAGCTATTTAGTAGTAACTAAATATGAGTTATTTTTTGCACAGATAGAACTTACACAAAACATTGTCTGATGGGGCAATCTGATTTACTTGAAAGTGATTGCAATTTTCTTTATTCTGTTATTTATAATAGCACAGATGAGTCACACAATTATGTTATTTACAGAAAAAGTTTGAGAAGCACAGCTTTAAGTGTTTGTGTCGGAGTCGCCGCCGCCGCCTATTTTGCACTATTACAATACTTATAGGCAACTAGTTATCATGTCTTCCGCTCCATGAAACGCATGTTAATGCTCAGTAGTACACATATGGTACTTTAATGTATTTGCATTGTAATAAAATGTGATCATTTTAAATGGGCATATATGCAGCTGAAACGGGTAGTCTAGTGCATCCCACATTGTTCAACATAACATTTTAAAACATTATAGTCGTTATGGCCTTTATCAAAATGATTGTTTTGGGGGAGGTGGGGTAGTGCACTATAGGCCCCTGAGAGGCTTAAGAGTTTGTCCTTAATGGAAAAAAAACATTCCCCTTACATTACCTTTACTTTTATACTTTTAAGTAGTTTTTTTCAACTTTTACAGAAGTATTTTTAAATCCTAGAATCTATACTTCTATTTGAGTAATGAATGTGAATACTTTTGACACCTCTGATCACAAGCACACATATACATGCATTACCTTGGCCACTGTCACCAGTGGGGCTGGTGCTGGACAGAGACTCTCCGTCGATCAGACGTGGACTGTTGCTGGAGCAAGGCAGCAGTCTCTCGTGGTATATCAAAGCGAGCACTGCTGCTGGCACTGGGAGCTTCCAGGATACACACACACACACACACACACACACACACACACACACACACACACACACACACACACAGTTAACAGTCAACACTTCCTGTCAGCGGATTAAAATTGTGACCCTCCCCTCATAAAAGAAGAATCCACACCTTCTTATCTTGTCCTCTGTTTGAAACAGACAGAAGAACTCAGTTCGACAGAAGAACTCAGTTGTTATTTGTACTGAGGTGGGAGCCTATTGCTTCATCTGAGAGCCAACATTGAGGCCTATGGCCATCTGAAGAAATGCAAAAAAGAATAACAAACCTGAAAACTAAGACAACATGTTGATTGGCTATGAAGATCAGTAGCATTTGAGCATTTTCTTCCCATTATGGTAAGTGCCACAAGTAATTGTACAAACACTGCGTGGGAAAACTTGTCATGGGATGCCTAAACTGTATGATTTTGCTCCATGATTATGTTGCTTAGTTTTGGTGTTTCACATTGGCCTCCAGGTCCAAGAAGCCATCTATATCTTCAATTGATTACACAGCAATGTGTAAATGAATGTTATTTATCACTTATCATTTATCATAACCACACACCTAGAGCGGAAGCAGAGCCTTTAGGCTTTTACAGTTTATAGCCAAAGCCGATGGAACACATGAAAGACTCATGATAGAAAATCACTTGTGAAATGTTTATCCATTTTATTTGGGGTTGCTTGCGAGGTGGCATCAGGATAGTCCGTTTCCCGAGTTGGAACAGACTGTAACCATCCATTAGTGGCAAAACTTGCAAACTGGATAGAGATACCATTAGTAATTCTCAGCAGAAGAAACTCTTAATGTCAGGATGCTGTATTTCGTGATTAATCTTTACTCACCGTCACTGTCTTTTACCCATTTACAAGTGACACATATTTGAGGCAAATTTATACTTATGCTAGAGATTGATGTGCACATTTCTGTGTTATCAATCACATGACACAAGTAGTATTGACAAGAACTCACATTGATAAGAGCCATGATCCAAAAAGCATAGGACACCCGGGTGACAACCACACCCTCAGTGTGCAGAGGATACTGGGAGATGTTGTCGATCGCCGCTCCGCGCCCGGCCTGGCTGCTGCGGAGGTGCTGTAGGTTGGAGAGAGAGGACGAGTTGGCGGTCCAGTTCGCACCCAGGACACAGGAGTCCTCTGCCAGAAAAGGATCGGCCACCAGGGGGCTGACCAGAGCTCCCAGGCCTATTAATAAATGCAAGGCCTACGGGCGAGACATGGACGGATACATTAGTGTATGCTTTCAGTGCAGACATTAGAGGAATATAATTACAACCATTGTTATACGTAGACCAAAACTAATCTGACAACATAATATTAAATAGGGTATTTATACTGTGTTGCAAAGTATTTGCAACGAAGTATACAGAATACAAAACGGATGAGGGCCAAACAGTATAGTCAACCAACTCAACGTGCTAAAAAAAGGCTACAGAGGTCATCACACATTATCACACAGTCATGTGACCCATTGTCCAAATAAGAATATTTATTAGGGCAGATTTAACGTTCTGCCGATTCTTTACTTCATCAAGTCAATTAACCAGAAGGAACTTAATATATGTGCTTGCGTAGATTTGTATCACTCCACAGGAACATCCTCAGACACTTTCTATTGAGCAGTCCAGGAACACGCACACAAACAGCTCCTCTGACCTGCAGGAAGATGGCGGAGTCCTTCTGGTACAGCTTCACCAGCTGGAGGTTGGCAATCGTGTCGATCACCCCCATGGCAAAGCCGGCAATCGCCATGGCGACAGACAGCAGCAACACATGGTTACACAGCGGTATGATGGCAAACACGAGAGAGATGATGAGAGTGCAGCAGAAGAGGGAGAGCAGCGAGGACGGGAGTCTGGAGGAGACATAGAGGGAAGACAACGCCCACAGCAGCAGGCAGTACATTCAGACTGTCCGTCACTCACACAAGCATTACTTTTCAGGCAGAGGTTTAGTTGGAATGATTGTAACTGACCCTAAAGAGGTTCTTTTGATAGGGTGATTATTTTCTGCAAGCTTTTATTTTGTAAGTGTCTTTGTATGTTTCGGGTCCTTTTATTTTGAAGCACTTGAGTGACGGTCTAGTTGCTGACAAGCATCCAGTGAAGTTGAAGTTGAGTGAGGGAGTTGCCGGCCTACGTGTCAGAGGATACAGTTCATCCATTCGTGTTGATCTTCCAGTTAACTACACAAAGGACTGCATACCAGCAAACCATACTCACATTCCCACTTGTGAGAAAGCTAAACAATGGACCTTAGAGAAAGAGACCTTAGAACAGGCCTGGCCAACCCGCGGCTCCCGAGCCGCATGCGGCTCTTTGCCTGGTTTCATGCGGCTCTTGCGTTCATATCGAAGTTTGTGTTTTTTTTTAATCTTTTTATTGATTTTGCAAATACTTTAGACCACTGGTGTCGAACTCAAGGCGCGACGGCTTGAAAGCTATGAAATCGCGGACCCGTTTTCAGTCATTTGCGGACCCGTTTTCAGTCATTTGCGACCCGTTTTCAGTCATTCGCGGACCCGTTTTCAGTCATTCGCGGACCCGTTTTCAGTCTTTCGCGGACACGTTTTCAGTCCGTCAGGACCGTCATTTTACATGGGCAAAAAAAAATAAAAAATCCTGTGCTTTTATTTTGAAGGGATTTTTTAATGCGTCATATTGATGTCATATGTTGTAACTCTGTTACGTTATTCATTCTGGTCACATGACATCTATTGCTTCTGTCCATCCGGGGAGAGGGATGTGGCTCTTTGCAGTAACACAGTAAAAAATGTGGCTCTTAGTCTCTGACTGGTTGGCCACCCCTGCCTTAGAACCTTAGAGAAATAGCTGATGAAATGCAACCGCTAAAAGACTGTGAAGTAGGGCTTCTGATAGGCTACAATTGTTCCAGAGCAATGGCGCCAAGACAAGTCATCCTAGTAGGAGATGAGGAACCTTATGCTGTACGGACGGATTTCGGATGGTCTATTGTGGGATGCTCCTCACAAAGTAATGACTCGCTGAGCCCAACTCGCCTATGTCACAGAATTACCATAAAAGAGCTACCTTTGGTAATGCCTGCAGATTCTATTCACATTCCAGAATCTGATTTCAAGGATGGCAGTGAAGACGGCAAGACAGTATCACATGAAAACAAAGATTCAGCCATGATACGCCTCAACCACTTAAAAAGGAAATTGCTACGGAACGAAAGGGTTGAGGAGCATTATGTCAAGTTCATGGAAGACATCATCGAAAGGGAAGACACAGAGCAGATCGTGGACGGTGGGAGTGAAGGTGAGAGATGGTACAATTCCCATCACAGCGTTCATCATGCAAGAAAGCTGGATAGACTTTGCCTGGTGAAGGTGCATCTCTTTGATGAGGCCTCCTCCCCCTGCATGCGCAAACTACAGATTGAAGCATCTAGCTAAGGAAAATGCAGACGGTTTGTGTCACGGCCCGGCTCAGGCGCCGCAACAAAGTACACGGGAGACGCAGCGTTCCAAACAAAAAGGCTTTATTAGGTAAGCAAGATGGCTGGCGAAACCCACAAGCGGCCGAGAATGATGACAACGTACAGCGTGCTGTAGCTATCGAGAGGCACCCTTGGCCGGCACCGAGGCGGAGCTTTATTCCCCCAGGAACACCGGGCCCAGGTACGTCTCATCAAGCCGCCCTGCAGGAAGCAGAGGGACAGACAAACAGACAGACAGGCAAACAGACAGACAGGTAAGCAGACAGACAGACAGGGGAGCCGTCACACCCTCCCACATAAGAGCTGGGTCCTGACGGGAATCCCAGCCTAAAAAACTCAACTTAGCCTAAACAAAGCCCAGAGGGAACTAATAAACTAAGCTCACACCACTAGGGAGCCCTGGACAACGCGTCCGCAACCACATTGTCCGTGCCCTTGATGTGCCGAACATCTAGTCAATATGATTGTAACAACAGTGACCACCTCATCAACCTCTGATTAGGACACTGCAAGGAGTTTAGAAATGTCAAGGGGTTATGGTCGGTGTAGACCACCACAGGCACCACCCCCGAACCGACATAAACATCAAAATGTTTTAGCGCCCAAACCAATGCCAGCGCCTCCTTCTCTATTGTGGAATAATTCAGCTGATACGAATTGAATTTCTTCGAAAAGTAACTCACTGGCTTAACAGAACCCAGATCGTCAGCCTGCAGAAGGACAGCCCCCGCGCCCACGTGACCAGGGGACTACATAACAATGCCTTCACTCTCTCAAAAGCCTGGTGGCAGGCGGGGGACCAGACAAACGGGGTTTTCCCCTTCAGCAAATCAGTGAGTGGTGCTACCACCTCAGAGAAGTTCCTACAAAACCCCCGGTAGTACCCAACCAGACCCAGAAAACGCATCAGCTCTTTCTTTGTGGCGGGTGCCGGATAACGTTGCACCGCGTGGACTTTCTCCTGCACCACTGAAACCGTTCCCTGGCCGACAACCCAAGTACGTCACAGTCGCCCTTGCGAACTCACACTTGGCGAGGTTGATGGTCAGACGTGCCTCCGACAGGCGTTCGAACAGCGTTCGGACGCGCTCTAAATGAGAAGGCCATGTATCCGAAAAGACCACCACATCATCTAGGTAGACCGTACACCCCTCCAAATCTCCCAGAACTTGCGTCATAAGCCTCTGAAACGTTGCTGGGGCATTATGCAAGCCGAAAGGCATGACCCTAGAGGAGTATAATCCACTCGGCGTTATCAACGCCGAAATCTCACGAGCTCGCTCGGACAACGGAACCTGCCAATACCCCTTTAGCAAGTCAAACTTGCTAACAAATTTGGCATGGCCTACCCGGTCAATACAATCCTCCATCCGTGGGAGCAGAAAAGAATCAGGCTTAGTCACAGGCCTAGTCACCCTTCGGTACAAAACAAGGGAGTGTTGTCAGGTTTAGGGACCATAATGCAGGGGGATGCCCAACTTGAAGACGAGGGCTCAGCAATCCCGCACTCCAACATGTACTTAAGTTCAACATCCAGGCGTTTACGTTTCTCAAGGTTAACCCGATAGAACCTCTGCCTAACCGGCTGAGCATCTCCAACGTCTATATCGTGTTCGATGAGGTGCGTCTGAGTAGGAGCATCACCAAACAACTGAGGAAAAGCTCTTAGGATGTGCCTGCTGCGACTCCGCTAAATGCCTCAGCAGCACATGCAATCTATCCAATGACTCAGAGTTCTTTAAACGGCCTTGCAGCACAGCCGGATCCAGATCAGGCAACCCATCTTCTACCCCAGCCGCCACGGGCTGAGGGGCATAAACCACAGAGACCCTGCCAACTGAACACGTCGGGCGCACGTCCTCCGGAGGAGGCCGAGCTTCAGCACCCGTTGGACCGGACACACGAGTCTGAGTGGCCTTCCTGCGTGCCGGAGTGGAAATAATGTAATTCTGGTCAGATGTTTGTTTCAGAACCGTAAGTGGACCTGTGAACTTCGCCTGAAACGGTGAGCTCACTATAGGGGGGCAAGGGAAGTACTTGGTCACCAGGACTAAAGACGCGACACTCAGCGCGACGGTCATACAAGTGCTTCATCTTGACTTGAGCTACCCCCAGATTCTTCCGAGCTAGTTCTCCAGCAGTGTAAAGTCTACGTCTAAAACTATTGACGTAATCAACCAAATTCTTAGGAGGCTCAGTCTCTTTCCAGTTGCGGGATAGGGCAGCCATGGGACCCCTGACAGTGTGAGCAAACACCAGTTAATTCGGGCTAAACCCAGTGCTCTCCTGTGTCACCTCTCTTGCTGCCAGCATCAACTAAGGTAAACCCTCCTCCCAGTCTCTACCTAACTCCATGCAGTTAGCGCGTAGGAGGGACTTCAATGTTTGATGGAAGCGCTCCAATGCCCCCTGACTCTGCGCATGATAAGCAGAGGCCTGGTTGTGCTGGACACAGAGCTGCTTCAGCACCTGTGCAAACATACGGGACGAGAAGTTAGTCCCTTGATCTGACTGGACGACCATCGGAATGCCAAACACTGAGATGAACTGGGAAAGTGCCTTTACCACTGACCTAGTAGTGATGGTACGCAAAGGGTGCGCCGCCGGATAGCGGGTACTATGGCACATAACTGTCAGAAGATAGACAGCACCCGATTTGGCACGCGGCAAAGGACCCACACAATCGATTATCAAATACTCAAACGGTTGGCTGACTGATGGAATAGGGCACAGCGGCACAGGTTTTAACGTTTGGTCCGGTTTGCCAGTCAACTGGCAAATATGGCATGTTTTAATAAACCTGGAGACATCTTTTTTAATAAGAGGCCAGAAGAAGTGCCTCAGAACCCGGTCATATGTCTTCCTCAAACCAGAGTACCCCGACTCATCATGAGCCACTTTCAACACCGACTCCCGGAGTGCAACCGGCAAAACTATTTGAAACACCGGCTCCCCGACATAACTCTCCGCATCCACTTCCTCACCAAGAGCGAATCCTTAATGAAGTAACCCCCCGTACCGGCTAGCACCTCCGCCTCAGAGCGAACCTGACGAAAAAGCCTCTCCAGAGAGGGGTCAGCCTGCTGCTCTGCCACTAGGTCACTGCGGGATATAGATACAGGAAAGTCAGACAGAGGCAGCAAGAATTTACCTGCAACCTTTTCCCCATCTGTCTGAGACACCGGTCTCGCAGCCGCAATCGCCCGAGTCACTGCACAGACGAACCCCTCAGGACAATCCTGGCCCTTTACGCCTGGGTTTGACTTCAGTAGCACAGGGGCCAACACTGGAGGAGGCACATCTGCCCAGACTCGTGCACCCCCCAAATTGTTACCCAGTATGACAGCAACTCCTTGGATTGGAAAAGCCGGGCGCACAGCTAGCGCAGCCTCACCCTGGAATAAATCACATTGGAGTTTGTGCAATGGAACCAACAGCACATTCAGATCCATCCCCCGAACCGGAGCAAAATCTCCGGTTTCCGATGCGACAGAAAAGGGAAGACCTCCAGCGAGAATAAACGAGTCAAACGCAACTGTGTCCCTCAAAATCGTCACTGGCACCGCCACCTCACTTCCCACCATGGACACCCCACCTTCACGGATAAATGGCAGGTACTGTTACTTTGTGTTCACTGATGTACACAGCCACACGTGAGGGAACAGACCTTTTAAACTGCTCCAGGACCATAAGGTCACATAACTACTTAAGATCCTCCACCTCTGACGCAGCGCACCAACGAGTGAACTGGACAGTCAGATTCCGTGCAAACTCCAGATGACTCTGACCTTCTTCCTTTTCCATGTTCCTGAACCGCTGCCGGTAGGCCTCAGGAACCAACTCATATGCATTTAACACCGCCCCTTTCACCAAAGAATATCGCTGACTGGCCGCATCAGTCAGTGAGGAGTATGCCTCCTGTGCCCTCCCGGTCAGCACGCACTGTAGCATCAGCGTGCGTGCTGAATCCGGCCACTTACGTGAATCAGCCACACGCTCAAACAAAGAAAAAAACAACTCTGGATTCTTTTCAGAAAATGTTGGCACGAGCCTTAAATTGCATAAGACATCAAAATCCTCTCCAGGCTGTTCTGAGGGAGTCAACTTCCCCCTTAGCCCAGCATCCCCTCTTTAATCAAGTCTAGCCTAGCCTGCTCCACCTCCAACTTTGCGTTTTCCGTTTGTTGGTGCATCTTCGCCACAGCCACCTCCTTCTCCAACTGTGCCTGTACCTTAAACCTATCATAGTCCAGCTGCAACAACAATAATTCCTTTTGTTGGGAAAAGGTTAAGCTAACGTTAGATGTGGCTAGGGGCGGAGCACTTACGTCCTCCCGGAGCACAGCTGATGCACCTTCCATTAACACTTTTTTTTCTACTAACCCCAACCTCAAAATGGCCTTAATTCTGTCTTTCAACCGTTTATCACCAACGTCAACGCCATAATATTCTGCTATTTTCAGCAGTTGCTCACTCCACAATACTTTATCCAAATAGCTTGTGAGTTCACTTGGTTTATAAAGGTTCTCCACCTTCTTACTTATGGAAGGTCATTTTCAGTTAGAAATCATTCGTGCTTTATGTAAATTCTATACAGTTACATTATTTACTCATGATTGGTGGGAGTGTAACTGACCCTGAAGAGGTTCCTTTGATAGGGTGATTATTTTCTGCAAGCTTTTATTTTGTAAGTGTCTTTGTATGTTTCGGGTCCTTTTATTTTGAAGCTGTTCCGGGGAGACCGGAAGTATATGTCAATTTAGTAAATTGACTCCGTTTTAGAAGCAAGTCAAAATGAAGGTGTATAATGAAGGTAACGGTGTCTGACGTAGAAAAGACAATGTGGGAGCGGCCAAGCACCTAGCTGGAATGGGAACAAGGTACTTTGTGTTTTATTGGGTTTTTATTATATGTTTTGTGACTTTGTTTTAGTTAACCTGTCAATGTGTAATTGCATGTATGTAATAAGATGCTAATGTTAGCTAACTTTTTTACACTCATGAGAGCTCATTTTTATTGTATGTGTTCCACAGCTCTCATGTTGATTTTGGGACATATGGATTGAGAATAAAAGAGGAAGAAATAAACTTATGTTCATCAATCAAGCTGACTCTGAAATCATCAGTACGCTTTTACCATCGTCCGGCTGTGGTCTGCTACAATGATTCTTCTTTTACTTACAAACTATATTCTTACGAAGCGTGTTGTCAGCGCTTACGTTTTACAATACTGTCACTCAAACCAGGCTGAATAAAACGGGAGAATTTCCAACGTGTTGCTGCTGCTGCTGCTGCTTCAGTAAAGTCACCTTGATGGTGTGCTGGCCCATTATCTTTTATTTACCACACCTCCACATTATCTTCACCTTGTATTCTCCTTTCCTGCCAACTTTCCACTCTGCTTTTGACCTTGTCTCAGATAACTTTTAGTTTGTTCGGGACATTTCACCAGGAGCCCGATGATATCCTATTGACATCAGGACAGAAGAAAGTCTCTACATTTGTCGTCGCAAACTAAAAACACATCTTTTTCGACTACACCTTGAATAAGGAAGGTAGCGCCATAGTAGCACTTAGATAGCACTTACTGATAGCACTCTGTAGTTTAACTTTATTGAAGAAATTGTAATTTCTTGATTCTTGTTCTGAGTTTGTACTCATGGTGGAATTGCACTTATTGTAAGTTGCTTTGAAAAAAATCGTCAGCTAAATGTTATGTAATATATATATATATATATATATATGAATATATATATATGTATATATATATACATATATATATATATATATATATATATATATATATATATATATATATATATATAGAATATCCCCAGGTTTGCACACAAACCTTACACGTATGCACGTATAATAGTCAGTAATGGGAAGTAAACGTCTGTTGGTCCACCGCTTCAGTCCAGACTAGAATATCTCAACCACTATTGCATGAATTCTATGAGATCTTGTCCATGCATTCATAGTCCGCAGAGAGTGAGTCCTACAGACTTGGTCTGGCCTTTCCTCTAGCACAGCCAGCAGGTCAATGTTTTTTTCAAATTATCCCATGCAATATCTCAACATCTACTGGAGACAGCAGACTGGCACACAATTTGGTACAGCCATTCATGTTTTCCAGATGATTAATCTTACTTTTTAACTTCTCTTTGAGCACCACCAGTAGGTTGACCCTTTTTATTTTGAGGGATTATGTCTCAACAGCTCTGGACTGCCTTGAAATTAACTTCACACAATATTTTTTTTCATTCAGGGCCAGGATAAGGAGATGATTCTCCTGAGAGTGGAACTATGGCGACTGTGGCTCAGTGGTTAGCATCAGTGATCCCTCTAAGCTGCGCGCGTGCGCGGCCGCGCAATAGATTTTTCAGACCGCACAAACAATTTTTTTTCAGGGGTTAAAAATCTTTTTTGCGCCAGTGTTTCTGAGATAGGAGTGAGCCATCTCCGCAATAATAAGATCTTTCAGACATATTTAAATATGAAGAATGTGAAGTTATTAAATTGTTTATATAGTCTACCTTTAGGAAAAATGACACCATGTCAATTTAATAGGCCTATAATTATTGTTAAGCACTGCATTAGCATTTTTCTTTCAATGAAGTTCCACTTAAATGTTGTACCTGCTGAGAAATGATTAACACCTTTGATACTTTTATTTTTTATATATATCATTATATGAACCAGTCGTAACCTCCCCCTTATTGAAGTTCAACAAAGATCCTTTAAGTTCAACTAAACTGACTGGTAAAACACCATCATTAAAATGTTCCCAAAGTCCAGCCATTATAAAAGATATTGAATAAATATCATCCTTGTATACATATTGATGCATTTGCTGTCATCTCTGTGGACCAAATGGACCAATGTTCATTTAACAACAAACTGGTCTGTGGAAAAATGAGGGTTATTCTCAGATCCTGTCTGTGGATTTCACACACTCACATTACCTCGGGCACATTGGCTGGGTGCCCGAGGTATGAACTTCGGCACAGACCTGGAACAACCAGTCCATCATTTGAATATTGTCGATTTGCCAATCAAATTTAGAAACCAGTCTAACCGTCAAAGTTTAAAGGCTCAGAGTTGTCGTTTAAATAATTCTAATCCATGCATTTAATAAGTTTTCAACTTCAAAGTCAGGACTGTTTTCATGTATCCAACCAGACTTCTTCTTTTTTTATCACAAAATGTCATGTTTTCAATAACATTTACTTTAAATGTTCTTTTAATATGTTGTGGTTCAATATGTTGTTACAAAACCTTTTCTTCCCTGCCAGGTATGTAATTCATAATAAAAATAATATTAAATAGCCGCCTGGGGTCTTTGAGACCCCAACACAGAGATGATGCCTCATTTTCTGTAGCCGACCACCTAAACACTTCAGTATGAGATCAATTTGACAAGCAATTTTCATAAAATGAGGATAAGTCATAAGAAGCCTATCAAGGTGATTAAACAATGTTAGGTATGTGGGTCGAACTGTTAAAGGGTGATCCAAATACAATGCATTATTATTATTAATAATAATAGGAATACTATGGGAATATTACAATCCTTTAGATTTGATACGGTCAATAAACGGTGGAGTATTGGCACACTGCCACACTGAGGAGCGCTCACTGAAACGCACTCACGTCTTCTTGAAGAGACCCCCCAGGGCGCTGCCCACCAGCAGGAAGAACTGCTGGGAGACGAAGACCCAGGTGATCTGCTGCAACGTGGACTGGGTCTGACACCTCAGGTCCAGGATGGTGGGTCCCAGGAAGGCGATGCACAGGCCGAAGCTGAAGAACGCGCTCCAGTAGGTGAGAGTTTGCCGCCAGTGGCGCTTGAACAGCGACCAGATCCTCTCGTCCATCAGTGCCATGTCGGTCCAGGGCACTGATCGTGCCATGTCGGTCCGGACGGCTGACAGCTGCTCGTGTAGACTGTGGCGTTATATCAGACGGAGCGACACGGACTGCAAACGAAGAGAAGAAGTCTCACGAGAGCCTCAGCCAGAGCACTTTTTTTTTTACTGCCAGTTCCGCTATTGACGGACGTGGCGCTGATTGGCTGATGTCCCGAAAGTCTAATCTGTATGTAAGGGGATAATTGTAGTGGAGTAAACATGGCAAGAAATGGAATGACTCAAGTAAAGTACAAGTAGCTCAACATTGTGCTTGAATAAACTTTTTGTAGGTTAAGGATTTTAAATGTGATACAGGAAGCCAGTGCAGAGCAGCTAATACAGTCATGTGATCTCTTGTTTTAGTTTTCGTTATGTTGAATGATCGCAGAAAAATATGAAAGTCTAAAAGTATACTCGCTTAAATATAACCTGCATACATGCTATAAATCGCTGTATGTTGTATAATCCTTACTGTATAATGGGTATTGTATAATCTATCCTGTGTAATAGGATCCTTCAACTATTATTACCTTATAAGACCACACAACTTCCTGTGGTCGACTTTAGAGACAAGATGAATTATGTAGGTTTGACGTGAAGAAGAAGGGGAGGGCTGCACCGAGTCTGTGGAGTATAATAGCTGCTCTGCAGAGGAGAGAAAGTGGGATTGTCACCAGATCTCTGTGGCCGGATAAGGAATCCACCAGTTCTTTGGAAAACTGGACTTAATCAACTTATTTACCAAAAGAGAAGAAACATCACATTTGCCAAAAGGCTCCCAGCTTTAGAGACTGGATGACATTTATATCAGAATACTTGGATTTCTCTAGCTCTCTGAGACTAGACAGGACATATGCTAGCTTCTTAGAAGACTAGAACAAGCTCCTTTACCTTCAGAGGATCAAGCTTGAATTGGGGACCGCATGTAGAAAACCCCTGAACACTTAGACTTTTTTGCATGTGACACTGTAACTGCTTCATTGAATTAAAAGTGTTAATGTTAAATATATATATATATATATATATATATATATATATATATATATATATATATATATATATATGTATATATATATATATATATATATATAGTATTGATAAAACATTTAGAAATAAAACATTTCAGAAGTGTTTTTTAAACATTAGAAAAAAAACGAACAAAAATACGAAAACAGGAGAAACTGCACAAAAAAATAATTCATTAAAGAGTTTAGTAAGGGCCTACATTAAAAGACAACAACGGAGCAACGTGAGGGTGTGAGAAACAACAGCTAGGGCGTTAACATAGGGACATAAATGAAACCCATTGTCTAACAAGGACACCCAACCTTGGTTAGCTCACAATGATTAATGATGATGAGTAATATATATATTACTCATCAAATACCTTCAGCATTCAAGTTCAACATTCCTTATGTTATGATACAACTAGGCCAGGACAGGACAAACGGCTTTTCTATAAATGGCCACGCCTCTAAGTCACCTTCGAATTACTCGCAGTGCATTTTAACAAAGCTTCAAGAAATGCTACTTATCTGTGTGACCAAAGATTTTCAGCTGATGCAAAATGTCACACTGAGCGGAGCTCATAATATGAAATGAATGAAATTATTGAAGTGAATGAAACCTAAACCTTTCCCACTCTTCTAAAGGATTAAGTTGAAGGTGCAGAGCAGACTTTAAAACATGCGTCTGAAGTGACAAGTGAAGAAGACATATATATATATATCTATATCTATATATATCTATATATATATCTATAGATATCTATATCTATAGATATATATATCTATATATATATATATATATATATATATATATATATATATATATATATATATAAGATTAACAGCAACAAGGTTCCTGGGACATGCACCAGATTGTTTTTACAGGGATGAAAATGTCTGTGTTCCGTACAGGTCGGATGGATATGTGACCGGCGTTAGGTGTGGATCTAGTCAGATGGTTTCCAGGAACATCAGCGGTGGACGCTGCAGCTGAACAGACTGATCTGATACATTTCAACAACACTGGAGTATCACTGCCTAGTTAAAAGTCAGAGTTAATTGTAGGTCTGAATAAAAAAAGGACAACAAAGAACCTTTTTTCATTCATTAGAAGGATTTGTCTATTTCCTCCCACTAGCTTTGTTTTTATTTTTCATTTTTTAAAGAGTGAGCAGGAGTCTGTCAGCAAGAAAAACGTTTGTATTGTCTAATAACTAGAGAACACGTCTTAATGCAAACTGTTACGACACAAATGCACTGTGGCAGTTTGTGGGAGTCCGCTCTCATTAATGTTGTCCTCTTTTTACAGTGGAAGTCTCTGTCCAACGGTGAGAAGGCCAAGTGCTACAACAGGCCGACGGAGAGAAACGCCGCCACGCTCAGTGTCACCCTGACTGGACATCCGGCAACAATTACGTATGTACAACTCATGTAAACGCCAGAATACTAGAGCTTATGAAGCAAAGTCACTGAAAGAGTCTTGTTTTTATCAGCTCATGTTAGACGGGAAGCCTAACGTGTTTGTTTTTTGTGTATAGGAGTAAAGAGAAAGAGGGACAGGGGCAAGGCCGCCAAGCTAAGATAATATTTCTGAGGATCACAGCTTGTTTTCATGTGAAATGGGATGAAAACTGAAATGACAGGCTCATATTGGACTAAGATAGATCATAGATTTATCAGTGTTTTTGTTTGTTTGTACTGCAGCATCTACATTGGGAGAGGTCATCCAGAAGGCCAAGAAGGTGTGTGTGGCTTCAGTGTCCACAGAAGTGGTGGAGGCTCCTCCCACAAACACAAGTGTGATGGAGACCATCCAGTTACAGTGTCCTGACACAGAGGTTTTAGCCTCTGTGGACGTCAGCAGCTTTACTCACCTGCTTGACGACTATGAGTTCTTCTGCTTGGACTTCACATCAACAGAGTTCAACAAGGTGGCCTCCCGATTTTCCCAACATGATGAAGCTGTGGGTTTGCTAGCCAGCGCCCCCAGAGATGGAGTCCCTGGTTGCCCCAGCGGGGTCAGACAACAAGGTTTCTTATAGTCTCAGTTTCTGCCTCTCTGGTTCAATATATACCTTAGTAATAACAATTGTATGACATGATGGTGACTATAAAGAAGAAGTACTGGTATCTGTTTAAGTTGTGATTTTAGCTCAACTGAACTTTTAGTGACCTGATGAACATGATGGAGCCCTTTGCTTGAAGTCGGACGCCGAGGATTTTGCCAAAGACCTGGAAGCCCTGCTGGCGGAACTGGAGTCAGAGCTTTATGAAGGTAGATTTGTGTTACGCAAACAAAAAAAACATGTTTTGAGAGCAAATTTCTCGTTTGCAACTTTCTGGCTACAATTAAGAAATCTTCGCTCTCAAATCAAAAACCTTTGTTCTCAAAATACAAACCTTTGCTCTAAAAAAACAAAAAACTTTGCTCTCAAAACGAAAAGCTTGAGTTTGGACGTAGTGGGCGGGGCATACGCTGCTGAATGAGCGAGGAGTTTCTATTGGTGGGTTTGAGTTTTTTTATTTGACCTTTATTTAACCAGGTAAAATCAATTGAGAACCAACTCTTATTTACAATGATAACCTGGCCAAGAGGCAGTAGCACAGTCCACACAAGTGACACAAACAGCACAGATACAATACAGTATGACAAACACATGAGAAAATGGCTAAAAACCACATACATACAAATAAATTAATAAACACTATGTACAAAAAAAGGTGGATTACTGGATGTTCTTTGTAAAAAAAATGGAAGAGAGAGAGAGAGAGAGAGAGAGAGAGAGAGAGAGAGAGAGAGAGAGAGAGAGAGAGAGAGAGAGAGGGCTTGTCAGCAAGTACAGCAGTCAACTATGACTTGTTGCAGCTTTTGTTTGAACATGTTGAGAGAGGTGTGAGCTGTTAATTTGAGTGTGTTTTGTAGTGAGATCCAGTCATTTGCAGCAGCAAAATGAAAGGAGTTATGACCAAACACAGTACGGACTTTTGGAATGATGAGCCTGATGAAGTCACTGGATCTTAAATGGCGATTGCTGTCAGAAATTTGCAGAAGATTTGAGCGAGGGGTCATTCCCAAAATTGATTTGTACACCACGAGCAGTCAGTGTTGTAGCCGCCTGGAGCCGCCCGCAGTGGTGGGTGGTGAAGGGTGCACATGTGGCAAAACAAATTGCTGAGTGGTGGAGTGTGTCCAGTTTTCTGAGGGTGGTCTTTGATGCCATTTTATAAATTATATCACCGTAGTCAAATAGAGGAAGGATGTGTGAAGGAGGCCTTGTTTCGATGCAGGAAACCCAGTCTAGCTTTGACTTTAGCCAGAAGGTTATTGATGTGTATGTTAAATGAGAGAGATGAGTGCAACCAGAAGCCAAGGTATTTGTAGGAGCTGACAATCTCCAGCTTCGAGCCATCAGCACTGTAGGGTTTTTCCGGTCAAACAGCACTTGGCTCTTGGCACACACTAACGGGAGGTTACGGTAAGGAAGACATGGAGGAAAGTTTACATCATATTGCTCTGTTTTGTTAAAAGTATTTTAAATGTAGCAGCACTTCCCTTCCCAAAGTGTGCTAACGTTACATGCACACTGTAAAACCTACCAGCTGATCTTACTAAAAGAAGTAAGCTAACCCAATTTAAATGGCATAGAAAGTTGTAGTTACTTGAGTGATACACTAACATGAACTCATAAGTGAACTGCAGTCATAATGACTCAGTCATTTGGAGTTTGATCAACTTCTGGTAGACTTTCAAGTTATGTGTATCAATTCCAATGAGTTGTATTAACTCATTTGATCTAAATTGATTTTATAGACAGTGGATGTGTTCGAAAACTTAGCTGATCCTTGATCTGTCGTTAAGACAATGAAAAATGTAAATGTACATTTTTTGGCGTTTTTTCGCTTAGAAGAGACAGACCGGAAGGGTTTGTCTCTTCCTGCGACGGAGTTTCTTCTAGTTGTGAAGTCGGCGAGCTCTACCCAGCATGCAGTTCGGCGGTG
The DNA here is from genome assembly GCF_910589615.1 of Taurulus bubalis. Lineage (NCBI taxonomy): Eukaryota > Metazoa > Chordata > Actinopteri > Perciformes > Cottidae > Taurulus > Taurulus bubalis. Next base: position 22,139,733 of record NC_136593.1, on the reverse strand, counting down.
TAATTTTATAAATGTACAATTATTAGTATTACAAATTGTTTGTTTCCCAAACTGTTGTGTCGTGGTGTTTTACCCTATTAAAAAGCGTTAGTTGTGGGTTATTAATTGTTGTTATAAAGTTTTAACCATGACTAAGGTAAAAACCATGACACAAGTTAGACCCATGATACATAAGCAGCTCCGACCAGTGGTGAAAAATAAATCTTGCTCCCTGCCAAAGAGCGACAACAGTTGTTTTGGCTTTGCAGTATACAAAAAATTCATACCGTACTGGGCTTTATGTCACTAACAACATGCAAACAAAGTGAAGTGCTGCTACATTTAATGCAATATGATGACCTCCTCACATAACCTCCCGTTACGCTCATTCAACATCAGCATCGTATGCCCCGCCCACTACGTCCAAACTCAACTTGTAGCTTTTCGTTTTGAGAGCGTAGTTGTTTTTTTTTACAGCATAGGTTTTTATTTTGAGAGCAAAGGTTTTTTAATTGTAGCCAGAAATTCTAGTTACCAACGAGAAATTCGCTCTCAAAACATGTTTTTTGTTTGCGTAATAAAGACACAAATCTACCTTCATAGGCTCAGCTCCTGTCTTTCTTGGACATCTGTCAGTAAAACACAACGTATTTCGGAGAAGACTACATTTTCACTATTTACTGTAAAATATTGTACACAACTGTCGATAAAAAAAAAAAAACTAGATATATTAAACACCAAACATCAAAAAACACTGATATGTTTTTAAATATTGATGGTTTGTTAAGCTGTAGGTTGAAAGAGAGATGATATTGGTCTGTGAACTGTCATATTACACTCGTCGTTTGTTCAGTTGTAGGTTGAAAGAGAGACATTGCAGACTGGTGCGGGATGTCATGAGTAACCATCACCAGAGCATTGGTGAAACTGGTGAGAGTAGCTGCCTGCGAAGTGCTGAAAAGATATTAATAAAAGGCAATACCCACCCGAGTCACTGCCTGTTCCTCCTGCTGCCATCTGGCTGTGTTACGAAGTATCAGTTTATGTACCACCAGACTTCAGAGCAGCTTTTTTCTTCAGGCTGTATGAAACCTAAATTAATCTTCTACCCTCAGCATATGAAATTGTTTTGTTTGATCAAGTTTTTCTGATTCATTGGGAATTAGTTATTTTATTCAACGTACTATTTGTTTTACTTTTTTTCGGCATACTTATATTATGACTTTTTTATATTTATAGTTATATAGAGTCATGGAAAAACTATGCATCTGAAAGTTTAGGGAACAAATATTTTGATAAGGTAGATATTTCACTGTGTGATATCCTTACTTACTTAGTCTAACAACCTGTCTATAATGATGTGTTGTACATATCACAGCATTTCTGGAGGATTTTAAGCACTGATGCCAAACAGGCTCACATTGAATTTAGTAACCCTTAAGTTTACATCTGTCGATCAGAACCTTGTTGGTGGTTGTTGGATGTGTGAGATACAAAAGTTAAACTAAATTCAAATTGACTATGACCTCCTATATATATGGTTATGGTAACTGATGAAACCTGATACAATAATCACAAATTAAGTATCATCCAGAAAGAATTACAAATGATTTTAGGATATCAAGATGCAAGTTAGCTGTGCAATTGCACTGCCATGACTCTAATGGGATTCTACTGGGACTCTATACATTATAAGACAAAAACATTTTTTTATTTTGTTTTTTGGAATGAAAAGGCGGTATAATAACCAATTGTTTTATAATAAGATTTGTATTACTTTTTAAAAAGGAAAAGTATCTTTTAGACCAGCTTAGTTTGAGTACTCAGTAAATTTGAAGTTCACAACAAGCAATACACTTTCTTTTATTGCGATCTGGTTTGTTTCTGGTTTACAATAAATTATATTGTGGTACTGTTGCAAATTAATGAACAGATGTGACAGAAGTCTATGTTTCCAGTTTAATCTTGTGTAAAAAAAAATAACAAAAAAATCAACTATCATTCTTGTAATTGCTGTATTATCATTATTTAAGTTAGATATTAACTTGGAAAAAAAACTATAATAATAATTTAGTCCTTCATTGGGGTAATTTACAAACACCATATTTCATATTTACAGTTGGTTTGAAACATTTTATATTAAAGGTATTGGTTCAAATTAATGAACAACAGTGACAGTTAGTCTGTTTCCATGTTAAATCTTGTGTAAAAAATATTAACAATTATTCAAATATCGTTCTTGTAATTGCTGTATTATCATGATTATTTGAAAAAGGATTTGACTGCACGCAAGCTTGTTACTCATCTGATGTTCTGATGAACATTCCACCATGTATTATTTTCCGTAAAAGTAAAGTTGTCTGGGAAATTTCCACCTCTGACAACTTTGTATTTAAAAGGCTCTAGTTTAATATTAACTACATATTTTGATATTCATATTGCTTTCAGGTCTGGTATCACCAGCTCCGCATCAATATTAAAAACCAAGGCGGCATCCTGTACAGACCGATAGCACCATCTTGTGTCCATCTGCCACTGTACATCTGCCTTTGCACAACTGCCGAAGAAAAAATACATAGACCAGGCAAGTGAGTGACATCATTTCAATAATTTATTTCTTCATTAATTAAATCAATTATATGCCTGCTGGCAGTCACATTACATTCAATTCCTCATTTCATAACAGACAATCACATAGAATATCACATCTTATACAAAATTTAAACTTATCTTTTATAAAACATTTAGACATCTCCAGGTTTTTTTTCTTAATTTAATCTTAAATACAGTATTCTATTTTTTTTAACGGCATAAAACTCACTGAGAAAGATGAAAACATCTATTAAAATACATATATATTTTGTCTTTATCATTACAGTATTTAAAATAGCGTAATTTACCACAACTAAATACACAGTAATACTTTTGCCACTGAGGGAAGGAAGGGGGAGGTTGGAAGTGTAACGTCCACAGCTATACATCCCTCTAAAGGTCGCAGCTAGTTTGTCCTAAATTTCTCTGACCGTTGCCGTCACCTTTACTTGCACTCAGTGGTTAACAGAGGTTCGGATGGTCGCAACATGAATCTATCAGCATTAGTCACTCTTGGAGGTAGAAAAATCTTTCAAGCATTGTGTCTCTTTACTCGTACACAAACATATCCTCCCCTGACCTGCACAGACACGGCTCTGGAGTTCTTCAGGGGTTCAAAGCTTGGCTGTTGGGGTAAATTAAACACTCTGCGGGTCAAACAGCTTTGGTTACTCAGCCTGCCTGGTCTCACGCCCAGATCGTCAAATACAGTCGCTTCGCCAGTCGGCCTCGTAGTGTTGATAACATGAAGCCAATCTTTACCATCTATATTAGATGCACAAGGCTTTCGACTAACTTCAATGTACACCCATCCTTGTGGTTGTTAGACCAACAGTTTGAGTGAATACTCTGCCAGAAGGTGTGCGAGTTGGGTAGTGTCAAACAAACACAGGACTTTTACTCAGGGGACCAGTGTTGGCGTCCTGCATGAAACCGAATGTTGAGATAGTTTTACTAATAATGCTACGTCTGTATCTTTAGTTATGTAATAGACGTTCCTAACCCTTGCCAAGTAGTTTTGTTGCCTACACCTAACCACACCTAAACCGTCTGTTTCACAACTTGAAGTATGTTTGTTGCCTTAATCTAACCGCAAAGGCTTCCAAACGGAAAGTATTTCAGTTGCCTAAACCTCACTGCAAACATTTCACAACGTGACGTATTTATTTTTCCTGAAACCTCAACGCAAACGCTTCACAACATTAAGTATTTTTGTTGCCGAAACCTAACCAATCTCTGATCGTTTCGCAATGTTTTAAAACATTTCTTACATGCAAACTTTCTGCGTCAAGATACAATGCAAAAAGGCTGCCGGTACTTCTTCCCAAGCAGGATAATATAATGTAGAGAGGACATCATGTTGGGTTACAGGTTAGCATCTCTACCTCCGTCTTCTCCGAGCATCATTCATTTGCTCTTACTTGATATTCTGTTCAATTCTATGGATCCAATCAATCTAATAGTGCAAAATCAAAGGCAACTGTAGACTTGCAGCAGATTACTTCAAGACAGTTCACTTCCCATCCGAAAGTCTTCCTCAGCTCTGACTGACTGGTTTGAGTGCCAGGCATTGGACCTCTGTCGGGGCATTTGACACATTGAGTGTTAAATTCACACGTTGATCATTTGGCAACATGTGACTGACTGACTGGGGAAGTTCAAATATGTATGGAAAGGGGGTAAGGGCAGAGGAGAGTTCAGCTTAACCACGAGCACCCATGACTTTTGTGTCTGCAGATCAATTCATCTTCTATGGAACACAGTATGCATAACCTCTGGGCTTGGTCACAAGGGAACTGCGAAGGACATTATATAAGGTACATTTGAAAGTTTCACTTCTGCAGATACGTAGAATTTATAGTATTTTCTAAGTTACACCGTCTGTATGTACTGTTATACACCGCTTATTATGGTCCTACAGCCAAAAGATGTTCCCTTGCAATAAGTGCTATAGAGATGTGCAAAATATTAAGGGTAGTGGGTAGTGGAGTACTACTGAAAGAAATATGCTACTAGAAAGTACTTGTAAGACATACTTTCCCAGTTCACTGGTTCTAAAAGGGCTTTTGGTACGATCATATTTTGAAACCATATAAAAGGTAAGACACAAAGGGAAGGAAGCAGAGGACACTTCTGGTTTGTGCAAATAGGAGACTAAGAAATACACACACTCATGGTGAGTAATTTACACACAAAGCAAATGCCACATTGGCTACACTAGATCAAATATAGATTCTTCACAAAGCCAACATTTCATGCACAGTTTACTAAGGCAACTTCAAAAACAGCTCTTAACACTGTATGGAACACAACCCCACACTGAGTTGAAACACAGAGGCGCTGTAGCAAGGCTTGTCTGTCAACATGAATCCATTTACAACGTTTTATATGCATGATGAAGTCAGATTTCATGGTAGATTCAATGTTTGTTTCATGTGAGTAGAACTAGTGTAAATGAACAGTGTACTACTACTTCAGTGTTTGTAGTGCTTGTATACAACGTCAAGACTTCCGGGTGAAATAACACACCCATAGCTGTCATATTTGATCAAAGATAAATTGTTTAAATTATGCTAGCTTCTTAGTTAGCTGGCATATCCTGGTTGCTATCCATCATTAGCTCCATATATTATACATTAGCTAACGTACTGTATGAGGTTGATGCTATTCAACCATTTCAGAGGCTGGCAGCCTCATGGTAACATTTTGCTGCTTAGTCATCCTGTTAGCTCATTTATAGCTAACAAACTAGTAGTCATTAAGTAAGTGCCTGTTAGCATGCAAGGCCTTAGCTATTATAGCCAGGTTCCTTCTGTACCCGATCTTAACTTTGGGGCCATTTATAAACTGTTATATTTTTAGATTTCATATGTTTAAATTTAACTTCTTGTCGGCCAAGATAATACATTATATCTTCAGCATTTCTTTACCAGAATTTCACTCCTGGCAGTGGCAACACTGATAAAGCTTTGAATACCCGGACTTTCATGTTCGGAAATAAAATTGACATAAATGCAATTGATGATGTATTATAAAAAAATATAAAAATTGAATAATAGAAACCTTCTCTTTGGTTTCTGGTCTTAACTTTGAGGGCTATGATAGCTACTTTTGAAATGTTACAGTTCGGAAAGGCCCCTGGAAGCTATAACCAAATTAGAGAGTGTAAGCTATCTTTTGGTGGAACAGCGCATTTGCCAGGAAAAAACGTTAGCATGCATGTGATTGCAAACCACAGATATGTTTTGCATTCGGTCAGAGAAAGTAACACGTAGCAATCTGTATATTAAGCTAGGATAACAAGCAAAGTTATGTTAGAAAGTCTGCTAAGGGAGGTTGCTATTTATTTACAGTAGTTGTGTTAAGGATGTCACCTTATGTTGTTATGTTATTATTACATTACAATCACAGTACTTTCATTCAGGAGACCACTGTTTGTGTCCTGTGTGAAATCAAAAGTAATAGTTACACTTGTTATGTATTGTTGTAACAGTTGTCAAGAAAAGTTACATAAGAAAGTCCACTCAGGGCGGTTATTATTTCTTTACGTTACATTAGTTGTTAAGTTACGTTATTACATTACATAATTTTACGTGACCTTGTTAGGTTACATTGTTAAGTTTAATTGTTACATTACAATCTTATTTCAACCCATGATTTTTTTTCTATCCTAAACCTAGTAGTTCTGTTGCTTGAACCTAACCAATCATTATACAACGCGAACCACTTGACATTGTGTGTTTCTGCTAGCATGAAATGAGGCTGATATGAAACACATTTCTGAAATGCATTTTTGGTTTAAATGTCAACGTTCAACGTATCCGCTGGTTTGCAAAAAACGTACATTGCCAACATCTTTCTCTGGCGACTGGGTTGCGTAGAAACAAGCCTAAACTTTAGTAAGACAAACATTTAGCAAATTTTGGAAACAAGACGTTAGTATTTACTTTTAACTGAACTGACCTCCACTTGCACCACAACCCTTCTGTCTGTACAACTGAGACTGGATGATGATTCCAGATGTGGTAGCTACCTTAAATGGCTAGATCCCTGGATAAATGTATGCAGGGCGGCTTTATTTAGGGCCTTAATGGTTGAGATCTTGGGCTGAAATGCATGTGTGTGTGGCAGCAGGATGAATCAATTTCTGGTTTGTGCAACCAAGTAATGGCAGTGTGTTCAGTGTCGCCGATTGTGCAAATATGTACTGTAGGCTGTGTGTGGCGGGAGAGTGGATCCCAGCTCAGTCAAATGCAGTGCAAGTATATTTCCAGAAACCACGTGTGTCTCCATGGTCAGCTGCCTTGGAAATGAGTGAATGTGTGTACATGCAGGTGAGCATGCTTGCAAATGTGCCGAGCTGTGTCGGCCTTTGTGCTGTGGCCTGAAAAGGCAGCATCCCGTCTCTGCGTGGCTCTGATCCTCCCGTGACCTCTAGAAGATGCTTTGCCTTCGGTTCTTTCCTCGACCTGCAGAGGGGCAAATTTGACCTTAAAACACTTATTTAAAATGATGATTACATAGTGTTAACAGGCACCAATTGAAACAGATGATACAGTATATTATTCTGGGAAACAATGACTTGTGCTTTTATCTTAAAATACCTTTCCCACAAGTACTCTTTATTCGTTTGGTCTGAAAGATTTAGGAGCCTAACCAGGGGAGAATAAAGCCATAGCTAGATTTATAAAGTATATGAACTGATTAGAGTATATACATGAATGATAGTAATCTGCATTGAGACAACTCCTTGTTTGTTTTAATTTTGTTTTCAGTTCCTCTGAGACTCTTATCTGTGGTATTGTGTCACAGTTAAAAGAGTCAGCATGCCAGCTTCTTGCAGAGCGTTGCTAATTAGCAAAGTACATCTGCAGACACGTCAACATTTCAGAAGTTGTGGTCCGGAACAAAACAGAGCTCCATTTAAATCGGTTACATTCCAGGCAATTCAGCACACTTACGAAGTTAGTATCCTATAATGATCATTAGACTCAAAACTTGAATTTGTTGGGCTTGTTATGTGTAATATGAAACTATCGACGATGAGAATATAAGGAAAAACATGTTGTGAGAGCAACCTTACCTAGAGGCTGAAACACTGAGCTGCGGTGGCCTGGGTCCTTCTGGAGCTGGAGCTCTCTGAGGGAAAACACTGAAGCGGCTAAAACAAAGAGTGGACAGAAAAAAAAGACGTAAAAGAGATTGTCCAATCCCATTTGTACCAATTATGTAATATCACTAAAATCAAATTGTTTGTGTCGGTTCTTGATCTGGCGAAGGTTGTTCATAGGCTTATCTCATCACGCCTCCCTGTACACAGGTCTCTCCCAAAAGGGTCTCCATCTCCTCCAACTCATACAAAAATGTTGCAGCTCTGTGCTTAACTGATTCCAAAAAAGTAACCATATTACACCTGCTTTAGCTTCTTTACGCGACGTGCGTGTCAACGTGACATGTGACATGTTAAAGTATCAAGCGTGGAGATATTCCTGGCTGTTTCACTGGTTGTGAGAAGTCAGCCAAGAACTTTGTCTTGCTTCAATTGATCTTGCCTTATAAGGCTGCCTCTAGTTATTTCCTATTTTTTTGCCCTGCCTTTAGTTGCAGTTTGGTCTTTATTGTGTTTTGCATTTGCACTTTGTTTGGTTCCGCCAAGTTTTCATTTGTTTATTTGCCGGTTGTCCAAGCTGTCCTGCTTAGATTGTCAGTTTATCGTCTGTTTTTGCCAAACTACGTGCTCTGCTCTATTGTGGTTATTTTAGACATTGTAGCTGTAATTGCAATTTTTCACTAAATAAATACAATGGCAAAGAGTGGTGGTGGCAGGGTTCGTACAGGGGATATTGTGCAGCAAGTTAGTATTTCTTGTCAACCCCTTTTGCTTATTTGTTACCATCATAGAGTTTGCAAGCTGTGTCCTACTATAACTGCAGCCTCGCCCTTATTTAGTGGTGCACATTTGAGCAAAGATTTCCATTTTGGAAACTTGAATAATAAAGAGCAGGGTTTTAACAAAACTAAAATGAATCGTCTTTATGTTTGTACGTTGCCCTCTGTATTCATTTATGGGCTTATCTGTGTAATAACAGGGAACCCTTTTACTTTGTAAACCTACTACAACCCACAGCTTTTTTCTGTCAACCATTTCTTGCCCTTTTTTTTCCCTGCGCTAGCAATTCTTTTGTAAAAATGGGCAAATCGACCAAACAAAACATGGTTCAAATTGGCTTTTAGAAAGGCCACAGCAGAAATGGAAAAGTAGCACATTTACAGTAAAAGGAAAGTTCGATGTTCACAGCCAGAGTTGCCAAAAGCTTTTGAACTTCAAATACACCCAAGAGGCTTTAAAGATCTGTTCACTCTGTGCGTGTGCGCGTGTGCATGTCTCTCTCTCTCTTACTGTCTGCCAAATTGTGTATATTATTCCCCAGACTCAGGAAGTAGGAGTGTTGTAGGGCGTCTTCAGAGGAGATTCTCCTTCTGGGGTCATACTGCAATCACAATACAAAAGCGGCTGATTAGACAATCTCTAAAATCACTGTTCAGTTCTGTCCTGTATCCGGGGGCGTGAAGGTCATTGTGCTCTCGTCTCATACCAGCAGCAGAGCAGACAGCAGGTCGATCCCCTCTGTGTCCAACCTGACGGAGACAAAGAAAAAAGGTGGGTTATCATTTTGTTTAGGGAGCGATTACACGCGGATACGGCAAGTAAATGCCGAAAATTCCGTCCCAACATAATTAAAAGCGACATCAGTTTCCTGATGAAGGTAATTGGAGCAACAAAACCCCTCAAAGTTCTTTTAGCTCTTTAGAATACAACTTAATTACCCACCAGAGTAGAAATGTGTCTTTAGTTCACCGAACGACAACGGAACAAAATATAAAAGAAGTACGACCAAACAAAGCACATAAAGGATCCTCATACAACGGTATGATGTCTTCTGATAAATTACTTGTTTCCCACTCAGTAAAGTTAAGCAAGTAATTTCAAAATCTAATCTTAAACCTAACAAAATAGCTCTCAGTCTCTCTCTGTTTTTAGTTTTTATAGCAGCCATTCTTTAAAAAAAGCTCATCTCAAAGATATGTTGTGGAAAATAGGAGCAATGTTGAAATTGTTCCGTTTGCAAGAATGGGGAACTCCTTGGCAACAGTCAACCAGAAACTGCCCAAAGATCAGCAAAGCTCAGCTTTAATCCACGGTCTCGTCTCAGTTCAGTTAGTTCCTCCGGCTCGTGCAAAGTCATGTCCTTTCCAAAAGCTGTTGCTGAGCTATATGGGTCCCTAACCCAGTCAAGGCAGGTTGAGGGGAAATAAAAAAACAACTTCTCCTCAAGAATTTGTAAGTGTCTACCTGTCATCTCACACAGTGCAGCAGTGTTGACATCATCTTGTCATTTCTGGGTGAGGGGGAGGAACATGTCCAGATTGGCACTTTCAACATGTTGTTGCCAGAGGTGCACTTTTGAACGATTTATTTTGTCTGTGCTTGTGAGCAGGTTTTCATTTCGGCCTTGCATCCGTGTGTTCAGTTCATTCAGGTGCTGAAATATAACCGCCATGTATGCCAGCACTCATCACTTGCCCGCAGCTCATACACACTTTGCTGCGCGACAACCATCGGACTTAATAGGGCTTCATGCTCCGCTCCCATTTCCTCACATAAAGATGCAAATATGCGGCTTTTCAGAGGTCTTTTTACAAAGTTAACCATGCGCACAACCTCATTCAACACAGGAGCTACGTCTGCTGGTAAAGTCTTGGTGACAAGCGCCCACGGTGCAAAAAACAGCGTAACGAGAACATCTAGGCGTCCTGCTTTCACTCTGCTAACGAAGCCTTTGATGCGCCCGACCACGGCTGCTGCTACATTAGTGCAGATACTTATGAAAGTTACCCGTGTCTCAGTTTGCGTGCGCAGGCAAACACAATAGTTCCCGTTATTGCTGTTCAGTGACAGGTGTTTGGTCTTGAGATGACGTTTTAGCTTGCTTGGGACCATGGTTTGCTAGTTTTTCCCCACACACCAAGCATAACGGGATCGGTGCAGTCAGATCCGTGGTGAAAGTGAATCCAAACGAAAAATAACTTTCATTGTACTGGGCTTTTTATCTGGGTTAGTTGCCCATGGCCCAGTTCAGAGTCTGCATTTTGAAATATTTCTCCATCTCTGTTCTTCACCACAACCTAATTCTACTATCTTAAATTTACAAGGTATTTATTGCGCTACCTACTGCCACCCACTGGTATAGAAGAGTATGTAATTACTCGGCCAGCCCCTATTGCAGGCTCAGACGCTCAACAATGGCAAATTATTTGCAGCAACTAAATAATATTTTTTGGGACCAATTAAGTGAAATCGGATATTTTCCCACAGCACACCTGACGAGCTCTCACGGCACACTGCTGTGCCGCAGCACAGTGGTTGAAAAACACTTTCCTAAGCAGTGGAGCGGCACTTGTGCCCTTATACAGCTGGTGATGCCTTTATTTGCATTACCCATGGGCAGTGCTTCCCTGCGTACACTCCAGGAAACAGACCACCATAGAATTAAAAGATCATTGACCTCACCACATGGCAGCTTCAACCCATCTGTTTACATAGACGCAATCGGGGTCCCAGGAGGAGTGTCAGACGAGTACAAAGCTAGAAATCAAGTTTCAGCAAGGTTTGAATCAGTATTTATTTGGTGGGCAACAATAAATAAAAATGTCGATTAGATAAAGTACATTGACTATAACCAACAGAGGTTCATCAATTACACCAGAGATGCAGTAGATGGTTTACATGGTCAATTGGACAAGACTATAGTCTCATGGCCTGGCGAAATCGAATGGCATTAGACATTTTGCTGAAAATTGGACTTCAATCTTTGCAGCTGCGTCTATCCTCGTTGTTTGTGGCTGCTGTCTCATACCATGTGGGAGAGGACTACTGCAGCGATCGATGGATTGACTGTCTAAACAGACTCTAGTGTACCAACAGATTTCCCACCAAGAAGATGAGTGGGGAAGCAGAAACGCACTGGCTGGATTATGACATGGCCTGTTTGAACAAAATGACTGTAAAGCAATGATGATTCACGTGTCAAAAATCGATAGAAGTGACAGAGTGATGATTGTAGTGTTTATCTACACCTGATGAAGACAGTACGCCACATATTTGTGAAAAAACATTCTTTATATTATCATTGTTATTTTTGCTTATATATGTATTAACCGAGACACGTATGATATTAAAGATTACGCTTGTTTTGATTATGATATGTACAATAGTAAGAATACATTTTGATTATCCCCACTATAAGGTTTTATTTATATCTAACAGGAGAGAAACATTGAAGGAAAACTATTTTCGTTTAAAGCAAGCTGCCATGAGGTCTGTGACTTCTGTGTGAACTCTCCTCCAGTATGATGTTTATTTGACCTAGTTAGAATATGGTAATCTTGTGTCTATATGACCTGGTCCGAAGAAGGTGTTCGGAGAGCAGACTTGGGAGTGAAATTAATGAAGTAATATGCATTTTTGACTCTCCTTTTTGCAAGAATAAATGTCCTGATTAATTATTTTACAACCGGTGTTGAGTAACACTTTTTCTAACAGTGGCCTTTATCAGGAATCAATGGGCACCCTGCAGCCAATCAGAATCAAGTATTCACCCAGACCATGGTATAAAACATGTTAGTTACCTGGGCACATGGTTGATGAGAGCTTGAGGTCTGTATTGAGGAAAGAGGTAAGACCTAAACTCCTCATTATTACTGATACAAGGCCAGGTGTCCTCTGTTGGAGTGCCTGGAAGACAAAGCAATATACAATTGTCAGGACACTGTCATTTATACCACTTGTTCTAACTCCGTATATTAAAACATTTTAGTCTCATCTGTATATATTATCAAAATGTGCTGCAATCTTACCCACAAGCCTAAAAACTAAGTGTAGCTCCTCCTTCACTGTGGCACCAGGAAACATAGGACGACCTGTTGCCATCTCGAACTGGATACAGCCCACGCCCCTGGAAGAGGAGGGAGGAGATGAACACACAGGGAGGAGCAAACGACAAGAGCCCTCCAGCACAGAACTCTAGGTGAGAGCCGCGTCACTCACACACACACACACACACACACACACACACACACACACACACACACACCAGCCTTTTGTTCCATGCAGGACGGCGTGTTGAAGGGGCACCCTGTGATCTGATAAGAGGACGTGTAGCTAGGTGAGCTCATAAAGGGCCGTCGTGCTGCTAGAGATGCACATTTAAGTCTCTGGTTCGCCAGAGCTGTGTGGGTTTTCTCACCGTGGCAGACAGATAATGAGATACGCTCTATTGTACGGCTAGTGACTAACCTCCCTGATAATAACCTGTAAGATTCACATGAATGAGTCATGGGCGCCCTGGAAGATCCTCAAGTTGTTAGATATTCATCTGATTTACAAAGTAAATGATTGTCAGTTTCCCCAGGTGATATGAGATGATACCTACAATTAGGATAGTCAGAGATGTCCAACTTCTGCACACATGGCTTTTTAGACATTAGTTCTTAACTTACAAATGAATTTGTATGTACAAACACAGCAATATGACACTGTATGGCCCAAAAAAATACATCCCGTAATTCCGAGATTTTTTTAATATTAAAATGATAAACTTGGCAGACTTGAAAAATGATATTCTTCAACCAAAAAAGGTATCTTCCATTAAAGTAAACCATGTTGCATCCAAAATGGCAAGATTGTTTCCTCACTCCTGACTGGAATGCTGCTCAACAATGCGCTCAGTGATAGATAACAAATGGTGGGGCAGCAACCACTTTGAGCAGGAAATGACAACATTTTACATGATTTTTACATTTGCAAAATATTCTTACGTGGTCCATACCTTTATTTTTGCACAATTTGCTGTTATACTGCTCAATTCCCCATTTGTATGCATTGTTCGTTTGAGTACTTATATTTGTTATGAAATTCAAACTCCAATTACGTGAGTTTATATGTTTGGTTATAATCTTAGAAAGATGCTATCCATTTTAAAGAGTTGGATACCTGATCTACTGTTCGATACACATTTTGGTATTCACAGGACACATGAACTGTCTGCCTAGGAAAACAGAGTGTGGGCTCCGGTCTTTTTTATTTAAGGTCAGCATCACAGCAACTCATATATATATATATATATATATATATATATATATATATATATATATATATATATATATATATATATATATATATATATATATATATATATATATATATATATATATATATATACACACACACACACACACACACACCCACAAGGCCTCAGTTGGTGCTGGTCGCACTGTGTTGGTAGGCAAGTCCATGTTAGACTACTAATTATCAAATATCCATATTGTTCTACTCACCACATGTCTATGGGTGTGGAGTATTCTGTCGAGCCCAACAACACATCAGGGGGTCGATACCATAGAGTTACCACCTCATTGGAGTAGGTCTTGGTGGGGACGGATTTGGCCCTCGCCAGACCTGGACAACTTAACTTGGTTAGGACTGGAAGGTGCAAGATCTGGCCCAACTTGTTTTTCAAAACATTAAAAAATGAACATTATCAGCTGCATGGGAAGAGGTGACAGTGTTATGGCATAGACATGAATGCATTGTGTTGCAGAGACAGCTACTGAAATGGCTACGCCTACTAAGCTAGTCCCAGCCCATCCTGTGATACCACTTGAACCTTGAGAGGACAAATTTGACATTCTTGCCCTGCTGTTAGTTAAAAATAGCTTTTTCTTCTTTTTTTTTCACCTTTTACGGCGAGATGTCAGTAACAGCAGAGCGGCTTTCGTATGGCTAGTAAGCCAGCTATTTCACGCAAACATCCATTGCTAAAATTTCCTCGTAATGACAAGTATTGCGTTTCTCCATGTCTCTCGTATAGTGGGGTCAAACTGTAACAGAGCATGATGACACTCATGAGGTGTGGTCAGTAACAGATAATATAACAATAGCCCCACATTTTGGGGGGGATTAATCCCTTTATCAGCTCATATGCTGCGTTTAGTCAAAACTATCACTTTAATAGTAAGGGAATGCTGGTGGGTTTTTCTCCCCACTTCCAGCTCAAAATTGAGAAAACTCAGAGGGCCACAGTTGCTAGGTTACAGCAAGTAAGGGTGCTAAAGTAGTGGGGACAGAAGATCGGCAAGTGGCAGCAAAATATAATTGAAAAGCGATTGTTGCATGACACCTGCTATCTCATTTCCAAGTGTCTCAATCTTAACAACCACCTTTGCATGTATTGATGTTCATGTATGCTTTACGTGAATGAGCGGTTTGTCTTACCAAAATCAGCCAGTTTGAGCTCGCCCTTGTCGTTGATGAGCAGGTTTTGAGGCTTTAGGTCCCTGTGGAGGATTTTCCTCTTGTGACAGTAGGCCAGACCACGCAGCAGCTGGAACATGAAGATCTGCCGGAGAAAAAAAAACAGAATATGATGAGGATCAAAAAACATCTTTATGATTACAATGGAATATATATTTTTAAAATACAAGTCTCTTCTTATCCTGTTTAACTATTTTTGCCCGTGAAGGCATGGAACTGAGTCTGAAAACCCAAAGTTAATCTTATAAAAATGTAATTTCAGGCCTCCGCGGCTACCATGCAAAATGCCATGAAAAGAATTCTGCTTGATTATTTGCGTTTTGACCAGGCGGCAAGCTTTGGTTCCGACAAGCCAGGCCAAGCCAATGCAGAAGTGTCTTAAAACGTGTATTATCTATACTGGCCAGCAACTTGTCTGGTTGCAAAACATATTAGGAAATTGGAATAGACCATTAAGCAGAGTATTCTCCATGACAGGTCGCTGCCCCTTCCAGAGCCATATACGCCGTCTCTACAGCACTCCTCCGCATTCCAAATATGTTAATTTCCATTCATTGGTTGCAAAAAGCCAAGATGGCGACGGCCAACTACAAACTCGAGGCTTCAAAACGCCAGTCCACAAACCACTGGGTGAAGTCACCATGACCAATTCTTATATACAGTCTATGGTTTGGGCTTGAAAACTAGCAGCTACAGAGACTGAAGCTGTGTATTTTGTAGTAACGGAGGAACTTGAGAATGTTTGAAACCACAAATCCTTTTTAAGACAAACTGAATCAGATATCCCTCTCCTCACCCAAAAAACAAAAATATGTCATCTCTGCAAGCAGCTTATTCTGACCCATATTATGTTTGTTGCTCCAGTCACAGTCATCATCATGACAGGCAAAGGAGGAAGTTAGATGCTGTAGTATAAAGAGTGACAAACCCCGCAGAAGGTGAAGGTCGAAGTGGAAGGGTGGGTCAAAGAAACACAGGACTTTTACCCAGCAGATCACTGCTCCCATCGTGTGAAACCAGAAGTTACACCTTTTCAGCACCAAGCTATTTTTAGGCTTCTGCTCGAATAGGTCATGCCCAAACTAAAACGGTGTATCTCTGCAACCACTAGGGCTATTTGAATAACAATAATAATGTGAGATTTTGTTGAGATGTGTAAATATCAGTCTATATGTTACTGGTTAAGAGTAAATAAAGATGACACACAGCAAAAATTAAAAATTTTCAGGTCCGCCTAGAAAAAAAAAAAACACTTTCAGGATGATTATTTCTTTGAGATGACGCATTCGTAAGGTCTAAAGCTCTCCCAAATCATAACATAATATGTGAACATTATCTTGGCAAAGGACTTTAACTTTGTTCTGCTTCACTTTTTTAGAGGGGGTTTAGTACAGAGAACATTCAGGCGAGAACACAGTAAAAAACAAAGTTTAACAACAATACTTTTTATACTTTTATGATTATCTTTCTTTCTGTTTGAGTTTTTTGTTAAATGGCTTACTGATTCTTGTAGCAAAGGCGTTGATGTTTAATTTGATGTGCAACATCAATATATTTTCATGTGATTTATATGTTTTTTTTGCAATACAAAGAAAAAGAACCATATATGGTTCTGTGGTTAACAACGTTAGTATGTAACCATGGCATGAAATATGTAACATATATACAGTACATACAATACATATTTGAACCAATAACACGTTTTTTTCGGAAACTGAGTACTTCGGCTTAACAGCTTTAACCACGTGTTTAAAACTGTGACCGCTTCACAAAATTAGATAAATCAGTCTTCTACATCATTTTGAGAGTCATTGGCAAACAACCTATTCTGTCCCTAGGTATGAGGAAGTGTTGGTTGATGTACTTTCAGAGATGTAAACCAATAAATGTCCATCTCTCTGGTATATAGTCAGTAGTGGTTGACACCTGAATCATGCATATGGCTCACCTTGACATTATGCATGCTCATGAGATTCCCGCAGTTGTCCAAGTACTGTTTCAGGTCACTGTCCTGGAAGACACAACAGCCACAGTGTTCACGCTCAAAATCTACCCATAGTCCATTTGTGTGTGGTCAACACCTTTTCGAAACACCTGCATTCTGAGCTGCCAATGTACTCACAAGATACTCGAACACCAGAGTGAGGCAGCGGTCAGTGTGGATGATGTCATGCAGCGTGACGATGTTGGCGTGTTTCAGGTTCTTCAGAAGGGACACTGGATGGACAGAAGATGGAGCGATGAGTTGTTGCATTTTGGTTTAGTCTAAACTCTGCCGCGTGATGTGAGATTTAGGAACGAGACTTCTCCTTGAGCAAGACTTTGTTAGACAAAACAAACAGACCAAGCAAAAGGTACAGAAAAAGGTTTCATTTCTCTGTGGGGTTCTTTCCATAGTGTAATGAGCCACTTATAATAACAATAAGTTACCCTTTACATTGTAAAACTAAGAGAAAATTATACAATGCTTGTGCCACTGGAAGTCAATCAAACTATGATTGTAACTACCAGTACAACTTAAAAAATGTCCAAAACATCTAAAAGTTCGCTGTTGTATTCTAAAAGGTCCACCATCTACAATTACTTGTAAATGTTCCTGATTAATTCTTCCATTTCATGTTGTGCATTGCATTGTGGGACAAAAGGGCAGCACACATTTAAAAACACTTTATTTTTGTCACTTTTCCAGTATGAGGTATGGATTTTGGATACATATGTTTAATGTAATACATGTCTGAATAAGTTAAGTAATTTAAAAGTCAAATCTTTCACCATGTACAGTATGATGAATGCACAATACTAGCTTTTATTGTATACATTATAATAAAAGCTGAATTAAATTAAACTTTTTGTTGAATAAACCGTTGGAAAAAAAGGTGCTACAATCTGATTGTGGCACCTTTATTCAACAACTATGATATATGTATGCTATGTATTATAATATGTGTGTGTGTTAGTGAGAGTGTGTTTGTTGATGTGTGTGTACCCTCTCTGATAGCGGTGCAAGGTGCTCCCTCCTCGTGCTCCAGCCGAATCTCCTTTAACGCCACCAGGTTCTCTGTTAGCTTGCTTCGCCCTTTGAACACTGTGGCATACGTCCCCTATGAACACACACATAGCCACAGAATAATCAAACTCATTTCACTTTAATCCCTCATCACCCAAAGCAAATAAGCATAAAACCCAACAGATGATTTAATTCCAGTTGACAGAATGAGGTTTGAAGTTTTGACCGCTACCATACATGAGTAGCCTCAAAACATTACATTATGCAAGCTTCTCAAACAGGCTTGGATTTAATCCATTCAATGCTTATTTATTTCCTCTGGGTCTGATTATTTCGGATTATTGATTTATCACAGCTCATAATTATCCTGTATTTATCCTAGTTTAGAACTGCTGGCTCTGTGGGTTTTGCAAACTGAAAAGAGAACAAAACCCTCCGGATATTGAGAAAAGGAACAATAGTAAACAAGGTGCTTTTATAAATCGCCACATGTGTTAAATGTGGTCTTCCACCGTGTATAAACCATGCTGTGTCTTCTAAACCATTCGTGACAACTGACTACAAAAGCAGCTCTTTTCTCTTTATTTTTTCACTCGCCGCCGCTGTTATCTGCTGCTGAGCCTTGTGACTGGGACTAAGGCGCACAGCTTCTGTCACTAATCCTTTCTCACTCCTTGAGGCAACAGCTGTTCTCCGATAAATCCTGTGGGTTTTTAGGTGCACGGGCCGTTTCGTGCAATCTTCAAAGCCTTCGAAGGACCGATTATTTTGTTCAGAGTACAACATGTAAAAGCACACGGTTTGAATGCAGTGTTTGTAGTCATGTCGCATCCCAACTAACGCAAGACAAATGGCTGTACTGTAGTTAGTCTTGTTTTGGCAACAGGCTCTTGTCTCCCATCCGGTGCTTAACTCACAACAAGCCTCATAAGTGTAACGAAGACTTCATCATACAGTCGGCATTATGCTTCAGAGAGGTCTTATCCGTGCCTGAAGAAAGGGCCTTGAGCTTCAAGTTACCATCGGTATCGACCGCGTGTTAAAAGGTGAATGTGTGAGTAATCGGTAGAGACGTACCTCACCCAGTTTACCAAGCTTCACGTACGTCTCCAGTTTCCCAAAGCCTATGTCAGACTAGAGACATGGAGAGAAAAGGCAGATCAATCCGTTATGATTCTCTTCTGATTAAACCATGGAACAGTCAAAGCATCATATTTGCAAACATTAGCTGATTGAGCAAATCCTCCTTTACTTAATCAACCCGATTGATGGCTCATCATTATACATATATATAAATAAAATAATAGCAGGAAGGCAAGATAAGAAGACTAGTAATTTGCGGAGAGGAAATTTGCTCTAATATGAGCCGGGATAGTCACTGGTTCAAGAGTAATCTATCAACAGATTGTGAAACAAACAAGAAGCCTTCCACGGCTGCAACACAATTTATATTCAGTAAGATTAGATAAACAAACCAACCTGTCAGAGGTGAATATGAGATGAAATATAACCACCGTTAACATGACATGGGCCTGTTATTTGTATAGGATTATATATGATGGATATATAAATACGTAGTGATGTAAAGCACTTACCAGGGAAGCACGTCGAGACATTCGGCTGATCGGTTTGCAGATCGGTGGGTTCTCACTCTCCAGCTGCAGCTTCTTAAGAAACTCCGGAGGCAGGCGGATGTCCATGGGCAGAGACATGCGTTTACTGACGTCCTGTGAGATGGTGGGGAAGAGTTCAGCCAACATTTTTAGACCATAAACTTTGAGTACAAACAGTCGGAACTTGTGACGTATGACCACAGGCTGAAGCTGACCTTTTGTTATCATGAATACCCTTTGTGTACATGGTACCACATTCGAATTGGGCAAACGTTATTGAAGGTGTTTCAATTGTAAATAATGGCTTGATTAATGCCATACATGATTTAGAAGTGCACCAAACAAATTTGGGAAAATGCTCTTCAAGAATGTCAGTTAAAAAACGTAGAAGAAAGGAGGGCCATTGTCATATGCAGTGAAGGAAGAAGATACTTTTCTCAATATGTGCTGCAATACACACTGGCAACTAGTTGACAGAGGAGATGGCTCAGGTTCATTGTGTGTGTCGTCCCGTCATTCTCCATTCTCACATCCCCTTTCTTCAACCCATCTCAAGCAACAGCAGGCCTAATCATTGCAATAAACATTCATCTGCATCCTGGTCTGTGTCTTGCGTTTGGGTCCTCCTTCAAACAACCCACAATGGTGGAGAGACGATGTAGCCGGCAAACAAACGGAGAGACGTGGCCGAACCAGAGTCAGAATTTCCAGTTTTGTCACAGACTACCTTCGGGCCCAAATGCACTTCTTCCCAAAGAATTATATTGAAAGAGTATGGGATTGGGAAAGAATCTGGAAATGAGCAGATCATTTATTTTGAGGTAAATCATCTTCTCTGCATCACTTGAATAGCCCTTATTTAAATGATTAGAAGTTGTAAAATACACTGCTTGCCGAATCCAGTTATTTACTTCCTCTTTTCCTGTGAATGAACCCGAGAACAAGGGGTGGGAGGCGGGGTTAAAAGGAAACACTAGTGTGCTTGCTCTATGGGCATGGGTGTGCAAGATTGGTGAAGGTGATTTTATACTGAGAAGACAAACTTATTTTGCTTTATGCACCGTTCATAGGAACTGAACTGATCCCCACCTCCAACGCTGTATCCAGCTCTCTTTATACAGCAATGGTTTCCTCCAGCCCCTGAGCAGTTTTTGGTTAGGCTCGTCCGTGGACGGGTTTGGACTATCCCCTATAACTGCAAACGTGATGGCTTTCTAGAAAGTGACAAAGTGCCGTGACATTCGTATTAGATAAGCCATCGCGTGTGCACTAATTAAGGCCCAGAACACCCCAATGGTTGTTTTCTGTCGGTTGATTGGACCTTTGCTTAGGTTGAGGTGAGCGGAGCAATGCTGAGAACCGCATGTCGCAGTCTGTTCTCACCTACTTAGTCGTAAGAAGAGGCTAATCGGTCAAAAGTGATATCACCTGTGTGGGTGTGCCATGGATGTGCAAGGCCTTTAAATGTTAAGACATCATTCATTAATGAGGGGCTCTTCCACTACACTGATAAGGCAAGTCTGGACTTGTAAATGTTAATGCATTAATAAATCAATTTTGCTCTGTAGCTCCTTTCCAGAGGGTAAGAGGTTGAACTGTCCACTGGAAAGGTCGTCCTGATCAATTAGCAAAAGCGCTAGCTAAGAACACAACGTTATACACCAGCAAAAGAGATTTTTTTTCCCAGCCTGGCAAACATAAAATTGCAACTTTATAATGGTTTACTGATCTAGAATGCATTAATTCACCATTACCAGCCGTTGGTTACAACGTGTAAACCCTTTGCTTTAGAAAGAGTAATATAATGTATGTTTCCGATGCTTGTTGATGGAAGCCATCCAGAATACAACTTTATTTCTGTCTGTCATGAGTCCCTCCTGAGCACTCACTGCCCTCTGGCATCGCTTCACTCTACGGCTGTACAGCATGAGACAGACTCCAAGTGAATCACACTTGCTCCATAGAGACTTTTTCTGAAAAAAGGTGGAAGTGTGAACTCTCACAAATTTCCAATAAAGAAAAGGTCTGCTGCTTCAGGGGAGGGATAAAATCATCTGAGGTGACTCATCCCAATTGAGCAGGCAGAGGTGGAAATGGAGAAATGGAGAAAGAGTTTCAACAGGAGAACGAACTGCATGCGCCACTGATTTTGAATGCTTTTAATGTGTATTAGAACCTTGACAGTTTGCAATTAGGGTTTGATGGGCAACACATGAATCCTGAATCACTGTGGCGGCATGTGACTACAGCATGATCGGAAACCAAACTGAACACTTCGGCTGTTCATATTAACCTGTGTCTTCCTACAGCGGCCCCTTTGAGCCTCTGCTACCTACCTCCATGGAGAAACGTCTGTGCTGGGCCTTGTCGTGGAAGTGGAGGTGGGATGGAGACTGGGCTCCCGGTGTCAATGGTTCAGGACTCAAAGGACTGACATCATGAGACGGAGGACCGAGCCGGTCTGGAGTCAGGCCTGACAGAGGAGAGACATGAAATAAAAACAATGGTGTCAGGCCACTGCCAGCTATCAGAACAGCTTCAATAGTCATTGGCGTACATTCTTCATGTCATCATTCAGCTATGTTTAGACCTGGTTACATGTGAAGGCAAAAGGTTTCAGGGTGGTCGAACGCCCCTATGGTGCTTCGAAAGAAATGCAGCAAAAAGTCCCTCGTGGATGCTTTAAGCTGGTGCCCTTTTGTGAAATATTTCTTTATCGCTGCATCTCATACATGCATACATACATACATACATGCATAGTCACTATAGAGAACTAGAGCTGATGTTTAAATAGCAAAATTGTATCCCTGGTCTATGTCTATAAATCCTTGCAGCGTCAAAGCAGTACATCCCTGAAATCCCATTGGTGACAAAGTGAATAATGTCAACCACATTTTTCAATGAAATCCCCTCTTTTGTATCTTTTACTTTCCTGCGCAACGTCAATATTTCATTTAACATAACATGTGAATCAGTGAGCTTAATTAAGAGGTGCTGGTTGGTGTTACCTTTGCAAAGAGCCAGCTGTTTCCGGTCTTTAAGCTCAAATAAGCTAAGGTAACCAGCCACTGGCTCGAATTTCATTTGACTCTTAGCCAGAAAGCAAATATTATACATTTGAAAAATAAAAAAGGTGCAGTGGGACCTTGTGACTTCATTGGTGGCCTCCTGTACAATAGTATCACTGTTTCTAAATGAGCTTTAAAAGAAACAAGATTTGTACTTCTGCATTAAGGTGGTTAACATCCGTTGCATGCCCCTTCTCAGAAATGCAACTTGGGACTTGAGAACTGTGACTGGTCAGCTTAGGCCGCATGCGTTTTCGCCCACAAAATGTTGCCGATTGTTGAAATGCACTCTAATGCTGCGTTCACACCAAATGTGTCGCGAATGTCTGAAAGGGGGCGTGGCTTATCTCCGTAAAAACAGTTACCGTTTCCGCCATCCACCATAGAAATAACCACTAGCTCTGCTTTATACATGTTGTGTAAATTCCACATAAATCGGAACATCAAACTCCATTGCAAATTATTCCCGGCAAAAATTTGCATCTGTGCATTGACTTTGAATGCAGCATAAGCCTCTTGTTTTAAGGGAAGAGTCTCATCAAGACTACAGAGGAGATAAGGCAGCTGAAGCGATATGCTCGGAGCACACCAGCAAGAATGGTCTTTTGATCCTCACCGAGCAACAGTGTATGTGCGTTTGATGCCTGGTCGGTGTCTTTTGAATGCTACAACGTTTCAGCTGCTGTTTGATCTGCAATTTCAATAGCGAGTGTCTGCCGGCCTCGCCGGTATGGCAAGTGTGGGTTGTGAAATGGATACGTGTCTTCATTTTATCAGGAGTCTTCTGAGCACGTGTGTGTGTGTGTGTGTGTGTGTGTGTGTGTGTGTGTGTGTGTGTGTGTGTGTGTGTGTGTGTGTGTGTGTGTGTGTGTGTGTCATTCCCTACAAGGGTGAGGCACGGCGCGCATTAACCCCTTATTTCCATGGGGATAATGGCTAACAAAGAAAGCAGGAGAAAGTCTTGTATATCTCCTTAAAGCCTCAGCACACACTGATTTATATGTACTGTATACACACACACAACCATTTATATAACCTGCATGACCTACTCTCTCATACTAGAGGAAATTCAACAGTTGTATCAATTAAACTCACACGCACATCTCATAAAACTGCTTGTGTATCAACGACAATACTACGTCTTTGTCAGATTGATTCACAGTCTAAATGGGCTGGGGGGATGAAATGGCAACCTGTTTGCCAGCCATTTGAATATCACAGCTACAGCAATCCTTTGATCTCTCGATGCTAATTAGAGTAGGTGAAGGCGACGCTGACATGAGCACACAAATGCGCGCACACTGTGCCTGATTGCTGAGCGATACGGATGGATGCATGTCAGACATCTTCGGCACAACACAATCCAAATATGGTACACAGCATTTTCGTTTCCATCTGAAACTGCAGATGCAGTCAGCGGGAGAGGGAGAGTCAGGAAAGAGATAATGATGGAAATGTGTTGGGGGTATAAACTTCACAGGTAATGGCAGAATTAATCCCAAGGCTAGGGAAGAGAACGTTTTTCATATTGAAAGGAGTGGAGACCTTTACACAACAGGGGCGTGGATAATAAACAACATGAAAATGTGAAATACTCGCCCAATAAAGTGTGCCGCCTTGGTTCAGACTACAGAGCCTTTGTGTTGTTGTTGCATAAATATAGTTGTAACCATGCGGATGGAAGTCTATGAGAAAATGATCCCATTTCTCTCTTGATTTGTAACCTCAGTAAACATTGTTAACACAAGTTGTATGGTCTCAATTGCTAGTTTCAAGTCTTCAATACAGCATGATGTTCATTTAGCAAATTAATATGGTAACTTTCGTCAATTGGTTGCAAAAAAAAGCAACATGGCGACGATCGTAATCCAAGATGGCGAGGTCTAAATCGTCGACCTTGAGGCTTCAAAGCGGTCCACAAACCGATGGGTGACGTCACGATGACTACGTCCACTTCTTATATAGTCTATGGTCGGAACTCAACCCGTTTCTCTCGACTTCGATTGGTTTGATGCCTTTATTCCTTGAGTGAAAGCTCAGAAAAATAGACTTTGTTCTGAAAAAAAAAACCGATGCCACGTAATATTCGCAATCGGTTTGAATATGCAAACAGTTTGAAAATATTGTCGTACGAATCAATACAATTTAAATAAAACAAATGCCCCGGTGTATAAAAGGCCTTAATAAGCATTTAAAAAATAAATAAATAAATAAATAAATAAATCAAACCTACGAGATGGCAGTCATCATGCAGCTTAAAGTTAAGTGTCCTCAAGGAACGAGACGCATTTTTCGAGCACCAAAAGAATCATTCACTTGCAAACCAACAGACTGGCATGTAAGTGAGTTTGTGTGTGACTGTACTGGGGCAAATCAGTTTGCCATCAGGTCCTCAACAACATTGCTGACATGCTGATGTTTAACTGGTATAATGTTTGCCATGGTCACCACTGCAGTTTAGTGTGTTAGCATGCTAACATGCGTCAGCATAAGCAGCACAAAATACATGCAGCAGCAGAGGTTGATGGGCATAGAGTGCTGCGGGGATGATGTATTTTTGTAGACCAACCCCAGAAATAAGCATCACACTAACCTTGACAGACAGCAAATGGGATTTTTACATTGGATTTTGTATTATTGCAGAAAATAAGATACGTTTATGATGCTTACACATTTTTATTCAGCAAGACAATCATCCCCTTTATGATTTCAAGGGTGAATGAAATTGGCATCAGTAAGAAGCTAATGAAGCACACCACGGGTCGCATGAGAAGGAGTATACACAACAAGGCTGTAAAGGCGAACAAATGTTCAGCGTGAGGGTACTAAATAGTCTAATTTAGCCACTTAAAAATTCAAAAAGATTTGTATTTACTGACGTATTTTATGTCACACCCTTAACCCTGTAACACCCTTTTAAAAAAAATAAAAAATCCATGAGCTTCGAGAAGAAAGAACCAGACGTGCAAATGAAGGCCGACTTATTTGACGAATACTGCTTTTTTTTAAAAAGAGGTTTACTTCTGGATATTCATAAAGAAACACAAAATAAACTGCATACTTCAGCTGAGGCTAAAACTATTATTTGGTCAAGCAGGTTAGATAAGGTAGATTGATGGGAACGGTGGCTCATGATGCTTTTCCTGTAAAAGCCAGTGGCAGTGTGTTTTGGACAACAGCCAGTCAACATAACCGAGATAAGAAAAGCTCACCTGCTTGGTGATAAAGGCTCTGTGACATTGTGTAACTGTGTGCAAGAGGGTTTGATATTTTTCATCAAAATTAGTTTTTTTTCTCTAATCTCAACTTCAGTAGCTTTTACATCCACCAAACTATACACTTTACTTCCTAATTCCATCTATATTCTGAAGGATTTTACAGAGGGCTTAATCCATACACCATTTTATTACTAAAAACATGACGTCATTTTTATAGCTGTTGACAGTATTTTCTGATACAAAGATATGTCAAAATGTCTCTGTAAAAAAACAGACTAATACGTTAACAAAATGCTGAGTAGCACATATTTAAACATTGTACAGGTTTAGCAAGGTGGTGAGAGATGCTAAACGACTGTACTCTGAGAAACTGCAACATCCCCCACAGGCCCATCAACCAGCCACAGACCATCCGCCCCCGCTCCCTGATGGGCTGACAGGAAGCAGGACGTGAGGCTGGGAAACACGTCTCAGCCTCTCGGACCATCAGCACCGGTTCCCCCCAAGGCTGCGTTCTTTCCCCTCTGCTCTTCTCCCTGTATACCAACAGCTGCACCTCCAGTCACTAGTCCGGCAAGCTCCTGAAGTTCGCGGATGACACCACCCTCATTGGACTCATCTCTGGTGGGGACGAGTCTGCCTACAGGTGGGAGACTGACCACCTGGAGACCTGGTGCAGTCAAAACAACCTGGAGCTCAACACTCTGAAGACAGTGGAGATGGTTGTGGACTTCAGAAAGAACGCAGCCCCACCCGCCCCTCTCATCCTGTGTGACTCCCCCGTCAACGCTGTGGAGTCCTTCCGCTTCCTGGGGGACCTCAAGTGGGAGCTGAACATCAGCTCCATCACAAAGAAGGCCCAGCAGAGGATGTTCTTCCTGAGGCAGCTGAAGAAATTCAACCTGCCAAAGAAAATGATGGTCCAGTTCTACACTGCCATCGTTGAGTCCATCCTCTACTCCTCCATCACCGTCTGGCATGCTGCAGCCACTACCAAGGACAAGGGCAGGCTGCAGCGCATCATTCGCTCTGCTTTGAGGGTGATTGGCTGCAATCTGCCGTTCCTCCAGGACTTGTTTGCTTCCAGAACACTGAAGCGGGCACAAAAGATTGTAGCCGACCCTTCTCACCCTGGACATTACTTGTGGCAGGAGGCTGAGGTCCATCAGGACCAAGACCTCCCGCCACACAAACAGTTTTTTCCTGTCAGCAGTCGGGCTCATCAACAGAGCCCGGGTCCCCCACTGACTGACCCTGTCACCCCCAGACAATTTCCTACTGTTCACTCCCCTGCACACCTCATATTTAAATACACTTGCCACTTTAAACTTCATTCCAACTTAAATGTTTATATTCTGTAGATGCAATTGTAAATATTCAGTAGATCAATATTCACGCTCCCTTTTTATTGCTCTGTTTTATGTTTATTGTTTAATGTTGTGCGCCTCCCGCTAGGACAAATTCCTTGTATGTGTAACATTACATTAAGCAGACGCATTTTTGCTCTATACACCGCAGACACAGCAACGGGGAGCAATTAGGGGTCAAGTGACTTGCTCAAGGACATAACGACACGGACTAGCGGGGCCGGGGCTCGAACCTCCAACCCTCTAATTGAAAGCCGGGCATGCTAACCACTGCCCCTTGGCAATAAACGGTTCTGATTCATGCCTAAATAGGAATAAAACTCTCTTCCTGACTTAGGTTGCCATAATTAAATCAATTATTAAATCAACGGACTTCAGGATTTGTGTCTTGCAGCACATTCTCTGCAGGGACACATCAGAGCGTTGATGTGACGTAAATGCTCTCACGTTAGCATGGGAGCTCGGCAAAACAGCTTTTAATGGACTAATAGATTAAAGTAAACAAGGGGATTCTGCCTAATGTGATATATTAGTGGACAGTCAGGCAGTAAGTCCTGGCTCCCACTAATGACACTGACTAAATCACAGACACACACAAGCATACTTTTGAAGCTCTGAAGAGCATTTGTATGAATATTTTTGTGTTCAGTATTTTTGTGTTCATGTGTTGCCAAATCTTATGTGTGTTTCTGCAAAGTCTGCTTTTGGTTAAACTGGGTGGTCCTAATAGGAAATTACATATCAAAACTGATTGGTCAACAACCTGAAGTAGGTTAAGGGACGGCCACTCGGCTAATTTTAAAGAATTGTTCATGAGCTCAAAATCCATAGTTCTGTGCTCAATGGTGACAAAAGGGAAGAAACTAAGAAAACCACCTGTTTACTTTTGGCCTCACATGGGATTTGAACAGTGGCCTCTTGGGTGAGAGTGCTGCGTTTGTTTGACCCATCCATGCACTCCAATCATCCTAGACTTTGTCACTCTTCATACTAGGGAACCTGACTTCCTCGGCGACCTACCTCACACGTCCTGGATTCAAAACTAAATTACAGGGCATCACTTTTTATAGACCAACAGTGAACAATGCCTTTAACATATTCACTGGATTTCAGTGTATTCTTGTCAGGTGATGTCAAAACAGCAGCGTGTGCTGCACACTACGCTGAGGGAGCGCGATAGAATCCCTCACGTGGGGAGAGAGGACAGAACAATAGAAAAGAGAGGAACTGGAAAAGAGGAGAGTAAACATCTGCTCTTTCTTTGTGTCATTTTTCTTCTTCACTCAGTTGTTCACCCAGTCTCTCTTCTTTCTGTCTGGTTACCTCTTCACTGACCTTCAGGAGCAGACAGTGATGCAGACAGATGTTATCTGGGGGCAGGGGGTTGACTACATATCCAGCTGCTTCCCTCTTGGTTCTGAATCAGGTCTGATGAGACCACTTTATCATGTGTACAGTCTCACACTTGAGCAATTTCGACACACCTATAGTGACCTCGCATCCGGCACAACCCACTTCTCTCCTCCTATTAAACTTATTTTTTTTTGCATTAAACATGAATATAAACAAACCCATAAGCTTTTTTTCCCATCCTTAAAGCAAACAGCTAGAAACAGCGCTGCACATTGCGTAGGATGTAAGTGTTAACCAGCAGCTCTGTGTATTCATGCAACTCATTGTTATTCCATCTCTGTGTGTAATCTAACTGCAGACACACAAACAAAAAACTCATTCTGTATGCATTTGGTTCCTGTGCAGCAGCAGCACCCCCCCAGACACACACACCACCACAACCCTCATTCCCCTTTGAAGCCCGCTGATCCTCCCGTGGCTAAGCTTCGGTGGTGGTACCAGTTGTATAGCCGGACCCCCCTAACAAACCCCCCCACCCGGTTAATCTGTGAGGGTTTGCTATAGACACGGGGAGGAAGTAAAGGCTTTTGTATTTGGTATTTAAAACCAGAGTGAGATTGCAGTTTGCGCTCTATTATTAGACACAAGCTGTTAATTTGCACATGGGGACAAAAAGACACAAGGAAGTGGAGGAGCTCAGGCTTCAGGACTTTGAACGCGCTTAATTAACCCATGGTTTATTGGTTATAAAATGGTTTTGTTGGCCAACTGTTGCCAGCGTGTCTGAAATCCCTCAGATAAGAGTGGAGTTACAAAAGGACACCTGTAGCCAACACACCTGTACAAAGTAGAACGATTTGGCTGGCAACACACTTGCAAATGTCGAAATGTGCTTCCTGTAGGCTATTAAGAGAGAGGAAAGGGGAAACACGTGAGGAAATGGGTTTCTTACCCTGAGTGTGGCATATGTTGAGCTGGTTTATCTGCTCTGTGAACTCGTTCTCCTCAATGGTCTCGGTGCGAGGAACAGAAAGGGAGAAACGCCTCTTAAAGTTCTTCATCTTGTTCATGGTGCTGGGGGGCCCCCCGACTCTGGGGGAAGAAAATAGACACACGGAGAAAGAGAGAGTTAGATGTGCAATCACTACTCCATACAGTACACGAGTCAACGTGATCTCTTATACTA
This sequence comes from Taurulus bubalis, assembly GCF_910589615.1. Classification (NCBI taxonomy): domain Eukaryota; kingdom Metazoa; phylum Chordata; class Actinopteri; order Perciformes; family Cottidae; genus Taurulus; species Taurulus bubalis. Next base: position 22,109,977 of record NC_136593.1, on the reverse strand, counting down.
TGCATTTAGGAAAAAAACATGTGGGCTGTATGTTCTGTACTGTGTACAAATATTTGTATAAATCAAAGAAACCAAAGTGTAAACAGTCCCTTGTCCACTGCCTTCACAACACAGAGCGTGCAGCTGTGAAGAATCTTTATGTGCAGCTCGACCAAAGACAGTCGTCTGGGTCATTTGATAATGAGGCAGAAAACATCAGGAAAGCAGCTGATCAACTCTCTCTCCCATACAGTGGGTTACACAACCACAGCCAGCTCTACCAGTTAGTTATCCCCCCTCTTTTTTTTTTCCTCGACTCGTGTTTGCGTTCTCTTCTTTTTCTCTGCGTCTGTGTGCTGCAGAGATTGGTGTCATGGGGTCTTCATCGGTCCTTTACTGACATGGATTTGTGTTCATTACTGTAAAAGGCTAAGCGATGTGTTGCGAAGGCTGGGGTTCTTTTTAGGTCTCAATCAAGATACGGCTACGTCTGACCGATCCCGGTGTCTTGACAGATGACCCCCGCCCGCTACCTGATTCCTATCTGGAGCATGACATACACAAAGTATTAACAAATACAATACAGACGTAATAAAAATACACAAAGTGACTGAGTGCATCTAGCAGCAGCAAAACCTCTAACACACGTCCCAACACAGCTAAAAACCAATACAAACCAGAAGTTTGTATTGGGTAGTGTTATACCCTGAAATAACAGGGTATAACACTATCCATTTAGGTTTCACAAAGATTCTGACCATGACCATTGAACTAGTCAAACTTGGAGAGATTTTGATGCTAGAAAATGTATCCTTTGCAGTTCTTCACTATTTTAAAAAGGAGGTATAATTTGCTGTCAATTCTGGGTAAATTACGGTATTTTTTTTTTTTTTATAACTACAAAAACATTCAAAACACTAAGCTCTCTTCACTTCAGGAGAAAGGGTTTTCCTTCTGGAAGAAGTGAACAGCAGTGGGGTGTAAAGTAGTGAAACGGGCCAATGGACTCTTCCCCACTTCGTAACCCCCATACCTGCGGCCCCGTTACTCGGACCACACCCATATTCGAACTCTTTCATTTTGATCTCAACGACACACCTATACAGTTTCGTGACTGCATCTTGCACTATAGTGACACCGTCCCTGTGACAAAATGTGTCCACAGGCAGAAAACCAATATGAACACCTGGCACTCAAAATGGCTTCTGTGGTCGTTCAGTATGTGTCTCCAGAACACACACAGGCTCACAATGTGAAAACAACGTGAGCCACAAGCTGCCATGGTTTGTAATTAATCTCACAATAAAACAGCAGCACCAACAACAGGCTCGACCAGTTTCCTTCAGCAAACAAAAATGATGACCACGTCCTCACTGCTGAATATTCTTTATTAGGTTATAGTCTTTGTAAAGTCTTTCGCTTCTCATTGCTTCCTACACAACATCAAGCCACACATTAAGAGCCACGTCTTCCTTTTTGTCATTTGGTGCCCCAGCAGGTGCGAGTGATTGTTGGAATGGAAACATGTCTCTTGGTTCAGAGGTAACCTGGGGGAAGGGCGGCTACCTTTAGGCTTTTCTTTACTTTTAAATTAACTTGATTTTGAAGTTATTTCAAATCTAAGAGAAAAATAAAGAGTGACATAACGCTTCAGTCCAGTTGAAAATACATTTGTGAAACTGATCCCTGAGTCAAAATTTGAAATAGCTTTTGAAATATGACGTAGATATGAAGTAGGGAATACACATATTCTTCAAAACAGTTATATTACTGTACTGTTGTGGCTTTATTTCTGAACACTGAACTGAGAATGTTCTCATTCATGCAGTACGTTGTATCATTGTTTCTCAAGCACTTCCACAATTTGTGTGTGAATCTCGTCGATACGACATAACTCCAAATAAAGACGGCCCAGAAACAAAAAAAACACAAACTTTTGCTACTCTTGAACATGGGCCCTGACAAAATCTGGATGAAAAACACAGGTTTATTATATTACCGTTTTCAATCCACTGAAACTAGAATTAAGGCTGCAAATTGATTTGCACCACTTGATTAGAATTGGGAAAAGGTTTGGATTAAAACTAGCATGTAATGTAATTAAATGCTAAATGTGTAACATAAAATAGCTTGAGTTTCTTTTAGTTTCATTTGGGATGCAGAACACTGGTCTCCTGGGTGAAAGTACGGACATTACTGTGATACATTATTATTTTGACCCAAACCAGGATGTTCTTCTAACATTAGTAATTTTGGTGCCTAAGCCTAACCAATCGTTTAACAACATGAACCACGGAACATTGTGCGTTTTTAAGAGTGATAAGAGGCCGATATTAATCGTATCTATCAAAGGTATTTTGGTTCAGAAACATCATTCAACGTATTCTGTGTTTGTAAAGAAACATAACAATGTCAAAAAAAATAAAATCTGCCGACAGGGTTGCATTTTCAGAGACGAAAGCTACATAATATAAAAAAGGTGTAAGAAATGCACAAAGGCCTGTGAATTCAGGGGAAATACCAAAGACATAGTCAGAGCCAGAGAAGTGTGGGTGGCAGCTATAAATTGAACGGCGTGTGAAGGAAGCAGCTCAAAAAGGCAACGATGGAAGAAAATAATCCCCAGATCAGTCCAGAGAAAAGGAGGATTTCTAATTCTGAAACCGAGAAGCCTTTTGGAATCAATCAAATTCGGCACATGTGATTTCTTCAATGGATGAGGAACACGCTCTTGGTCGAACAAAAAGCCAAAGCAACTGCCAGAGCGTTGCTAAAAGCAGCAAGCATGTTGACCTCTTTTCCATACAATTAATAACACACGATCCTGTTCTATAACCAGCCGATGGTGCCACAGTTACCTCAGCTTCATATTTCTAGAGGTGGAAACCGATTCTGGCCCAGTAGCGTGAAAATCCATCAATCAAGACAGTAAAGGTGTAGTTAACATACATTTCAAACTGACCCTAGCTGCAGTAATTTACTGCAGGATGGCAGGAGTTTTCTTCAAGCTCACGGTAAATATTCTAACAGTGATACTACGCAATACAATTGACGAGAATTAACATAAATACCTGACAATCAGTTAACTGTCAGATGAAATACGCAACATCAGAGGAGCCTATAAGTTAAGGAAACTGGTATAATAAAAAGAGATTACATAAATCAGATTACGGGGTTAAGAATAAAAGAGGAAAGAGGCTTACTGTGCAGATAGAAATCAATAGCACGAGGCTGGCTAAAGTGCCGGCGTGTTCGTGGCTGATGTTTTTCCTTTTGAGAATTGGTCAGGTGGCCTTTATGAAGGCAGATGCCCTTTTGTCTCGACAGGGTAGCGATGCAGTATATAAACTATAGGAAGGGGGTACCTAAGACACACAAGAGTTGACATGAACAAAAGTACACTGTAGTTGGCACTGTGGTCTGAAACAGACATGTAATCCACTCAAGCAAATTGGCATCTGCATTGAAAAACAACAGTACAAAGACCTCTTTGTGTCACAAGCCGAATAACAGTGGTGGGTCTTTATACTAGTTTGGTTTGTTGTGATCTTTCTGAAGAGGAGGACTGTCTTCATTGATATGATGTGGATGAACATGACCTTTGATAGTCTGCTGCGCCATCTCTTCACTGGTGTTATGGTATAATCTATCAAGTGCTCTCAGTCAAATCAGTGGTATATTTATCCGGACATAGACACTTGTTGACACTACTCCTCCAATGAATCGCCACCTTAACGTGGTGGAGGAGTTTGAGTGCCTCAGTGATCCTGGGAGCTATGTTGTCCGGGGCGTCAGCCCCTGGTAGGGTCTCCCAAGGCAAACAGGTCTCGGGGGAGAGCCCAGACTAAGAGCGGTTCAAAAAACCCTGATGAATAGCAGCCCACGGTCGAAAGCTACCTCGCCCGGACAAGGGAAACCGGGGCACCCTCCCGGAGCCAGACCCAGGAGGGGAGCTCGTCGGCGAGCATCTGGTGGCCGGGCTTTCGCCCATGGGGCCCGGTCGGGCTCAGCCCGAAGAAACAACATGGAGCAGCAGTCACCCCGTGGACCCACCACCCGCGGGGAGAATTATCGGGGTCGGGTGCTATGCAGACCGGGCGGCGGGCCAGGCAGGAGACCTGGGCGGGCCAATCGCCGGGAGCATAGACTAGCTCTAGGGACGTGGAACGTCACCTCGCTAGCGGGGAAAGAGCCGGAGCTGGTGGGGGAGGTGGAGCGGTACCAGCTAGATATAGTTGGGCTCACCTCCACGCACAGCATGGGCTCTGGAACCAAGCTCCTGGAGAAGGGTTGGACTTTGTCCTTTTCTGGAGTTGCCCAGGGTGAGAGGCGCCGGGCGGGAGTGGGGATACTCACGAGCCCCCGGCTGAGCGCCGCTATGTTGGAGTTTTCCCCGGAGAACGAGAGGGTTGCCTCCCTGCGCCTACGGGTTGCAGGGAGTAAAGCTCTGACTGTTGTTTGTGCTTATGCACCGAACAGCAGTTCGGAGTATCCGGCCTTCTTGGAGTCGGTGGGAGGGGTCCTGGAAAGGGCGCCACCCGCCGACTGTGCTAGCCACAGTTTGTCCATAACAAACACCATGTTCGAGCATAAGGTGGCTCATAAGTGTACCTGGTACCAGAACACCTTAGGCCGGAGATCAATGATTGACTTTGTAGTCGTATCATCTGATCTGCGGCCGTATGTCTTGGACACTCGGGTGAAGAGAGGAGCAGAGCTGTCAACTGATCACCACCTGGTGGTGAGTTGGATCAGATGGCGGAGGAGTCGGCTAGAAAGACCTGGCAAGCCCAAACGTGTAGTGAGGGTGAACTGGGAACGTCTGGCGGAGGATCCTGTCCGGGAGGTCTTCAACTCCCACCTCCGGAAGAACTTCTCACAAATCCCGAGGGAGGCTGGGGACATGGAACCCGAATGGACCATGTTCAAAGCCTCTATTGTGGACGCGGCTGCTCGGAGCTGTGGCCGGAAGGTCATCGGTGCCTGTCGTGGCGGCAACCCGAGAACCCGGTGGTGGACACGGGGGGTGAGGGAAGCCGTCAAACTGAAGAAGGAGGCCTTTCGGGCCTGGCTGGCCCAGGGGTCTCCTGAAGCAGCTGACGGGTACCGGCAGGCCAGAAGGGCTGCAGCTGCGATGGTCGCGGATGCTAAAACTCGGGCATGGGAGGAGTTCGGGGAGGCCATGGAGAAGGACTTTCGGTTGGCCTCAAGGAAGTTCTGGCAAACCATCCGACGGCTCAGGAAGGGAAAGCAGGGCCTACCCCAGGCTGTTCTCAGCAGGGGGGGGGGGGGGAACTGCTGACCCGGACTGGGGACATCGTCGGGCGGTGGAAAGAGCACTTTGAGGAACTCCTAAACCCGGCCAACATGTCCCCCGGAGAGGGGGCAGCGCCGGAAGTCTTTGGGGTGGTTTCTCCCATATCCCTGGCAGAGGTCGCTAAGGTAGTCAAAAAGCTCCTTGGTGGCAAGGCGCCAGGGGTGGATGAGATCCGCCCTGAGATGCTGAAAGCGCTGGACATTGTTGGGCTGTCTTGGTTGACACGCCTTTTCAGTGTCGCATGGGGGTCGGGAACAGTGCCCATGGACTGGCAGACCGGGGTGGTGGTTCCCATCTTCAAGAAGGGGGACCGGAGAGTGTGCTCAAACTATCGTGGCATCACACTGCTCGTTGTTCACGAGTGAAGGTAAGGTGGAGCGGGAGATTGACAGATCGGTGCGGCTGCAGCAATAAAACAGGCGCTGTACCGGTCCGTCCTGGTGAAGAGGGAGCTGAGCCGGAAGGCGAAGCTCTCCATTTACTGGTCGGTCTATGTTCCAACCCTCACCTATGGTCACGAACTCTGGGTCGTGACCGAAAGAACGAGATCTCGAATACAAGCGGCCGAAATGAGCTTCCTCCGCAGGGTGGCCGGGCTCACCCTTAGAGACAGGGTAAGGAGCTCGGACATCAGGAGGGAGCTTGGAGTCGAGTCGCTGCTCCTTTATGTCGAAAGGAGTCAGCTGAGGTGGTTCGGGCATCTAGTCAGGATGCCTCCTGGACGCCTCCCATTAGAGGTTTTCCAGGCACGTCCAACTGGTAGGAGACCCCGGGGAAGACCGAGGACACGCTGGAGGGATTATATCTCCCGGCTGGCCTTGGAACGCCTCGGGATCCCCCAGAATGAGCTGGAAAGTGTTGCGGGTGAGAGGGAAGCCTGGGTCGGCCTGCTGAACCTGCTGCCACCGCGACCCGACCCCGGATAAGCGGCGGATAATGGATGGATAGACACTTGTAGAGGTTTCAATTTCAATCTTTGATCATTCTAAAGAATGACACATCTCACACAGTAAATACAAAACAGAAGATACTGTTTCATCCTTCGCTATGTCTTCTAGCTCACAAGTCAGGTTTCCATCCAAACGTATCAAAGATTTTAACAAAACTTTGAGAAAAAAATGGTTTCCAGCCGCTACTATAATGCAACTATTAGGGGTTAGTTCGAGATAAGCAGTAGGTGGTGCCAATTGTGTAGTCAGAGAACTAATATGCCATTGCATAAGAAGAGGGTGCTACAAAAAGTAGAAATTGACCGTTTGCTAAGACCTGCCCAACGTTGCTACTCCATCAAGCTGCCAGAGCTACCAAAGAGCCCAGTGGGCTATTTGATAGCTCTCTTTGATAGGGTTGGCTGAGCTAACCCTATCAACTGCTCTCCTTGGATAATACAATAAAAGTGATGAACAACACTGTTACTGTAAAGGTCCTGTTCCATGACTAGCTCCAAATCCACCAACCCAACCTGAAAATGAAGAAAAATATGAAAATATTGCACATTAGTACATCAAAATGAACAGCTAATCTCTCCGCAAACTATATGCAATATCTTGAAAGATTAGACCATTCGCCATGCTTTTCTATGAGCTTAGTATAACTGAGTACTGCACATGTTTTTTTTTGTCATTCATCTCAGGGATGGTTCACAGGCTTCATCTGAATAAATAATGTAAAGTAGGTATGTATGGTTATGCATCTGTAAGGTGTCTATCCATTCTAGATCAAAAATAATAATTCAATGAGGTAGATTATCGTTGAATGTCCTGCAGCATACATGAGAATGCGTGTGCACAAATACCCATCGGGTGCTAATGACATGATGACCAATCAGTGTACAGTGTTCTGAGATCAGTGATGCTAAACACAACACACATCATTACAAAGCCACCGCAAGTGTTTTCATATTGTCCAAGTAGGCCTTAATGCATATGTTGAATTTATTCCCCAAGAGCTATTTAGCCATGCTAGCTTCTACCTATTAGCCAGGAGGAGATTGGGTAATGGAATAGCCCCACAGCCCCTGTCGTTTTCTCAGTCTCCTCCAGCAGGGATATTTCTCTCCTGCAGAAAGTGGTGCCTTTTTCAGGCCGGCTGTTACTGAGACCTTCCTGGTCTCCGCTCTCTGTTGCTCCAGCTGAGCTTGATGGGAAGCCTGGGACCTTTCCTGGGACTTCTCAGTCGCTGCCTCCTGTTTTTTGGAGAGCTTTTTACCCGCAGGTATATTGTTGCTTGCACAGATTTCTTGCTCTCCAGCTTCAGCCCTTGTCCTCACACTCCGGCTGCCTCTGTGTGCTTGTGAAACGTCTGCTCTCGGGTTTGTTTTTGTGCAACAACCCCATCAAATTCCCGAAATCTGTTTATGCTGTTGCTGTGGGGCACCAGTCAATGCAACACAAGCTGTTGCATCTGGTTTATGACCACATGCAGTATGCTGCCTACCACTGACCCAATCACGTTACATACCAATCTCTCACTCACAAAACAAAGCTCTACAGAACAAACGTTAACTGAGACTGACAATACAGCACTTTCAACACAAGTATTTTCAGTTTAGGCTTGAAAGGGAACAAAATGTTAGCTACAGCGAGGTAGGTGGGCAGACCATGGATGTGTTAATAAGAAGGGGCTGACCACGGTGGTTTATCTATCGTAATAGAAAAGGTATGGGCGCAGGTATGCTATATGGTATGCTTCCAGGTCACTGAAGCGGGCAAGAAAGATCGCAGCTGACCCCTCTCACCCTGGATACGACCTGTTCGTGTCCCTTCCCTCTGGCAGGAGGTTTGAGGTCCATCAGGACTAAGACGTGACCTCACGCCACACAAACAGTTTCTTCCCGTCGGCAGTCGGGCTCATCAATAGAGCCCGGGTTCCCCACTGACTGACTATCACAGGACTATTCACGGACCATTCTTTCTTTCGGACCATTTATTTTTATTCCTTTCTCTCCTCCTACCGGTCACTCCACTGCACAATTCATATTTAAACACTCATGTCACATACACTTAACTTTAATACAATTAACTTTAACACACACGTCACTTTAACATACACTTACATTAATGTTATCTGTTGTCTGAGCACTTTATCCTTATCTTATTTAGACTTTTTGCACTGTTGCTGTCGTTGATTGTTGTTTGCCTCGTCTAATGTATGCACCTTCCGCCCAACTAAATTCCTCGTCTGTGCAAACATTCCTGGCAATAAACGGTTTCTGATTCTGATAGTTTCATTCTAAGAAACGTAGACAAAGGGCAGTGGTTAAAGAGAAGTAATGGCTGGGGTTCTCAGAAGTTAAGCGATCACTCCCTGTCAACAAAGCAAGGATCATTCGTACCTGGCATTCTATTGGGTGGGTGATTTTTACAGGGTTGTTGCACAAAAACGATCCGAGAACAAATCGGTGAGCAGACATTTCACGAGCACAAAGCGGCAGCCCGAGTGTGAGGAGAAGGGCCAAAGCTGGAGAGAAGGTAATCTTTGCAAGCAACAATCAACCGCAGTGCAAGCATACAAATAGAATAGAAATCAATAGAAATCAAAGCGCAAGCAGGGGCTGTTTGAGTGTGAGGGCAGGGTGTTGAGGGATAGCAGGACAAAATCTGAAGGGAAATCAATGAATCATGCTCTCAAAAATCACACACCCCACAATAAAGATTTAATTGAAAAAAGGAAAAATGTGCTCGATGCTGCGGAAAGCACAGAAAGAATTTGAGCAGCAGAAAGAAAGATAATCAAGTTAGAACTCTGTGCTGAAAAGGACTCCGCTGCAGTGGTTATAGACAACCTGGAGACTATTATTGCCTGAGGAGGTTTAGCCTGAACCTCATCCAGCTGAATCAGATCCTTCTTACGGCTCCAACTGTCCAACTGCCCTCTTACCGATTCTTGGAACTGAGGAATATTAGCCAGCAAGTTCTCTTGGATTTCCATGAGGACTTTACCCTCAGGTTTACTTTGGGCGAGCCTCACTGACCTTCAGCTCACACCTGATTTGTTTTTCCAGTGAACTGAGGTAGAAATAAATTGGAGCTTCGACCTGACCCGAGTTGAATTCCACGTCATCCAGTTTTGTCTTCTGCTGGACCTCAGGGTTATCTCTCTTCTGTTCTTCCCGTCTGTGCACCTTCCGTTGTCAGTCACAGAAATGTGTGTCTGAATCAAACTTGTGTCTGAGTATTTATAGATTCTCAACAGTCCAACAGAGTCTGAGGCATCATTAGGTCATCATGGATTTTATTCCATCTTTGTTCAAAATAGTCATGGAACAATTTCCACTCTGTTACTTGATGTTATTATTGCCATTTGATATAATTTCTGAAGATTTCTAAACTATGGCAAATAAAGTACATCCTAAACAATGGATGCTCATGGACACGAGTATGTGACAGTTGGGAACACCATTTTCTCAATCTCCTGTAACCATGTTCCCTCAGAGACCACCTAATATTTTGGGTTGGTACATTTGCCCCAAAAGACAATAAAATTGAAAATGATATGCTGTTAGTGGTAACACAATATTTTATGAAGCTAATAAAAGGCAGCAAAATATGAAGCCGTCTCTGAAGCAGTTTGAATAAATAGTTATGTTACTTACCGATTTTCAGCTTTATTTGGTATTAATAGCTTAAGTTAAGACAATAGTAAATGGACATCCAAAACAACAAAATGTATAACATGTTTCATAATAATAATAATCTCTTCAAAAACCTGGTTGCTAGCACTTTTAATTCCAGGGGACCGTTGGGTCCTCACTTCGTTGCTCGAGTCATACATATGGGTGAATAATAATAATAATAATAATAATAATAATAATAATAATAAAGTATTCCTTGCAGCCTTTTATGTGTGAGATACAAACCCAGGGACTACATGCATATCTAAAATAGCTTAATTCCCAACTATTTTTGTTAAGCATCACTGGAAATGTACTCAAGTGTGCAGTCATATTTACAGTCATGGCCGATGATGTACTCCACACAGACACCTATGTCTTTCTCTTCTTTTAGAGCAACCCAGCAGTACTCAGTCTTTTTTACCAAGACCAATTTTACCAACATAGTCTTGTGTTCAGACAGCCGCAAGTGGGCATGCAACACGACTGCTGTTTGCAGAGTCTCACCCAGGAGAGAGACTGAACTCTTTATACACTGACCATGTCCTCACTCGCTTTCTCTTCTCTCATCTCATCTGTTGCTCTGCTCTGGTGTGTGAAGTAAAATCTATAAAAAGGTTTCTTATCCAACAGATGAATGCAACTGTCCCCCATTCTGATTGGGGGCCCCTTTTCAATCACTTTGCTCTCTCAAACAACTTAATTGCAGAGGTTGTGAGTGAGAACATTTCTGATTACGTTGGACACTGTGTCAAACTGGCAGTTGCGCCTCATTTATTTCATAGACAACAGACTCCTCTGTTTGGCGAAGGGTACCATTTTAGAATCCTGACGCTTGCAGCCAATCAGGAGTATTATGCATCATTCTAAAAGCTAGTCAAATTGAGGAAGTTGTACTTAGATTGTGTGGCACCGTCGGATGACACCAGCTCCTGCATCATCATAAGGGTCTATATCTTTTCTGCTTGTGGTTTTGGATCCAACTTTCATTATTTTTCTTGTAACAGTCAGATAACAACCCTTTCAAAGCACAGCCAAGTCAACAATGGGCCATCCAATAAGCCAGAGTCTGTAACATTACAGATGGGAGAAGTCATTCAATGCGTTTATTAAAAATCAAACAGACTGCCAGTACCAAGTAATGGCATCATGGACAAATGCAAAAGGGCTGGAGCTAAGATTGCCACATTGTCAGCAAAAAATCTGAAATAAAAAAGGAGAATTAATGCTTGAAAAGGAAAAAAAAAACAAGCGCTTTTCAAAAACCTCTGCTGGCCAAGGAACATAAGCAGAAGTAGCATGATGTATGTGCTATTAGAACAATAAAAGCTTATCGTCCTGTATTCTACCAACAGTGAACGTTTCCTTTAACCGCGGTGGTTTCCGAACATGAACCAAGCAGTTTATGTGCCTCTACAGTAGTCTAATTCATTCGGATATAGACCAGGGGTATACACCCGTCTATTGCAGCAAGGGCTGCATCCAAGGCTTAGCGCTGCTCGAGACGATTGTGATTGGTTTAAATAAATACAAACAAGTGTTTATTTCCCCTTCTGTGGGTAAATGACAAACAATTTATCAATGCAAACCTTAAGCTCTTGCTCTGTTGTTGAATGAGAAGGAGGGCTAAATTATCATAATTAACTATCGCTAATATCAGTGGCCATTCCAACTACGTCTACCGGCATCAAAACAGGAAGTCAGTGGTAAAGTAGTAAAGCCCACCTCCTGTTTATTTGATTGGCCGCCTCGGACAATTGTGACATTGACGAGCGGTGAAATGTTGAGAATATTTTTAAAAAAATTGCGGGACTAAAAAAATAAAACACCCGAAAAAAGGAACCAGATGAAACAATGGTTTTGACTTCAGCCCCAGCCAGCATCCATGCAGTGACAACAGCACTATATTTTGCCAAAATGTGACAACACACATTATTATATATGCTTTTTTTTTTTGAAAATCATGCATTGGTAATAATGTTTGTGATTAAATGGCTGACATTAAATGAGTAATATCCACAGTGCAGCCAAAATGAGAAGTGCAACACTTTAAGCCTGAATGCCTGTTAACTGTGTGCACACTTGTAATCAGTAATTATAATTCTATTGCAAACAGAAACCACTTGTAGGCTGACGATATATGTGCGTCATGCCAGAAGTTAAAGAAATAAAATCCACATTGCAGCCACAGAGACAAGTACATTTACCATATGCCTGTCAAGTTCTGACAGCTTTTTGACGGAGTGAATATAAGCCTGCTTATTGTGGCCAAGAAATCGACTGTCTGGCAGATGTCTAGCTGGAAAACGACAGTAATCCGGTGACTTAAATTTAAGTAAACAAGAGCTGTTGCAGTAGGAGTAATATGTACAAATGAGCTGCATTATGCGATCAAAATAGTCCTTTTGGCCAGTGATCAAATCCACTGGACTCTGGCGGGGGAAGGGTTGAGGATGACTGTTTGCAAAAGCCGTATGTCAGCGGTCCAGTGAGCCATTCGCTCCAGCTAAATGAATATACACAAGTCCCCTCGTGTGCACTCATTTAGAATGGGGCCAGCTGATGGGAAAAGATGCGGGGCTTGTTTACATGGGCTTCATTGTTGCATACAGGTCAGTGGGCATCGTCATCAGCAAAATATGACACACTATCTACATGTAAGGCACACAGCATGGAGACATACTACTGTGACTCACTCTGGGCTATGACGAAAACCTCAGCCAAATGTATTTACTCTTTCACTTGTCACTAGCTTGTCGAAACTGAATAAATGAATGAATAAGAGTTAAAGAAAAAGGAAGCTCTGGCACAATGTCGGGGCAGACCATTAGCTCGACTACTTCCTGCTCCTGACAGCCGACAGGGCTGCCAACACAAGTTGTGATCTCTGCGAGGGTCAAGAGTTTGGAGGTGCAGAGACAGAGAGCGACTAAATGATACAGAAAGAAAACAAAAAGAGCGAAAAGGTAGGACTGCCGTTCGCCAGATCCAGATCTCGCTCAGACTTTCTCTGCGTCAGTCTGAAACGGTTACCCAACTTCCGATGGTTCCGATGACCACTTATGCTGATACAACGACACCTATAGCATCACAGCAAGCAACACAAACTATGAAGCAACATGTTCACAAGAGAGATGGGTAGGCAGCACTGCACCTACAGAGACACTAAGCGAGGAGGCAATGTCTCTGAATGGAAGTAAAGCTTCTCCGAATTCCAATAAGAAAAGAAGAGGAGCTTCTTTGAACTCCATGACAGAGACACCCGACTGAGGACACACACATTGCTTCAGTTATATCATTCAAATAGAATTCAGCACAAAATAATGTGAGCAAATTCCCTAACCGTTACTTTGTTCTTTTTCCTCCTCATACCTTGCTTCTTTTGTCATGCTTTTAGACTGTGTGTGTGTGTGTGTGTGTGTGGCACATCTGTCTGTGTGATTTGCGTATGTGTGTATTGGGTCATATGCGCTAGAACTGAAGCCTGAGGAGACATTACTGTGCGCTCCAGTAGTTCATGCAGACTGAAAGTACAGCTTTGCTTGTACAACTGCGCACACACGATGATGAACGGTGTGAAGAGTGTTGTCTCACAGAAACCAGAGCGGTAAAATAGAATCACTGTTAAACAGCTGGTGTGTTTAGCCCGTAATGCAACTAATCCAATTTGTAGTGCCGTTATGCAGCCGTTTGACTACAGTAAACACAGATAATTGAGATGATGCAAGTGTTTGGTGAAATCCACTGCGTATTAGGAACTTATATCAACACGGCCTAAATTCATACACACATTATGCCAGCAGGTGAACTAGAGCCACGGTCCAGCAGCTGTTTGAGTCATGAAAAAGGGGGAAACCTTTGGGCATGAAAAGCGATGCTTTAGTGCGGGGCTACCTCGGGATTGACTGGGTGTTGTCCACGTTTTCGTCTCACAACGTTACCCCTTTTCACAGTGTGTTTTCAGTTAATGACCAACAGTTAATTGCAACATTGTTGTCGCATGAAAATGCGTTTGCAGATCTACTTATTTCCACCCTCTCGTGTCATTTCTGGTTACAACAAACATGGCGGCAGCCGAAAGCCAAGATGTCGACGGCCAAAAAGGTTTCAAAACGGTAGCCCTTATAAACCAACTGGTGACCTGCGGGTTAGTAAGTCCACTTCTTACATACAACCTATTGTCGGAAAGTAACAATATTGAGTTTGGGGTTCTGGTTCTGACCCAACCACCATGTTGAAAACATGTCAAAACCAAGCAAACGTTTTCATTTCACAGCTAAACAGTACTCTGTTGCTGAAAACATTTCAGAAGACAAAGGCGATACAGTAACAGGATCTTGATTCATATTTGATCAGCGCTGCCCGAGTTCACAAGCTTAAGAAACAATTTACTGAATCCATCACAAACTTGGAGGAGCATTAGTAGCCTATTCAATGGTTTCTGGCCAAACGATGAATTCAAGTCCACTCGTGGCATGCAACGTGTCTTTTCAAAATAAACGTCCATGTTCACAGGAAACGTACAGTATCTGCGTCTGACATATGGTTTCTTTACAAAATGAACTTCTAAAGTAGGTTTACATAGTTTTGGGTTTTAGTGGGTTTAGTGAACGTTTAGGCACCAAAGTACTTGGTTCGACTTGGTTAAAAAAGATTATGGTTTGGGTTAAGATAAGTAGGTGTGTTATGTAAAATAAGTGGCCTACGTTTGTTACGTAACTAGCTCGACTTTAAAAATAAAGTAAAATACGTAAACATTTCACATGAACATAGGTCTCCTGGGAGAATGTCCTGCGTTTGTGTCACCCACCCTACGCAGACTTTTTACACTCTTTACACGCTACTTCAGTTTCTCTGCCCATCAAATAATGATGCAGATGGGTGTGTCTTACATAGGGGTGCCTTGGTGCATGCCCGCATCATCTGTATTTGACAAGTTTGCAGCGGGTCGGTTCAGACTACTTTTTGATAATGTTTGGTCTCCAAGAAAAACATCTCCCGTCTCTTTTAGCTGCTAAATGTTATCCCGTGTTGAGCAGCTAATCTAACTATTTCCGTCTGATGTTTTTCGTGCTATGATTGTAGTGTACAGTGGATTCATCAGAGCTTTTTCCCTTGACAATAGCTGCCTGCTGCTGGAAACAAGGTTGACCAGAACACAGTTGGAATAACTTTAAAAATACACAATAAGGATCTGTAGAGCTTAAGGAAACTGCAGAGCTTAAGGAAACTGCAATCAAACCTTTCCCATTACAGATTGGTATTCCTCATCTAGGAGCAATACTTTTCTTTAGACAGAATATTGGTGCAGAAGGTCAAACTCAAGAGCCAAAAGATTTGAGCGTTAACTGAGATATGGTCCATAGTGTTGTGTCCCCGAGTCAGATCACATTACATTTCATTTAGCTGATGCTTTTATCCAAAGTGACTTACATTTTTGCTCTATACACCGTAGACACAGCAACGGGGAGCAATTAGGGTTGAAGTGTCTTGTTCAAGGACACATTGACTAGTGGAGCTGGGGCTCGAACCACCAATCCTGATTGAAAGACGGGCATGCTAACCACTAAGCCAGTCGTCTGATCACCATCAGATTATATTGTCTGAACTCCAAACAAAGTGTGATCATTACCTTAAACAACACTGTCTGACTAAATACAAAGTTAGGATGGACGAAAGCCTTTTTTTTTTTTTACTCGTCCCTCAGTAATAATCAATCCTGCCAGACATCCCTCTGTGTAGTGTTGTGGAGAAAACCGTTAAGCCTAGACCTTGAGCCCATATTCTTATTTTCAATTATGAAACAAAGCAAAGCACAAGGTCAAACACGTCATATTCTCCACTTGTCCTCTTTGTGTCTGGGCTGTAGACCTTTTGTTTCCTTCCATCCCATCTTTTCGTAGAGTTGGGCCTCATGAGACAACAATCACTGCCTTATTTGCTCCGTTATATGGCTGTACAACAAATTCTCCATTTCTCAGCTTGACACTATCTTTTTCCTTCACTTGTTTCTCTCTCCCTGTACTTGACGCCTCAAGCTCACTTCTCTGGATTTTGCTAATAACAACAACAACAAGTGCTCATAACAAAGCTGAAAATGAAAATGACGACAGTTAACAATTAAACCCTCTGTTGCCCTCTCCGTGTCTGTCTGCATGTCACCCACTCTCTCCCCATTTGAACAGATGGCCTACTGTGTCCAGTGGCTGTGAGTGGACAACAACAGTGCTGGGGGTCAACATCAAACTAAGCTATTGTATCGGCACCGTGGTTTTAAAAAAAAAAAAAAAAGGAAGAGGAATCTGAGGTTTGAGTGTTAAATTCATGATGCTACCAAGTGTTCAAGCAGTCCCACATTAACAGGATTAGTGGTCTCATCGTTTTACAGAGAAAGAACATGCAGTGTGTTTGATGAGGCTTTGGTTTACTCATTCCGACAATGTCTCTTCTCCCTCTGTGTGCTGTCAACACCTGAACCCAACCCTTCCCAAACATAAACAGGCACACAGTTTGCCGATGTCAGACTGGCATCAGAGGCGAGACGGAATGCAGACGTGACATGTGTTGCCGCGCGATGAGTCTCAAATTAAAAAAATGTCTCTGCGGATGATTTAGCCACCAAATAAAACTGGAAACAACAGCAAATTATGCCCGTGGGGGTGAAGACAGCAGGTAGGCAAAAATATCCAGGGGTAAAGGAGAGACATAATCCAAAGAGTAGGGAGCTTGAAAGATAAAGAGGAGATAGTGGAAACGCAGATGGTTATCATTCCCAGACTCAGTCTCATGGGCGTCTCTTGTGACTGAAAGCATGCAATTAATTCAGCGGTCAGCAGGGCAAACTGTAAAATTATATTTGGGAAACTTCCTGTTGACAGGAAGAAATATTAGGTTTAGTCGGAGCTTTCTGAAATGCGACTTTGAAATGCAAAGTTTTCAACCTCCCCCGCGTAAACACTGAATTCTGGACTCGTCTGTGTTTGTGAACACAACTAGGGGCTTAGCAGTCAGACTATGGGTGTCCAAATCTTGGTAAAATCACTAACTCTCCCTGGTATTTATTGCTGCCGTGACATTTATGTGTATTGAGCCACAGTCGGGTACTACACTAACTAACTGTAACTAACCTTTTGGAAACCATAGAACCATATGTTACCACTTTTTTTACTTCTCTACTTTTGTTCCCTGTGTTCAAGTAGTCGTATGAACCCCATTTAGTTATATTACTTGTATTATTTTATATCATGTTTTTGTAAAAAAAAAAAAAAAAAGGGATATTTTCAATAAAATTACTTTTATACCATATTTTGATCATAATTATGAACATCCAGCATGATTTAAGAAAGATTTCTCAAACATATCTTTTGGAGCGATCACCGACATGTACTACCTCCATGGTTCAGACCCTTACCAACATCCCACATACTAATACAATACCTTTTTGGAAAGATTATGACCTAAATAATCGGAATATGCAAGAAAATCGAAGCCTATGGGGTGCTGGCACCTATTTTTTGTAAAAAAAAAAAACTGTGTCGTTCAGTTGAAAAATGGGAAAAATGACTGTTTCTATGTGAAAGCCTTCTCTCACTGACAGCTGCCTGACCTTGAAATTTGCATAAGCCTTCCCCCTTGCGCTGTGACGTGGTTTTACAAAGGTGGGGGCTACACAGGGCGCACAGCACAGGGAAATGTCCAGAGGAAGCGATTTTTTTCAAACTTCTTGCCGTTTTGTGTTGTTTCAGGTACTTCTGGGTGATTGTTTTGTTAAAATCCCACAAGCCCGTACGGTTACAGAGATGTGTTTGTTAGTGAAATCAGACGTTGTAAGGGATACTTATGAAGGATCTTGTGAAACCGTTTTGGCCACGGCAGCATGTGACGTAGGGTCGTTGGAGATTACGTAAATACTTAAATTTAACGGTTAACATATTTATCTTCTCACAAGGGTTGCGGTATTTTAAGCAATTTAAATGAAGTTAAACAACGCTGTGGTTCCAGAGATAATTAAGGAAACATAAAAAAAAAAAAATTGAAATTTTCGTCTGATAATAGGCGCATGCGGCGAGGCTTAAAACAGGCTAATCAATTGACCTGGATGTAAACCCATCCATGTCAATATTAGAAGTACAATATAATTTTACGTAGTATAGAGAAGAAGAAAGTCTTTCCAGGGATGATGTCAGGATTGGTGGTTAGAGCAAACATGGACTTACATCTAGAAGACCACTGTTCAAGTCCTGTTTGAAGCCAAGAAGTTTCTTTTGAAAAGGCACTGTATGCTCATAATGAGGGGAACAAAACTGACACCCGTCCCCGACACGTCCAAAACTGTACTTTGCGTCAAAGTTCCCTACAGTGTTTGACGAGTTGGGAGTGAAAAGGCCTCGTCCATAAAAGTGGCATTTTAATAAACAACTAAATGGTTGCATTTCTTTGTAAATAAACCAGCTCAAGGCCTCAGTTTTTGCCTTCGCCAGGTTGGACTTTGGAGGAATGCCTTAGCAGCTACTGTTAGCATTACTTACTGAAGGCTCCTGCCAGTAACTCAACTACTTAAATTAGTAGCAAGGTTGTGTGGTTACTTTGCAGACTGTAAATGCAGGTATCTGTGGTGGTCAGGGCCTTCTAAGCCTTCCCTGCTGGCCTAAACAGAATCACAAAGTTATAGCTATTTTATATTGTAATTGTTTTTCATAAATACACAACATGCATTCTAATAGTTTTCCCTATTAGCTTATTTTCTCATTGCACAGACGTCTTCATCTGTTCCTCTGCTCCTTCATGCCTCTGGTATGGCTCGGCTTGGGTTAATCTCAACATGTTGCAAAACTGTAGCGTTCACCTGGACACAGTATGGATGGTAGAATGTGTCTTGAGATGAATATACCAGTACAGTAATAATAGACTGTCCCGCTGCTGACACATTGTATCTTTATTTGCCAAACCCATTCGAGATTATTAAGTCTCTCACATTGAGCAAACAAATAAACAATGACCATTGAATTTGTTACACGTGACTTTAGATAAACAAAAATCTATTTCAGTTTAAGGTCAAAAACGTGCATCAGAGTTGTAGACCTTTACATCTGTCAGATGACTTTATGTCACATTATGTGCGTGTGATTATTCGGATGAGTTTGTCGGCTGTTGGGATTTTTCCCTCAGGTAATGGCTTATGGTCCTGCTTCTGACAGGAGCAGCTCCGTGACTCAGCTTACCTCACACCACTCGCACACAACACATTATTTAGATTTCCCAAGGTGCCGTCTGTCTCTGTCGGTGTGCGAGCCAACCTCTAATAAGCTATCACAGCTGCAGCACGATACTAGCAACTTGGGAGAGAGAAGCCTGCAATTATGCAAAGAACACACTGGCTATACCCTCATGTCCGGAGGAGCCATCCCTGGATGCAAGGGTGCCCAACCACTCACCCAGTGTCTCTCCACCAGACAACGCTTAGCACAATATTTGTGTTTGTCCAATGTTCCCTGAAAACAACATTGTTCTTTCTAAAGTGACATTTTAAAATGAGCTGGATATCTTGGCTGTGGATGTGCCACCCGCCCACCTGTGAAGAGCTTTTCAAGCTCATTGGGCGTGTGTGAGGAAAGCATGCCCAGCAACACTTGGGTCCTGTCGATCTTTTTTTAGTAATTAAATGCGACCCTGGCAGCTCATGCATACAAAGACAGCATCCAATCATGTTCTGGTGCGGAAGCTGAAACGTATAAACTATAGAATATATGTACCAATGTTGAGTCCTCGTGAATTTGTTTAATGCGTCTAATCCTATTTAGCTGATCAACAGTTGGCTGTTGTAAAATGCAAATACATACAGAAATGTGCCAAGAAAGGCAGGGAGAAGACTGCAAGCTAGTAAATACAGTATCTCTATCCAACTGTAAAGCAAGGAATCTGTCCATCTGTGTTTTCTCCCATATCTCAAGAACCGTTCATCCGATTCTCTTTACACTTGGTGGATGTATTGCTGAGGGCCGTGCAGTGTCGAGGCTCATGCAGTTTGGACATGTTCCACATGAATAACTTTGACTGCGGTTCACTTTTGCTACTGGATGCTGGATGTATGACATTAAAACCGAACTCCTCTTCGTCAACGAAGTGTTTTATGAGAAAGGAACTGCATTCACACATTTGGTTTTGGAGAGTAACACTGAATATAAAAACAAATTGTTTGTATATTTACAAGAATATTGAGCATAGCACTCCTGTAAGAATGTGGCAGAGTAATTTTGGGGCGAGTTGTGTGCAGTTAACCGTTTGTACTGTACTAGCTTTCACTGTGGGTTTACTCCAGTTTATTTAAGGAGTACTGTCCAATTTAAATAGAGCAATAAAGTCGTGCAGATAAATGAGTAGAGAGTGGAACAAAATGTTCCCCAGTGCTACTTGCAATTTTGCATGCTGGCATCTCCAAGTGGCGACAATAAGAAGTAAACGGCTTCACCTAGTAATTATGTAGTGTCACTGACCTGTAAAAACAACTTGTCACCCAAAAATACTGAAGACATCTTATGTTGGTGATCTTTGCGTTAGGGTTTGGTAAACAGGCTCCACCACTAGAATACTGCCATCGCAGTATAATTTAGACACAGTGAGGACGCATGGAGTCGCAGGTTGTGAAATGATGGTTTTATTTTCACAAAAGACACTTGCTCGCTGAAGCATTTAACCTTTCAGTGTTCCATCACAGTAGGCGGTAAACTGGGCGCTGTGTAAACTGCAAACTGCCTTCCATTTGCTGCGTTTGACCAAATGTTTGCAAGTGTTTGTTCATCTGTGAGAGAGCTCAGTGCTGGAGCCAGGGCTATTGTTAAATGTGGTAGGGTCCATCTTTGCGTTATCATGGCTGAGTGAGCCCAGGGCTGTGTGAGGAATCTGGTCATCACTTATAATGCATTCATGTAAACATTACTATTGTGCTTCAGCCGGCAGTGTGTCAAGGCAAAACAAATTGCAACAGCCATTCTCAGAGACAGAACGCTGTTCAAAAAGGTAAGTGTGCTGTTGTCATGTGAGGCAGGTATGCATGGGCTCTGCTAGTGGCATAGGGATAAATGGAATTAAGATGAACTAGACCAATTTGAAAAACAGAAAATACTGAAAGCTGGCAAAGACAGAATACTAAAAAAGACAGAAATAATGGCATGTTTATTGAAATGATGGCTATGTTTGGCATTACGATCAATTTTTAGTAATCCGAAAGTCAGTGCAGTTGGGGTCTAAATGCAGTGCGCTCCATTTAACGTGTGACGGACAATATTTAAAAATACTATATTTTTTTTAATTTGTTTTAGACCGAGGAAACAAAAACGAATTGTTTCATCAATTTTGCCAGCTGACCACTGTGGCTTTAATCAACACTAGCTAGTGAGCTAATGAACCTTTCCTTTATTTTTACCGATTATTTTTTAAATGCATGCATATTATGCCAAAAGATTTAGGCTAAAGCTTTTAGCATCCTCAGCCGATGATAATACATGTTCAAGACATGCAAACAAGGAGCAACATCGCTCTAGTATTGCAGTGAAGAGAAAATAAACCCGTTTTTAATGTTACCCTGTTTTGATGTTTACCACAAAAAGTACAGTCTTACACAGGTGTGAGATTTAAGCTTTTTTGTTCATGTTCCACTTATACAAAAGAAAAAGATTCGAGGATAAGGACAAATCAACGGGTTTGGGAAACGTAGCGCCATCTCAAGTAACAAGTTCTGCTCAGGAGGATGTCAGAGCAAAACTTTCCCGAATCCAATAAAGAGCGTGATAGGGCTACTAACGCTAGCCTAAACCTTTATGTAGTTGCAGCCATACTGGCAACCCATGAGGTAAGTGTTGCTCTTAAATGGGATTTTTTGTAACATTACGATGTTATTAAATAATGATTAGCTAATGATATTATACTCTGAATCTGGATACAAGACTGTAGGCTTTAAGCTAGTTAGCAAAGCATGCTAACGGCATCAGCGTATGCCAGAGCAGATGAAACACACCGTTTAATCCATCCCTGATACCTTTACTCTTGTGTTTTGACTATTTCAAGTTAAAGTGAACATTTGCACAACCCTAACACTTTGGATGTACTGGACATTACTCCTATAATGCGCCATGCATGCACACCGTTTTAACATATTGAGAAAGCTAAAGCTCGACGAACATGCAGTGGCGAGTTACTTTTGCTACGCCGCCATTGGACGATTGCTGTTTGGAAGAGGGAGCTTATCATGTGGTCAGTTTAAGGATCACGTTGCTATCGAATGTCAAAGCTGCATAAAATTTTTTTTTTTAAAAATGAAACAAACATACGATGGGGAAGAAGAAAAAAAAACTATTCTAATGGGGCATTTTTATGCTTTTGTAAGTAATGACTTAACACATTACTTCCGAGTTCTTGGTGTGTTCAACATGCAACACAGGAGCAACGTCGCATTAACATGCAGTTTATTTTGGTGATGGCATCGCTGCTGTCTGAACTCTGCATGATTCAACAACGCACAACAATTATATGGAAAAGAGAACCAGTTTTGCGTGTGTGCACACGCACACCAAACACAAATTTGCACCCACAGGCCCTTATCAGTAAACAGTGTTGTGTGCACAGTGGCACTCGGTGTATTTGAGTGGCCCTTCCTGCATTAGTCCTGGTCCAGCGTCAGTTTACATGCAAGTAATAATACATGAGGCTCATCCGAGAGCGGAGAGGTGGACGAGTGAGTGGGTTCGTAGGCGGTGGGTGCGTTGCTCTCCCATATCCTAAAGATGTTCTTATGGCAGCGGTGGACACAGAAGCAACATTCATATTCAAATCAAGACAGAAAGGAGGCCTCGTCTATTCTCATGATGTATCACATCATTATCATAAGTAACACAGCATGACTTTATATTGGTGATCCCCATCAGTCACAGAACTAATGTGGCTAATACTTTCGTACGGAACAATGTGTGCTTTCTCCCATAATCATGCAATACAATTCACACCCGTTTGATATCTTGCACCCCAACATCAGAATGTCATTAAATGTCGAGCGGCATTTAAAGAAGGTAGATCTTCAACCAAAGAAAATTGAGTAAAGTAACCGATGGAGAGCAGGAAGACCGCTTGAGATTTATAGAGGAATCTTGATGAAGAAAATAATGAATAAAGTATCACACAATGTAACCTCTGTCTCAGACTCCCCTGCTGACCCCTGATCCCATGCCATGAGATCTTCATGACAACGTGTGAGTGGATGTGGCCGCAGCAGAGCTACTTACAGAGGAGCACAGGTCATCCAGGAGGGACAGGGAGTGGGGAGGAGGAGAGGAGACTCCGGGGCCTCTCCACTCAGGTTTCCCTCTCCTTCCCAGATGTCACTCACGTTGAGGTAAAATCCACAAGATTGCAGGCAGCCCTCTTGTCACTGTGATGGACAGACGGCTGAAAGAAATGGACCGGCCTGTCCACGAGTCCCTGCGGCAGCTCACCCTCCGTCCTCTTTATCAGAAGCACTGCGAGATGCCTCGCCGGCCAGATGACGGGAAAGACTAAACACACAGAGGCACACAGAGGAGACAGCTCAGGAGAGGAGAAACTGCTGCTCACAAGTGTTTTATAATCAGCCCCTGGCTCCTCCCCCCACCAGGACCGCCCTCGTTGGTATGGTAACGGCCAATCACCACTCGGCATGGCACAAGCCTCCTCCGCCTCCTCCTTCTCCTCTGTTGACAGGATTGTCACACACCAGCATCAGAACTATGAACTTGTGTGTGTAC
Source organism: Taurulus bubalis (assembly GCF_910589615.1). NCBI lineage: Eukaryota > Metazoa > Chordata > Actinopteri > Perciformes > Cottidae > Taurulus > Taurulus bubalis. The sequence goes on along the minus strand of NC_136593.1, from coordinate 22,086,297 downwards.
GTTTGTGTTTGTGAAAGCACGTATGCAAGAGTGTTAATGTGAATGTGTGTAGTCTGAACCCATGCACATATAAACTGTATATTTGTATGTATGCGTGTGTGTGTGTGTGTGTGTGTGTGTGTGTGTGTGTGTGTGTGTGTGTGTGTGTCTCTGTGTGTGCAATTATATGTGAACCATGCACATGTGTAATTTGCAAGTGAATGATATATGTGTTTGTTTGCATGTGTGAAAACATCAACGTACGTTTGTGTTTTCCAATCAGCAGTACAGCATTTCTCCAGGCGCTTTTTACATTATATTTCTTTTAATCTATGAGCGTTCCTGTTGGTCCTGCCATGAGCACGAGTAGTCCAAGCACAACAGTGTGACAGTTAGAAAGCAAAAGAAAGCAGCTGTCGATAGCATGAAATACACAGAGATTAGCATGAAATACTCAGAGATATATTGAAGTAGCCGTGTTAAGACTTGCAGCCCAATTCACGTCCAGCTTGGTTATTATGTCGAACCAAAAAAGAGTTACAACTGCACTTAAAGGATTTATTGCAGTTACTAAAGTGTGTGTTTTTGCGTGTGATTTTTATTTAAAATAATAGCAATAGTTTTAACTCCAATAGTGTTATTTTTCTGTTGATCATGCCTGCACTGATTGCAACTCAAAGCTCAGAGAAAAAGGAAACATCTTCAAGTCCCTCTTGTGGCATGTGAGTCATCAACTATCACAGTCCACTTCAAATACATCGGCTTCCATAAACAGTAGCTGTGGCGGGTCACTGAACGCGTGTCCAGTAAAGTGATGATTAATGGCAGCACAAACATGAGACTATGACCCATTGTGCAGAAATAGGGACACAGGCCCTCTTGTGGTTTTGTACTGCACACGCACACACACGCACACGCACACACACGCACACACACGCGCACACACACATACACACACACACACACACACTGGAATGAGAACAGGAAGGGAGAAATAAAGATTTGGACTGTGGAGGAGGGATGCCGTTGCTGATGTCAATCGCAAAGTAGCCACGCAATCAAGCATATCCTACTTTATGGTCTATTTGTCTCTAAATGAACGTCATGCTGTATTAAAGCGAAAGTTTACAATGTTTACTGAGGGAATAGAATCAAATGAGAGTCATTTTCTCATAGACTTCTATACAATCAGACTTATTTTTGCAACCAGAGGATTTGCCCCCTGATGGCCATTAGGGAGAATGCAAGTTTGAGGCACGTGGTTTCACTTTTGAGAAGAGGTCGTCGCACCAAATATACAATATCTGGCAGCCTCAGTCGGCCATTTAGCTGGTGGCCTGCGCTTCTGCGCACTGACAAAATGCTTACCTTGTGTTTAGTTTTAAAAAGGTATATAACAATCAATAAATATGTCATATTACAGCAATGCAATCCTTGAATTTGGTGCTGACAGTTTTCAAATAAACTATATTTTGGTGGCTTTTGGGAGACAGGACACAATTTTTTCATCTGCTGAGGCGCTTCTCCATGATGTCGAAAGGTGTGCTTGGTATGTGTACTAAGCACTGAAATAATTGTTTTCATGAAAATAACAACACGTAAGGATCCCAGTTTGGGGGTTGAAAATATGATAAAATAAATATACATAATGTAGGCAAGTGAAAGCAGGGTGAAGTATTTTTTACAGTACGTTCTTCTGAACTCTGTACCATTTTTTTTTTTTTTTTTTTTTTTTGGTACACCTGGCTGTCAAATACAATAATTCTACCTTCATGAAAGCAGAACATGTTCTCTTCAATTTGCAGGGTAGTTTACGACTGTTTACGGTGAGACTGCTAATAAGGTAAAGCATGTCGCCAGTGGAGCTAAACCCAGGGGGCGCAGGGGACCAATTGGTTTTAATTTGATCAATTTAAAATTTAGGGCAACTTCAACTAGGACAGATCATGCATTGTTAGCTCTCGGAGAGGAGTTGTTTAGTCAACATCTAGTTTTAAGATTATTTTAGATCAAGCCGACACGTTGTATATTCCAAAATAGTCATTTAATCATATTGCCGCAGAGTAACTGACGCAGAAAACTCCGGCTATACTCCAGCCGACAACTATTAATAACTGATTAGGAGAGGCAACCATGACAAAGAGGCAACCATGACAAAGATGATCATAAACTTGACTTCACCCATTGGTTTGTGGACTGTCTTTATGAAGCCTTGACTTAGGCAATTTCTGCCCTAAAGCAATATTTGACTCAAAGGATCATAATTTACTAAATAAACATCATGGCGGAACTGGCGGTTGCCGCCTGGGTTTACACTAAAAACACAGCAGGCAGAGTTGCTAAGGTTATTGGGAGCAGGTGTGCAGGTAGATATGGAGATCTGGTGATCGTGAAAGGGGCTAATACCTTGAATACCTTCTGAATGGACCGGAGAGATGATTGCCGGGCGAACTGGCAACAGAGCTAACGAGGTGAGAATGTTCAGACCGTCACCATGACACACAAGGCTCGAGGCGAGCGGTAAGGTGGTCGGGGGACGGGGGTTTGAGTTGGCCTGGCCATTGTTGACACTAAACCAGTCACGATTTGTAAACAAGAAGTCACATGGACTCACATGTAAGCCATTTACTGGAGCGCACTGGGAAACCCACCATTCCTTAGAGTTTTTAAACCGGTGACCAACAATGTCATGCTGCACAACACTGCACATGAAGACTTATTCATCTTCTCTGTTGGTCATAATGATCTCACAGATCTCACAAAAAAAAATTTGATAAGAGTACTAATTGAAGATACAAATACAACCAAAAGTAGCTGACTAGTTGTTTAATCGTGGGAGATATATCATTTCTTTTAACCGACAACGATCAATTATAGTCAAGCTGGTCAGCGATCTGATTGGACTAAACCCAGTCAAGTTGGAGACGCTGTTTGACTATGACGCGACTGCTTTGGTGGTATTGTCAGTGCTTTAATACTGAACCACAGGTGAACTAATAAGTCTAAAACAATGCTAACGCTAACTGGCTAACTGATCTTTAGTCTGAAATAATTCCCCGAAAGTGGCCCAAGTCAGGAACACATGCATTGACTTACATTTGTTTCCTGGATACTTACATTAATCTTAATTTAAAACGACACGGTTGGCAGGTGTAGTTTGTTAGAAAGAAAAATGTTCCTACATGAAACTGCTTTCAACAAGGTCTGTGAGTTATCGTCAATAACCGGCTCATGCTTTCTGGAAAGTGGAAATGCATTTTGTTTTTGCACTTTGAGCACCACATGCCACATAGTTCCATTATATTGAGGGAAGGCAGACATTGCAGACATATTCTGCAACTCACACCTAAACAATATAGAATGACAATTAGCATTACAAGTGGATGTTGTGATGAACTGTCCCTTTAAAGTTTAAACCAAGTCTTCACACTAAAATGTAATGATTTACAACAAGAGGATGTGCATTTTTTTCTCCACAAAACGAAGGCAAACCCCCCACAGCGTGACTGTCTAAACAGATCTATGTCCCAACACAATGAGTAATACTAGCACACACACACACACACACACACACACACACACACACACACACACAACACTTAATACACAACAATGAACAGGGTACAGCCTGGCCAAGAACATTCTTCAGTGTGATTAGATTGCCCTTGTACGGAACAAGAGTGAGTGAGTCTCTCTCTCTCTCTCTCTCTCTCTCTCTCTCTCCTCTCTCTCTCTCTACCTTCTTCTCTCCCTCCCTCGGACGTAGTGTGTACACACAGCATTACCGAAAAATGTAAATCTATCCCGGGGAGATGCTGGCTGTTTCATATTTGATGAGCAAACATGGAGCTCTCTCTCTCTCCCCCTCTAATTCCTTTTCCTTTCGTCCAAAGCTGGTTGAACCCTCACAGTTCCTGGTACATGGTTGTAATAAACATCATATCCTCCGTGTCGTTTTTAACCAAAGACATCTGCACAGAACAAACACAATCTCAAAAATGCAATGCACTGGCAATGATTCTGCAAAAGCTTTATTGATAAATGAAAGATTCAGTCTCACACAGAAAATGAAATCACAGGGAATTGTGTCTAGAAAGCAGAAACGGTTCATAACTGCCCTCAGATGAATGTGCTTCTGCTCTGAAAAAGATCCAACTAATTAGTGTTTCAAAATTAGACATTTTTACAGAGAAACGGCAAGTAACTAACATCCTAATATTGGAGAATCGTGTGCCTCGGGTTTAACATGTGGTCGCTGATTATTTTCTGCCGGCAGTAATTGTTGTGTTCGTCATTTACCTAATTATGTTGGTGGAGAAGCAAACCTTTGGGATTGGGAAAAAAATATGTATATACACACACACACTCACTCACTATGTTTTATGAAATAGACAAATAAGAGCTAGCATCAGTAAAAGGATAAACAGCAGCTACAGTACGTTTATCATTTTATCTAACTCAAATGAAAGGAGTCTGTTTGCATGTAAATGTTCATATGTATGTACATATGTGTATGTACATATGTACTGTATGTATGTATGTACATATGTACTGTGTATGTATTGTTAAACAGTCTGCTGGTGTACTTTATATTTGCAGTGAGTATTATTCCTACAAGAAGACCGTTTATTTTATTTTTTGATTTCAAGTTTGATTTAAAAGAGATAGAGAGAGGCTCGACGGCCCGACGGCCCGAGGCCCGACAGGTGACGGCTCGCAGAGAGCTCCGCGGGACACGGAACCACAGCCAAGGGTCAAGCCGCGTCTCAGAACACCAGCCAACCGCACTGGGCCCCGCGTGTCACCCACCTGCTGATGGCCTCGAGCAGACCTCCGCGGACAAAACAACCTGCTTTTAATTATGGAGTTGGACTCTTTCACCAAACACCCAAAAAATAAGTCACCAAACCCAACGAGAACCGACCGTCACCCATGGCTCGGTGCTCGAGAGAGGGACAACCTTATTTATCTTATGCTATCAGCTGTTATCAAATACAGGAAATAATAAGGGGATTGAATACTTGTGAATCCCTCTCCTAGCCGGTAGACACACAGCGGCGCCCGGCGGGGCCAGAGGTCAACCAGGCATTGTGATCTCTCCCTCTGATTGGTTACACAAAATATGTGTCTGTTATGTAAGTGTATATTTATATAGATATCAGTGAGTGTTGTGGACGTGCCTCGAAGTGGCTCGAGTGTGGTGGACGTGCCTCGATCTCACCTCAGGGGCTGACGGTGCGGGTCGTCGGGAAGATCTGCCTCGGGCACTCGGGTGGATCGATCAACGAGAATTGAAGAGGACGAAAGAGAAAGACAGAAAAGGTTGTACCAGCTACAAAAAAAACAAAAAAACACAACAACTCTAAGTTTCAGGTGACACACTTAAACAATAATAGCCTTTTAAGTTTTGAGCAAACATTACTTAAAGCGGGAGTAAATAGTTCTGTTGGTAAGAGTGTGTCAAATTATTTGATTGACTTAAATATCACAGCACAAGCATGGGAAATAACTTAACATGATGAAATAATAAAAACATAACGTCCAAACAATATTGCACATATGATACCATTCCGTCAACACATGGATAAATGCACTTAGAATGCAACCTAATAATGTCTTTGTGGCCAATACTGAAGATTTTGTGTTCTGGTCAAAATGTACTTGGATGTTTTTAATCTGAGGACCAAACAGTATGTTTCTTCAAGACGCTGTGGAAGTGCAGCACAAGTACGGTTGTTGGTGTTTAATAAGGACGAGCCGATGGAAGCTCTGTCGCTAATAAACAGGCCAGGTAGGAGGTGGAGCCTCTCTCAACAGACAAAGGCTTGACTGGAGACTGAAATATGTTATTAAAGGATGCCAAGGCCGGTTACTAAGGGAAAAAACCACAAGCTTTATTTTTAAGAAAAGTAACTTAAAAGTAAGAAAACAAACAAAGGGGTTTGAGATCCCAGCCAACAAAAACACAAGATGGGGAAGTCACTGAGTCAGTACTGGAGTGGGCCAACAAGCTCATCCCCCGAAACGTTACGAGTTATGAAGACTGAACCAAACAAAACCTGATAACTGAACTACCGGGCATCTCCAGCCCAAACTAAAGCAACAAACTAAAGTAGCAAAAAACATTTATAGGATGGTCAGTTTCTCGCTCAAGGACACTTCGCCATGCGGGCAGTGAGCCGTGGATCAAACCTTCAGTGGTTACAGCGCATGTGCTGTAACCACTCGGCCACCAATGCGCTTCATGTGCAACAATAGTTTTTGGAAAACAATGAAGGTTAACTAAACTATATCAGGCTTTGGTTACATAGAAAATACTTGGAAGATTAATTTTCAAATTTTGGTCCTTTAATGGGATTCGTTGAAAATAACAAGATGGATTATTACCTGCCTGCCTCGTTCTTTAGAGCCTGGCAGCTGCTAATGACGCCAAACAAACGCACACAATTCACATACTAGAAATTTTGCAGATGTCAGAATGTCTTTCAATAATTAACAGCATACTGTGGCTACTGTATGGGCACAGTATGTGCCTTTCATGGCTTTTTCCACAACCGTTTCTATGAGACTGCGGAGAGAGCAAACTTACACACACACACACACACACGGAGGATCACTGAGGCCGTCTCGATCAGCCAAATGAGATTTTCCCTGCGGCGAGACAGATGGGGGAGTTTCCCCCCTCCGGATCCAGCGCCGCAGTGAGAGGTGGAGCGCCGCAGAATAGCTCACCTCTGAGCTGGAGGATCAATTCACCTCCTCCTGCTTCTCAGCACTGCTGAGACCTTTAGATTCCCTCACAACAGCTGCACCACCTCCGATACAGACCAGCAGGGATATTTTTGGTCACAGCGGCTCTCTTTCCTGCATCTCCGGTATTTGCTTTGGCTCGAGATATCTGATTAACTAAAGTGGCAAATGTGTGGGTTACTTTTTGAACTGCTGCAACATTTAGCCTCACCGAAAACTAGCAGTGGCGTTACATCAAGCAGCAAAGGGCCACCTATTTAGTAAGTGGTGCCATGATGTAATGCCCTAGGAACTAACCGGTCACAATTCAGCAAAGCAGGTAGAAATTATTGATTGATCGATCATATGGCACGTCCACAGACTTCGATACCAACATGTTTTTGGACATGTCCAAATACACAGACTTGTTGAAGAATGTGATTGTAGGAAGGAAAGCGGGAGGAGAAGTCCATCACCGGTTACGTTAATCAGAGTATTCATGGCTGACTTCGCAGACCTCTCATTTTTCTGGCTGAAGCACAACGGCAGATTTTTAATAGCTTGAGTTATTGTTATGCAGTGGCTTATGAATCAGACAAAGACGGAGGAAGAAGACGAGGTTTGAAACAAAAGTGAATATTTATTTAAATTGGCTATTAACATAAACAACACATTATCATGTTGGAATCAGTCATGTAGGTGTGTGTGAGGATGAGTTATGAATGTTGGCCATAAGAAAGAATGCAAGTTTAAGGCACTTAAGCATTGGCTTCACTTTTCAGACACAGTCTGTGCTTGGAACTTACACTAGGTTACTGCTGTAACTAAAGCTGTACATGCTTGAGGTAACAGCCTACTAAACTAGACAAACACAATTTTGAATATTGTTTTACACTTTGCTCTTGTTTGTTTGCATTAGCATAGTGTCGCTCTCGCTAATGCCGCATGCACACCCAAAGCTCGACGGGCTAGTTACAGTTTCTATGATCGGACAATTGATGTTCAAGGAGGGATTAGGCAAGTAGGTAATGCTTCTCTGAGATTTTAACAAGGGAAAATGTTCCCAACATGATAACTTATATTGGTTATTTATGCAGTTCATTTACCCTATGCATGTGTTAGTCACTGTGCTGCAATCAGTGTCATCTTACAGTTGGATCAATACTAGATTCTGTATTATCCCGCGGGCCAAAAGGTCACCGTCCTCATTATTTTTTCAAATGTTGCTCTCTTTCCTTCAACAAAGGATTTGCAATCACTCTCTAATTGGGGCCGTTTGTGTATGTGTGTGTTGCATGAAAGCCCACATCATTGATATCAAGTCAATTTTCACAATGAATAATGCAGTCCAGGCTTTGGAGACACAGAGATGAAAGAAGATGCGAGTGTTGGGGCTCAGGCGGATTGCTGACAAGAGAGACAGCAAAAAAGTGTGGTAAATAAATAGCTAAAGGAAGGCCAGTGGCTTGTTTTCACTGTTGAACAATGTTTTCATACTGTATGTTAACAGTTCCAGTACATTGAGTTTGGGAACAGTTTGATTGCAGCAATGTCTGCTTCAGTGAATTCCAGACGGACAGACAGAATGCCACAGCACACCATGCATTCATGTACTTTACTCACTAGTCTTGGTTGTCGGCCTAGTTAGATGAGTTCTTGAAGCGTGGTCACCACACGACATGAAGCTAAATGGGGAAAAAATAAAATGCAATAAAAAAAATCCCATTTGAGGAGTTTAATCTGACCCACAGAAGGAGGGAAGCCAGCTAGAAAGACGGACTGCCAGACAGACAAACCAACACATTCTCACTCCGTCCTCGTCAAATACGATGTGATCTGTAATACGTGAAATTGACAGCAACTTTTAAACAGCATATAACGTGTTTAAAAAAAAAATTAGGTTTCAGCACCGCGTACATCATTTAGCGTTAAGTATAAGCAACAAAACAAACATTAGGTTGAGGAAAAAAGTCACAAACTTCCCAATAACTCAAGAACACTTTGAGACACGATGGTTGAATGGCTTGCATTTGTTTGATCCACCCTTCTCCTCTCCTGTCCAACGTTGTCTTTCTCACGGTCTACATCCACGTACTCGTGTCCTCCACGTAAATGGCCCCTTATGGTCTTCCCATTGGCATGTTGCTTGCGTGGCGGCGACAGAACTTTTAAATTATTAGACGCCGCCACCACAAAGCCCTGTTAACAGATCGTGGTTGTTTCATACATTTTTGTGAGATCTGGTTGGGCCTACGCTTCAAACATTGACCCCTCCAGCGTCAGTTCTGGACTTGCCGCCTTGGTTTCGATACATGCATTGTGTCTTATTAAGATATTATGGGTAAATAAAAGTACGCTTGTTAGGTCAAATAAGTACGTAGGTTATATAACAAAAGTCAGGTAAAACCAGTCTTCGCTGAACTGGTTTCACACTGAACACAGACAGCCGTCTTCTCTCCGAAAGTCTGCTTTAGTTTGACCCAACCATCCACCCCGACCAAAGCCGACTACCTCACCCATTATACTACGTCAGTGACTGTCCAATAATGACCATGGATGGGTTTACATTGGAGGCAGTTGAATGCCTGGTGAGTCGGTGTCAGACGCCCAAGGAGCTGCTGACCTAGTGTCTGTATTTGATGAGTTGGGAGGGAGAACGGGTCGACAAGTAGAGGAGTCCCTGTACAGTCGTCACCCAGAAGGACAGCGGTGACACAGGGTGAGCGTCAGTGCAACTTCTGTAATTACAGTTGCATGTGAGTTTATTATAGAAATGTTCCCTTCCCACTGTCAGACAGCACATCCAGGAACAGATAATTATCTGTGCCCCGCAGAGACACACACGCACACGCACTCACAAACACACGCACACACACACACTCACACACACTACTTCTCTGCAGTGCTGGAAATGACATTGCATATATTGTTGAGGTGGCTGATCGTGGCTGTTAGCAACCCCTATAGGCTGCAATTGTACATCCAACAATTTGCATGTTGGGGTTTCTTTGAGGGTTTACAGTGATTACATTTTCTGGCGAGGTAAAGGATCATAAAATGAAAAGGGTTGATTCGCCCTCCATCACTAGTGTTGCTTAAATTACCTCAAAGGAACCCTGATGAAGAAAACCCTCTAAAAGCAATGTTCCTGCAGCCCAAATATAAACCTGCTTTTCATATATTCGATAAACTGGAGCCCCGTTCAGCTCCGTCTGCCATACCTAGTGCTTCTTCACTTTATATATATATATATATATATATATATATATATATATATATATACATTTACATGAATGGTCCACCATTTTGGCCATTGCCTCCTCTCATTTTCTTATTCTCTCTGTACTCTGAGCCTCTACATTTGACCTGCGTTATAGAGAAACATCAGATGAACCTTTTCTTTCTCACTGCGAACATAAGCTGGCTAGAAGTAGCTGTTATGTAACAATTCTTCACGCATGGTGTTGATAAGAATTTGCACCTTTTTTTGATACATATTCTTCTCTCACAGCAGAATATTTCATAACTGCAACTTCTTAGGCTCTAGTGTGTGTGCCAGCCGATGCACAAGTAGCAGACTGTGGTTCGCTCAGGGCTCTACCTCGTTTGACGTTAATTAGGCCAGCTGACGCTAATTACTACTGTCCACTGTCAGGGAAAGAGAGTTCTCTGGATGTCTCCTGGGCCGCTCTCGACTGTTTCAAAGACATGTGGCAGCTGCAGTTGTGTGTGGGAGAGTTTGAGTTGTTAGCATTCATGCTCACAGTTAACTGAATATAGAAGCAGAATTTACATGAATAAAAAAATATCTATACGATTATAAGAATTGTATCTGTACATGATCATCATGAAAAAGATTTTAAACTATACATGTATATGGCATCCATTTACACTAAGTACCCATATACTCATACACATTTACAAATACAACGCACTTACATACAACATACATAACAAAAGTAAAAATGCAATTTACCCTCTGAACCTGAAAAGCATGTTTTCTTCAAACAATAGCCAAAAAACTACACCATAAATCATCAGCAGACGCCATAAAAAACGTCATTGTTGTCAGATTTTCTCATCTTTGGACGGCCCTTGAGCACGTCATGTGTGACAAACGTCAGAAGAAGGCAGTCAAAACTCGAAGGGTTTAAACAACAAAAAATAACCTACTACGAAAGAAAGAAAAGAACAAACAGAACAAAGCCCAAAGACTTCAGCCATCTATCTTTTGTCCCATTCAGTTCTGTGTTCTGTCTCACTGCTGTACGCAGGATTGCTGCTTTCACGATAACATCTGAAGAAAATAATTAAAACCAAATTCCTCCATTCATTGCGGTTGAAAAAAAACCTTTCAGCTAAAAATCCCTTTGCCATCTTTTCAGTGTGTGGATACATTTCAAGCGAGGGAAGTGTAAAAACGGTGTGATTAATCTGCTCAGGAGCACGGCCTTTCCTCTGTGGGGTTGCACAGGAAAACAAGTTGCCAGGTCCTTAGTGAGAACAAGGATTGAGGCTGTGAGGGTAGAGACCTGAATGAGGACAGTCAGGACTACTTGTAAACAGGACCTGAGGATCTGTATCCTCCTATCCTGCAACTTCACTCATCCCTCAGTTCACATCTCTGCTAGATGAATCAATACACTGATGCAACACAAATCGGACAGCAACAAGCTGTTATAATTATAATTGAAATCGGTAGGTGTGGCACATGTTTTATGAAGTATCATGATAAATCAGTTTAATAATATACAGGGGGAAATGGAGACAAATGTCTTTCAGTTGATTAAATTCCCCGTTTCCTGCTGCATCATGTGTTTGAGCCTGTGTGTTTTTCTCGTTTGCATGGGTTTAAAGCTCCCACATCACTCCTAAAAGTAGAATTAACCTCCACCTGGAGTACCTCTTGTAGGTTTTTACTCCTCTGCCAGCCACTCCACTCATCTGCACTTGTCAGGTGCATCTTGATGCAAGCAAGTGCATAAGTTCGTATTGGACTGAGAATGTCGTCGGTTTGCTCGTCTTTGTCAATCAAGCGTTAACGTCCAATATTAAGTTAGATAAATTAGTGTATATGCACAATCCACCTGATAATAGATTCCCTTTGTATGATTTCATCAAAGTCAAGGTTTGAGGTATAATGATGGGAACAGAGGAGGAAGTCAGGTGACAAAGTTAGGGTCAGACTGGAGGCAATTTATTTGACATTTTGGACAGATGTGGATGTAAACTGCAACTTGCCTGGTTGAATGAAGCATACACCTGCAATGTGATCTTTTTTTGACCATAACCGTTCCCTAACTTTAACACGAAGTTTCCCCAAACCTGACCAAACCCACTTTGTTGTTTAATTTGGACGACTTGTTCCGAATGATGTTCTCTACAGCGTCTACAAACGCGTTGACCTCCGCTTCACAGCGGCTACCGCCGGAGCTACTGGCACATAATCCGTTGCTATCTAACCATTAGGCAAACTGATTAGATTGGAAGCTGACACAGTCATTTGGACACAAAGCAGACAAAGAAGATTGCCGACAGAACCGAGCTGACTTTCACCTGTCGTGGCCGATTTGAAAAAAGCTAAAAGAATAATAACGTCTGATCAAAAAGAGTCGTCTTTGTCTAGAAGTGGAAGTGAAATCAATAAAAAGCAATCCAACACAGGCAACAGAGCCTCAAGTGCTTTTTCAACCAGGTTCAGTAGAGTGGAAATGATTTTCTGTAGGGATTTAATGACTGTAGTGCCACTGGCCTATAATAAATATTTATTCCTGAGGACCGTCACCTGAAGTGACAACAACTAGAAGTTGCACATCGTTGCTCTAAGTGTGCGTTAATGCTATCCCCTTTATTATTTCGTGGCATAGTAGATGTTTTTCTTTTTAAATTGGTAAAAGCCTATTATCACTTTTTGCAGAAAGCCTTAATTCCAGGACACCAGAGACGGAGGCTGCAGTCGAATAGTCCATTTTGCGGAAGGTTCCTAACTGAGTGAAATGACCCGTAAGTTTGTAAGTGGTATGCCATGATGAGAGCTGTTCAAATTCTCTAAATGCAAAGGAAAGGCACTTCAATGCTTCCTTAATTAGCTCTTTTAGCTTCATGAACACTGGACCTTCCTTTGCGAAAAAAAAAAGTTGATTATTGTGCCCGACAATTCCAGCCTCAGCATTCATTCTTTTATTTGACTTCAGTTACAGGTGCTCAAATCTAAACTTTGATAAAAGGGTTAAAGTGGACGAGCTCTTCATGGAAAACATTCAAAAGATGATAAAAAACATGACTCAGATAAAATGGACCAGCATTGAGTGCAGCAACAACAAAGAGAGATATGAGACATTGTTAGTGTGATAACGTATTAATTCAGCATGTTTGAAACTGAACAATGAGACCGTTTAGTAGCTTTGTACTCTGTGACAAGTACTTGGTTTCACTTTTATATTCCTTCTTTAATTTCTATTACAACAATACTTTGAACCAGGTTCTCAGTGTTCATGTCGTCTGCATGACAACACTGGAAGAACACACAAGGACGAAGTACCTAAAATGCACTTTTTTGTAGTCCATCTTCTGAACATTGTAGTTTCACGGCTGCAGACAGGCCGACGTCCCCGACATCTGCCTGCCGTCGCATCATAACTACGTAGCTTCGTGAAAGTGGAGTCGGATCCTCTAAACACCGCAGTTGTCTTTTCCTAACTCCTCATGAATTCTCCTTTTCTTGACAACCGTTTCCACAGAGGTCAAGGAAAAGCGGTTAGGAACAAACGTTAGAAGAATATTGTTTGACTATTCGACCGCAGCCCGTGTCTTTCCAATAGACATGACTGCAGAATTTAAAACAGGAGATCTAATGCATGTCCCCCAGGTGTCCAGCAGAGGACAGTGTTTACTTTTACAAGAGCTGTTCAGCCCAGCACAGTGGAGACAGTTTCAGTGTACAAATGATCAGGGAGGTGAGTTGCTTCAACAGCATTTTAAATGTGCATTCTCTTTACTGACCAGCAGGGGGCAACTCAACTGGTTGCAAAAAGAAGTTAGATTTTATAGAAGTCGATGAGAAAATTACTCTAGTTCTCTCTTGATTTATTCCCTCAGTAAACATTGTAAACATAACTTTATAGTCTCAATCTCTAGTTTCAAGTCTTCTTCAATACAGCATGATGTTTATTTAGTAAATTATAGTCCATTCAGAGTCAAATAGAGCATAAAGCAGAGTATGCTTTAGGGCGGGCTTACTGTGATTGACAGGTCGCTGCCGTTACCAGAGACATATACAGTGTCTCTACGTCACTTCTCCGCATTCTAAATATGGTTACTTCCGTTCACTGGCAGCAAAAAAAATAACATGTACAACCACATGCCGACGGCCGTATGCCAAGATGGCAAAACAGCGGTCCACAAACCAATGGGTGAAGATGACTACGTGCTCTTCTTATATACATTCTGCGGTCTAAAGCCACACTTAAACGTTAAAAGGAATTGCGGCAAAGATGCCAGCGTCCACCATCTTCATATCGGATAGTCGAACCCTGCAGAAATTATAAATTATATTTCACCGTCTCCCGATATGACCCTCGACCCGGTCAGAAAAATCTGGATCCATTTTCACCTATGATTGGCAAAACATGGCATGCGCACGATCCACAAACCAAGAATGACAAAAAATAAGAATGACCGGGAAAAGGGTTTATGTTTTCCAGGATCATCAATCGGCAAGTACTACCGTCAGTAATGAGCAAATACAGCTTGGCGCACTGTAATGAGGCGAAGATACATAAAACCTCACTTGTACAAGCAACAGAAGTTTTTTTTTTTTTTTGGTTTAGACTTCAAAACTTCAAGGATACTCACTTCCCCACCTCTGTCAAAGTGCAGGGTAGAGTAGCTTCCCGGGGCTTTTCTACAACCAATAAAAGAAAATGTCAGCGCTGGATCTTGGTAAACAGTTTAAAAGACATCCTGTTAGAATCCATTTCCCATTAATAATGAAAGGCACTATAAACACACAAATACAATGGTGTGTATCTTGCTCACCAGAAACACAATTCAAATACAGAGCAGCTGGTGATGTATTCATAATGCTTATTAATGAAAGAAATGATTATTGAAGTGACTGTCAAATAGAGGCAGCGTTGGATCCCTCCTGGAGTCCTCCAGATTATAGTCAAAATATGCATGCGAATTAGAATGTTGCACTGGCTGAGAGAGAGACCTCAGACGTTAGCAATTAAAAGGCATAATGGAGTTGGCCTTTTAATGTCAGGTGTATGTGAAGCGGTGATCATTAACATGCAGCGTGTACACTCTCCAGCTGCAGCACACACACTAATGAAACATGGAGAGGCAATCATATCTTCAAGGTGCTATAAATTATTGCTATGGCACTGCCGCTACGGTGGGATTGCTTGATCCGTCTTCCTATTATTGGCCACACAATGTCCCACAATATTTTAGTTCATCAAAGCGTTCTTAATATCATAATCAGAATATAACTTTTTTTTCTCTGTCTGATCATGTGTCAGCTTGTGAAAAATGGAAAGCATTAAGCACAACATCGATAACAGGATTTGTGTGATTCAAGAGAGATTTATGTGGGTGTGTTTTCACCAAATAAAGGGACCAAAGTGTCACTAAACGCAAACCAAACGCAAACATAGCTGTCGATCCGCTGTGGGCACGCACCGCGACAGACCCACTCGCACTTCTTGGCACCCGAGATTACAGTGTGCTGCTTCATTGACATCGCCACGCATCTCCCCCCACTTATGTAAGCAGTCAGCCAACACGAAAACAACAAACAGAAACCTTGTTTTCCCTTTTGTTGCCAAAACCTAACTAAGTATTTTACGATCTATTCCTAAACTTAACCAAGTAGTTTTGCCGCCTAAACCTAACCGAGTTCCCTGTGAAGACGGAAGTTTATTTTGAGCGGAAATTAACATGTGTTTATTGGCTTTCGTAGGAAACCAAACGCAATTTCATAGCATTTCATAGGGCATCCTACTAACTGTCGTATAAATGAGAAAATGTTAGATAGATTGGCAGTAGAATTACTTGTGTTTAGGGGTTACAGACCACTTATTGATAGTAGTCACTGAGGCCGATTTTTCATTTAAAAAAAAAGCTCCTGAAGATCAATGTGCATTTATATCCGTCCGTCATTGTATGTTGCTTTCTTCTGACTATCGGTGATGGCATCCAAGTCCCACCCCATGTTCGAACTATACTCTGATGTCCTGAATCCAAAACTGCAGTCAAGTACCACAGGTGCGTCTGGACTCACTAAACAGATAGGAGGAACGTTGGGTGTACTTCATTGCTATGTTATCACAGGGCCAAAAACTATGGAGTACTGGAATGAACATCTCAAGATCCTTGCTCTTGCGAGGGGGTATATCCATAGCTCAGGTGCAGGTGGGATCATTATCTCATTCCTATACAGTGCCTTCAAGGATCCTGCCGAAGCGATCACGTCATTCTGCAAGACCCACAGATACCAATATAGGATCCATCGGTATAGTATCACTGACGGAGTGCTGGTCACTGCTGGAAGGGCCGATCTAAACCTAGACAACCTTACAGTTGTCCCCGCTTTCCTCCAGAATGACGAAGTCTACAGCTATATGATCTGAGTGGCATGGGTCATGTAGGACAAACAGCCATATTCACTGTAGTTGCACACATTGTCATGATAGTCACTAAGGCCGTGACAGCTCGGGCAGCATGTGTCGCCACAGCCGCCCGTCGAATGAATGCCATGGCAGGAGCATACCCTGTGGATGCTGAGTAGTATCCATCTGATGAATCAGCTACCAAGATGGCCAAGATCATCCTGGATGATATCAGATTGCGGAGGGCCATCGTGGAATGTCAGCACCGAATCAGCCTCCGTCCTGTCATCTATCATCTCCTATGCAGTGAACTACCTTAAGATGGTGGGACTAAGAGGGTTCCAGATGGTCTGCCGGACGTTGTAGAAACTCGGGCCCCCATTCTTGGCCTTGCCCAGGCCAGCTCTCAGGTTGCCAGGCCTGGACTGGGACAAAAATTCGGCCCTGGACTTTTTGGTCCAGACTGACCCACCACAATCCACGCGCAGATACTGTGCCAACTCGGTCCATTGATGTACTGTACATATAATCACACAAGCCCTTAATAACACTACTATACTGAATAATATCCCTTGATATTCTGGAGCATTGAATAAAATAAATGATGACTACACAGTATGTTGCTCACTTGCTCTTAAGAAGGATACTGGAGAAAGGATTTAAGATTCAAGAGTGTTTATTTATACAACTAGAACTCCCTGTGAAATACAGAAACAAAAGATGCTATTAATATCCATTCAAGTTGTCAAGTGTTGACTAAAATAAATGTATAATAGATAGCCAAGAAAAGAGTGTATTGCTCTTACAAGGAGGATACTGGCTAAAGTACAATAGGACAGTGGCACTGGAAGACAACTGCAGGTCCCTCACAAAGCACACACTGGAACAAATATAAAGCTCTCCTCAGCCCTGTGAAAGACAGACAACATTATTTTTGTGATTTGTACTGATTACAATTAGTAAATTAACAACCCAGTACTAAATATACTCATTTACAACAATACTCACAGATGAAATAAAATACCGTGTCTGTGTCCAGGTACAGTGTCTGTGTCCAGGTGCATGAGGACGTCCTTCTCAGTAGCCATCAACATGAAAGCCTCCAAGTGGTCCTGTGAGAGTGTGCTCCTGAGTCTGCTTTTAATGAACTTCAGAGTTGAAAATGTACGTTCACAGGCCACCTGGGTGATAGACAGAGTGAGCAGAAATTTGTATCCAAGTCCGATGAGATGATATGCATCTGTTAGGAGGTTGAACTGGCTGAGTATCTGGTAGCAGCAAAGTGGACAGTTGTTGCAGGAAGTGCAGCTTTTGTGCAGTATTTCAACCTCCTCTCCATCATTTTCATCAGCTGTCCTGGACATGTATGTCTCTTCCAGTGGTGAAGACTTCAGTCTGTCCCACTGTGTAGCTAGATTTTTCAGCTCACTGCATGGCCCATCAGGCTATCTGGGTTTCTTCACGGCTGATCCGCGCTGAAACGGTCTCGTTAATTCTAGCCAGACGTCAGTCATCTGGATAAATGCGCGCGTCCGCTCCTCTTCAGAAGGGATAATAATGGAGCACTGACACCACGATGTTCTAACAGTACAATGGCAAATAAACTCAGAGGAACCTCTTTTTATTTTTCTGATGAGAAGCAGGAGATGATCATCAAGGCATATGAGGAAGTCAATACCGTAGTCATTCACAGCAAACGCGTTGCGAATATTCCAACGTTTTTGCAACGTTGTTGCCGTGAACGCAACTTTAACAGCGCCCGCTGCCAGACATATGCGTCGCAAATATATCAGACAAGTTAAATGCGTCAGTGTTGGGAAAATGTATCGGCTAATTTGAAGTGGTTCATCACCCAAATCAATCAGATTATATTTACGAAGAAATATATACTTATGAGGATATATGTACTGTATGCACGTATGGATCATGTACTATATATGTGTATATGAGTTTGAATATGTGTATGGGCGGATCAGTATGTATGTATTATTCATAATCAGAAATTCAATCAATTGAAGCAGTGAAAATAAATTGTGTGTGATTCTCTGTATTCTCATCACAATCACCTTAATCATGTTCTACAATAATGATATGTATGGTGTACTAATAACACTGTCATATAATTATGAGTGCTTTCAACACATCCATAAGTTTCTGAAGCGCTAAATAAACTTAAGAACAGCGGCATGCAGCGGCTGATAGTCTGTGTCTGAGACGGGCGATCAGCTGAGCCTGTAGTGATCAATGTCCGCGGCTCGAGAAGCTTTCGTTAATAAATTATTTCTTGCCGGCAAAATCTATATCGCCGCGTACAGGAAGTCATGATAATGTAAAGGATGGATCCTGGCGATCTGAAAGAACTCTCTCCCTATAAAACTAATATAACTAATATCGCTCCTTCATCAATGAGGAAGAGAGCTGCCTTTTTTGTCCGTGGGAGTGGCCAGCTTATCCAGTGAAGTTCAGTAAGCCTGCCCGGGAGCAGGTTTAAATTTTTGGATGTGTTGCTATGGTGATTTATCTAAGCTTGCTTCGAGAAACTGAGAAAGCTTGACCTACGTCATCTTATCCTGACAATTAGCCCGCTAACTCAGTAAGCCAGGTATGAGAAATAGGGCCCAGGTTGCCTGCAGTTGCCTTGTTGTTAAACTTGAGTAGACACTTACTGAGCTCTTGGAGGGCATACTGAGGAAGACCATTGGTTCTGATCTCTGGAAAGTTTCTGGGGTCCAGAATTGCCAGGTTATTGTGCAGGGTGCCATGAAAGAGAGACCTCCTGTGGATGACCTCAACTGCTGTATCCATGATCTGATTATACACATGTACCTCATATGCTCTCTCAGCATTAGACAATGTTTCATCATGAGCCATCTCTCCAAGTATGTTTTTCACCTTTCTTCTCCTCTTCAGTGGCAGTGCAGCCTCCACTGTGAGCTCTGTGTCTTTGTCCTGTTCCTTGAACCTCTCGTTTGCCCATGTAACAAATGCATCTGCAGCTGCCGTAACTGACTGGAAGTCTCTTGACATCTCCTTCAAACTGTCCTGTGTTGTCACAACCATTGCATGGGCCTTGATGATGTCCATCCCTTTTGTGTGCAGATATTTTGACAGGGGTGTTGTATGCTCAAATATCTTGAGGAATAGCTGAGCTGTCAGTATGGTCTCATACCTGAGCGGACCCTCTATGTAGCTTCTGGCTTTGACCCGTACTGGTGACTTCATGGTGTCATCTTCTTATGACTGACAGTGTGAGCACCACATCGATGAAGAGAGCATTGTCAGCATTGCCAAAGAATCCAAAGAATTTCTTCAGGGCTTTGTGTTTGGCCCACCACCGTGTCTCTCCAATTGTGTTGAGCCGTCTGTGTCTCTTGGTCTGGCTTTCAATCTCCCACTGATTCATCCTCTTGTATGACTCTCTGATGAACACAGCAATGTCGTTGAGGAGACTGAACAGTGAGCCACTTTCAATTACAGACCGAGTTGTGTCAGAGAGCACCAAATTCAGAACATGTGCATAGCGCCACACATGCACATGGTTTTGGGACTGTGAGGACAACGGAGTGGAGAATCCTTTATATGGACCTTGCATATTAGATGCCCCATCTGTCGCACTCCCAATGCACCAGGTCATGTCCAATTTCCGTTTGTCCATCACCTCTGTCAGCAGATTGACAAAGTGCTGTCCAGTAGACTTCTCACACTTGACCACAGCAATGAGCTTCTCATTAACAACATCAGTTACATATCTCAGAATAACTGAGCATTGATCCTGTGAGGTTATGTCTTGTGTTGTGTCAATCTGCACAGAGAACATGCCAGCTTCCTGAATCTCACTAGAAATGGACTCTTGAATGAGTAGCTTGATTGTATCTGTGACCGAATTGACTGTGGTTTTGGACATGAATGTGACAAGGGACCCTCTACCTTTTGCCCCAGATTGATGTAATTGATTGATGTAAAAGCAAAACAGTGCGTGGCGTCCCTGACTGTATGAAAGCCACTTTCGAAGTGTGTCATCCTCGCAGCGGAAAACTTTCTGCCATTTGGGGTTACTTGTTGATTGTTGAGGGTGATGGTTAAAAAATAGCTGAAGGGTGTCTGGGTTGGGACGGGTGAAATAATTAATGGGTGGGCTTGGGGTCTCTGGTGAGAGAGATGATGTACTGGGCACAAACCTGGACGTGAAAAGGAGAGAAATAGTACGGAATATGTTTGAACACCCCTAATATGTATGCAGATGTTTAATTGTAACAGTAGTTAATCAGTGTTTCATTAGTTTTAACTGTATAATGTGAAATGGGTCATTGTCTCCTTGTCTCTTATTTGATGTAATTTAATCTGAAAATTTCCATAAATAAATATTAAAAAAAAGAAAAGCATGGACAATAAACCATAAACACTGACAGAAAAAAAAAAATAGTGGTTAATTAATCAGGATAGCATTTTCCAACACTTTAGAACTAGATTTACACCACACACTATCTATTATGTCAAGCAAAGTTCATAGACAACGTTTCTGAACATTTAGTGAATATTCACAACATCAACATGTTAGCACATGCTAGCACACTCACCTGCTATCACCACCAGCAATCTCCTCCTCACCCTCCTGTACCACCATGGCAGCGGGAGCCTCACTTTCACTGTCCGACAACACACTTCCTGAGAGGGACCCGCCGCCCCCGCCGCAGCCAAAGCCCCGGAGCCGGAGGCTACGCCACCGCCGCCGGCCCCCGGCCCCGGAGGCTACGCCACCGCCGCCGGCCCCCGGAGGCTACGCCACCGCCGCCGGCCCCCGGCCCCCGGCCCCCGCAGCACCAAGCATGTGTATTATATTTCTGCTCTTAGCAGCATCAGTTGCGAGAGCTTTTTTTCTTCTTTTCCCTCAGTTTTTCTGCACCGCCTTTTCGTTTTTTCTCCATTTTTGCTTTCTCTTCTCTCTCACAGATTGCTAATGATGTGTCATTAGCTCATCATTAAAGGTGATTGGACGAGGAGGGGGTCTGGAAAATGCGTGGGCGGGACTACTGGGCCCATCATAGGGCCAATGGGTCTGTTATGCGTCTTTACATTAAAAAAAAAAAAGGTCAGCCACTGCCGGCCCATTACTGACCGGCCCACCGGGAAAACTCCCGGTACTCCCTATGGCCAATCCACCGCTGCAGGTTGCTACTTTCCAGGGGCTCCTCACTGTATAATTCACTCGGGAACACTGCATCCTACCTCAAGTTCCTGTCACATCCGCAAGCCAACCTCTCCTCCTTGGATGCCTTTGTCCTCGGGTACGCCTCAAAGACAACCCAGACAATCGCTGACTACGTAACAACCAATGATGTCATGCAAGATCCTAGCTACAAAATGGGTCAAATGCATGCCACAAGTACTATCGGCAGTGTGTCTGTCAATATGGTCAACACGCTGGGGCTTGATGCTGACCAGGTGGACGCCTATGCAGGCACGTCTCAATGTGCTCCACAGAAGGAACATAGACCCCAGGAGGACCGTAACCCTGATCGATGACGAGAACAACAATTTGGTAAGAGAAAAAAACCAAACCACCCGACCACTTTTCTTTAGGGTGTTTTAATTTGGGAAGTTATTTTATGTGATCTGCGTGTGTGACTTACCCATGTTTCATCCTTTGGGATAAAAGTAATAGATACAAATTTGTAGAGTCCAACAATCCGTAGCATCTGCTCACACCCACCGCAATGATTTACTTCATGCCTAAAAACTGCCTCAGTGTTGTAAACCTATAGCCCCTCGCAATATCACACAAGCTTTAATCCTGTTTGCACCGGCTCTAACAGAACAGCTACTACCACTCTGTTTAATTAATGATTATGTATTAACACGCTTATTTAAATCCCTCTATGTGGTGGATTATTCTATAGTGTTTGGTCAGCAACTATACAGCCCATTACTACGACTAACACACACACACACACACACACAAATTGATAACGTATTGTCTCTTAACTTAAAGTGAGAGTGTAGGTTCCGTTTTGGGGGTGGACACATATTAATCTAGGTGGGATGACCACACACCCCAGGAAATTTGGAGCCCCAAACACTTTGTTTCCTGCATTCTGGTGAATCTGTATGCATCAATTTATGGTGCAACTGTATTTATTCTTGGAAAGGAGAACACTAAATTCAGGCCCCAGGTGAAAATTCAATATTGCTTTCAAATATGTATTCTCCTGCAGATCATTTGTTCTCATTTAATGTTATCTCTGCTGTGTCAACACATGATTTACTCTTCCCTCCTATTGTGAGTCCTCGAACATCTTTGAAATATGCATGTGGCCCCATTCACATCAATTATACATTATTTCATCTTCATTAATTCATCCCCTGGATTGTATTCACAAGATAAGTGTTCCAGCAACATTTCTGCTCATGTTCAAAACATAGGTTCAAAATGTCTCACATATCTTTTCTATGAGATGTCGAAATATTACGGCAAAAAAGTTGTAATATGTAAGAGATAATGCCCGATTAGGTGCTATTACCATGAATTAATGTGCGTTGTTTACCTCAGCAAAGCCCATCAATTCCTGATAAGAAACCTCTCAAGGATATTATTCTGCATACAACATGGTCACTTTCAAAAAGAAAAAACCCCAAAGACCTTTAATTTATGTTTTCATGCGTTTCGAAAGCAAAAATCACAATCCATTCATTCTGTTTCCATAGTAACCCTGAGCGTATGCTAATACCTTGAACAATCATTACTACCCCATAAGGTTCTTATTAAATGGAAATGTTGCTCACTGCTCCAGTGAAGAGGGCCTTAGATATGCCTTAGCAACGGGAGAAAGGTACAGTCCTTTTAGCTCAGAAGTCTATTATAACCTTGCAGGACAAAACTGAAAATATCATTTGACAGTGTGTTTAACAAGACGAGCTAGCTATCCAGCCATGTTATTGTCCCCCAAATCAATATCCCTATATATATATATATATATATATATATATATATATATATATATATATATAGGGATATTGATTTTATATAGGGCTCTCAAGTTTTTAAGACAGGTAAGAGTGACATATCTACCCCGCCCCCCTCCCCGGCCGCGCCCCTGCCGTATGCCCACAGACCAGACCCCTCCCCCCATATTATTATTAGCTTTAGAGTTTTTTTTCAGCGTGAGAAATACGATCTGTGGCGGGAGGGCGGGACTTAAGACCGAAATGCATGACACTTGAGAGCCCTGTATATATATAACAACAAGTGGTTGCGGAATTTTTTGTAACTGTGCGGTTATATCACCTGTGTTTTCCAGTGTTTCCTGATTGTTTATTCCCTTCACCTGTTCTCGTTCCAGGCTCCTCCCTCCTCGTGTGCCTTTCCCCTGTGTGATTGTAAAGTCCTGCCCTCATTGTTTCCACCTGTGCCTCGTTAGCTGACTCCCCCCCTATGTATTTAGTCTGATGCTGCGTTCAAACCGGACGCGGCGTGACCAGATTACATGCAAAGTCAATGCACAAACACGCCCCGCGAAAAAGCGTTCTGTTCGCGCTGCCTCAAAAGCGTCTAACGCGCCGCCCGGTGAACAGTCGAATTTGCGCGAGTTGAATTATCCCAACTCCGGTGGAGAAATCGCGTGACGCAAAGTTGCGTCAGCCAATCAGCGTTGAGAAGCTCCGCCCGTCATCACCGCAGCTTGCCGTTGCTGAATGAAACTGCTGCTGCTCTGCCTGAACCAGCGCTGGCAGCGGCCGTCATTGAGACGCTGTTGTGGGACTACGGATAATATTATGAACCCAGACACCATGGAGTTTGATGTTCCGACGTATGTGGAATTTACACAACAAGTATAAAGCAGAAATAGTGGTTATTTCCATGGTGGATGAAGGAAGCGGTATCCGTTTTACGGAGATAAGCAGACGCAGTTCCTGGAGGGAGGAGTCGGTGAAATTCACCGAGCTGTGTGCGGCTACGGATGACGTTATGAACCCAAACGCGAGGGCGTTTGACGTTCCGACATGTTTGGGACTTCCACAACAAGTATAACAAGAACTAGGTTATTTATTCCATGGTCGATAGCGGAAATGAAAGCTCTTTTCGTGGCAACAGAGCAACGGAGATAAGCCACGCCCCTTTGACGCGGGGCGAATATTCACGCTGCCTACGGTGTGAACACCCTTTTATTGTCGAGCGAGTAAACAGCAGCGATAAACACGGCGCGTCAAATTCGCGCCACGTCCGGTGTGAACGCAGCATGAGTCTTTCCCTTCTCAGTTGCAGGATTGTCGTCTTTGTATCCCTGTGAGTGTGAATCGCCTTCAAGGTGAAGTTGAGTGGTTGTTTCTCTGCTCTTGAGTCTCTGCCTTTCACACCCGGTCGTGACTAGGGATGGGTATTTTTTTTTTTTTTCCGATACCGGTGCTAAACCGATACTTTTGAACCGATACGTTTTTTGAAAAAGAGCACAAAATGCCGACATTAAAGAAAGGCTTTTTTTTTATTGCCAACGCAAAACCAAATTTCCAAATTGAACAAAATATAAATCAATACAAAACACTTGGCTTCCAACTACAGCTTCAAACTTTTACTATGAACAATATATTAACTATTAACAAGTTTACAGTATACTTAAATACAAAAAACACACACACACACACACACACACACACACACACACACACACACACACACACAGTACATTTCAGCAATTATTTTGCAGAAAGATCAGCATATTGGCCTTCTCTGGCAAAATGTGACACCTCTCCTGGCATATCCTGCACAGGAGAAAACCCTCTCTGATGGTGTTGATGGCGTCTGTACACATAAGTAAATGTCTGAGAGGGCAGACCATATGGGGAGTCCCGCTTCATCCACCACCAGGCTGCAGGGTCTTGGCCTGATGGAATTGAAGGCAGACTAGTGTAGCTCTCCATTTCTTTCTTGACCTGTTCAGGGATGGAGAGTGCACTGCCTATTGTGGTTGTTGCCAGAAGCTCTCGGTCCTCATCCCCAAACAGATTTTCGAGGGCTGACTTCTTGGCATGCTTGCAACGAAAAATACATAAAAGTAGTGTTTAGACAAACATGCTTCAAAAGAAATGCATTCATTTGAGATGTTTCATGATTATGGACTTGCATGTTTCTCTGCCTTGTCCAATCCATCTTCCTCATTGTCCTGATTCTGAAGGCCCTCCATTGGAAGCTGTAGAGACAATTCTGCACATATAAATAGCAATCCTTCATCATAGAAACTGTAACATGGCACACATGGGAAACAAGAATGAGCATAAAATACCTGTTCTGTTGCACTGCCTGTCCCAGGCATCAGCAACAGCAGCACAAACAAGTCTGCCCTTGAAACGAGGGTCCATCAATGTGGCCTCCTGGAGAAAGTTTTGAATGTCTTCATCCTGTAATGAAGACATGACAAACTATTTAATGTCTAACTGTAAACATTACATGGTTTGCTCCCTTTCTTTGTAAGCATAGGCTCTGAATGGAAATGGAAAATACCTGGTATCGTTTCTTAAGATCTCCCCAGATCTCCTTCTCTTTCACAGCACTGGTAAACGGAGTGTCCTCTTCAGCTACCTTGAAATGCACCTCCAGCTTAGTCAGGATGGGGAGAATTTGGCCACATGTGGGAGACCTCTCACTGGACACACAGAGGGTTGAGCTGTACAACAACTTCATGATGTTGACAAACTCCTCTGCTTTCTGTAAGTCATCATTTGTGAGCCTTTCTAGTCTGGGGTTAAAAATAAGATATGAAGATAAGAATTAAATATCAACTACTATGTTGTTACTCATTGTTTAACAACTGATCCTCTTATGCATCAACTCACCTGTCTTTCTCCAATGGCTTCCTGAGTCGTTGGTCAAGTGATGCTGCCTGGATGGCCGGGTACTGCTCCAAAAACCTCTCCACCATCAGGAAAAGGGAGTTCCACTGTGTTCTGACATCCAGAATCACATTGTGTTCTGGCAGATCTGAAACACAAATACACATTTTGATTTATAATCTACACTGCTGAAGATGTATATATGTGTGTGTATATATATATATATATATATATATATATATATATATATATATATATATGTAGATATATATATGTATATGTGTAGATATATATATATATATATATGTATGTATATGTGTAGATTTATAACAAGGCTACGCTACTTAACTTCTTAACTTACCCAGAAGTCGCTGCTTCTCATGCAGGACGGTTTTGGCCATGGCCACAAAGTAGAATGAAGCAAATCACGTAGTTGGGCTTAGCCAACAACGTGACGTCATGGTCATAAGAGACCCAGAATAAAAGAGTTTAAGGAAGAGGACGCTCTATATGGAGCAGTACAGCTTCCCTCTGTCCCAGTATTTCATACATATTGATAAAGCAGGGTATGTAAATGCAGCCTCTGGAGGGATCAATTACAGTAAAAAGTGCTCACATTTGGCAGATGTAAAGCATACATGTGTATGTTTTTAGTGTTAGTCCATTTTGTTGTTTTAATTAACAGCTCAGGGATGTTCAAGGAGCAACCTGTTTGTGCACTTTCTGAAGATGTTTTGCACTGTCACTTCTGTTTTTGAATAAAGGGTTGGAAATGAACGCTTTTTTGATAAAAACATTTTTTTATCCGATTCATCGATTAATCGAAAAAATAATTAACCGATTAATCGATTATTAAAATAATCGTTAGTTGCAGCCCTAAATTTGTTACATAAAATTACTGTCGAACTCCTATGCAGCATGTTTCTGTAGATCTGCAATGCATCATGGTCAAAATTCATTCCCGGGTGAATCTTACTGTAAATGAATGTTGCTGTGAATCACAATACAGTAATTTTGAGCGGTTTCTCTTTTTTCAGCAATACACCATAATCGGTTTTAGCATTATTTTCAACACAGTTAGGTTTAGCTTTCATGCAGACAGAGGGGGAAACGACATTGTATACCTCTGTTGCGTTACACAAAGATGACAGTAACTATAACGTTGTGTGCCGATGGACACTTGTTTCTCTCTACACCATTGTGGAGCAAGAGCTACAACTTTTCTGACCAGAGTCCTCACTTCAACTTCATCAACAGCAAGGTAACAACAGCAAGGCTCATTATTATACCTTCATATTTCCTTTTTGCCAGGCATTTTGCAAATGTACATTAATTACAGACAGCACAGTGTTCTCAAGTAAAGTTGCCGTGTAACGCTACGTGACTTTAAGAGAGAAGTAGGGACACTTTCCTGCACTAGTAAGCTAACGTTAGTGTTACTAATATTACCAAAATATACTATTTGCACTTTAAGTTGTGATATAAATCATTTGGCTTCATATAGTTGATACATATCATGCGTTTAGTGTAACTTGTAAATGAATTGGAATATTTTATGTGTGACGGCATCGCCGTGTGTGTGTGTGTGTGTGTGTGTGTGTGTGTTGCTGCTCGTTAGCTAAGGCTCGCGCCATTTGGAGAAGTTTTGACTCTTTTCTCTCTTGCTAGCTACCGTGCGGCACAACGTGGCACAAGTAACGTTACAGAGCACCACTGAAGGTGAACCAGAACGTTGTGAGTGAACCAGAACGCTACAACCGGTCAGACAGCACAACACGGCGTGTGTTTTCTGAGCTAACGCTACATGGCAGGGCAGACTGCACCAGCTGGTATAAAGTTGGATACATTGTTTGTTGCTTAACCCGGTGTTTGTTATGGGAACTATTCTGCTTCACGTGACAATCTCCCCACGTGAACCACACCTCCCAGACTGAACAATGCTTATCTTCTCACTTTCCCCCTAAATACACTTTTATTTGACCGGGAACATCAAAGTAAGGGTTACTTTCATGTCTCTCCTAATAAATACGGTACTGTTGTCTGTTTATTTTGTGTTGCAGGAAACCTCCACCCAGGCTGATGTTGAGGCCCAGGTGTCGCTGCAGAGCCTCAAGGCTCATCATGTTGGTAAGATCCCAGTTCCAGACAAAACGCCACATAGGCTGACATCGCTATGTCGTAGTAGAAACATATTGTGGTATTTCTAATGGGAATCGGTAACCAAGGTCTCTTCCTGCCCAGGAAGAAGACTCCAGTTCATGGAGAAGCCGACCGTCCAGGGAGAGGATTCCAGTTCAATACAGTAACAATAAAGTTAGTCATGGACATTTTATTGTTTGAAATTGCACTTTTTCCAGTTCAAATTGTTTTTATACATTTCCCCCTTGACCTGAAAATTGTATTGCTCCAGTGCTTGAATTTGACTGTTTACTGTCAAATTACTTTAATTAAAACATGTTTAAATTGTGGAGGAACGGGACATTGTGGCGGTGCTTCGGGAATATGCTCATCAATGTCCACACTCAGGAAAGTCGTCAAATACATTTTTTTTTTTGATTAACGTATGTGCAAACTGTACCAATGTGTTTTTTATTTACAATGTTTGTGTGGATTATTAGTACACACATCCTCTGGAGGTCTAGAGCCAAATTGGCTTTCAGGTACTTAAAGGGTTAAATGACTGTGTCCTGCCAGTGCATAAGACCCTGTTGTGTTCAAAAGAGCAAGGACACTCGTAAATAAGATTATTTTTTTAATCTATTGTAGTCTGCGCATTCATTTAGAACGGTGAACATACAGATCTATTTAGTAGGTCTCAGTTATCAGGACTTAATGGGCCCCCTGTGGCCAATCAGAATCAAGACCATGGTATAATATGAGAACAAATTTATAGTGTAATGATAATTAAGTCATATAATCCTTAGAATCTGATGTGCATTAAGTTATTCAGGCAGTTGAGACACTTCTTTAAACTATTGATTGTATTACTAAGACTCCTCACAGCCTCTGAACTGTGGTAAATGGAAATGTGCCTTCAAGACCTTCTGTATCCTGCAGCTTGTTAAGTCATTTCATTTTTCCCCTCGAGTTTTATTTCCAGTGAAGTTGATGGTTGGAGTTACTTCACTTTACTGGAGTTTTTCAGCTGCCTTGCATCTTACTCAGTGCATCTTGGTAAGAACTCTACATTCGATAAATGTAAGGCATCCTTGTCCACTGTGCTACTGGCAGCGCATGGTTCTGGTGTGTTCAAGACAACACAGAGAGGCGACTGTTTTGTGACTTTGATTGACATGTGGTTCATCCAATCATCTGCCAAGTGTTTCTTTTTAAAGTGCCTGCTCTTTTCCAAACAGTTTCCAGTGAAGGCTTCTCAGATGGTTCACAAACCATCTGGCCCGTCAGGTTCCAATTTTCCTGCCGGCCATTTTCAGAGCCCAACACCTGTAAATGGCTGTTGGTTCTTAAAGATAATGCTACCATTGTCCCTTAACGATGCACCTTCCTTATGTTTGTTCTATTCAGCTGGCTCTACACTTCTAGATGCTCATCACACTAAATGAGCACACAAACTTTCCTCTGCAGATGTCGAATGTTCATCTAAATTACTAAGGAGTCTGAACGATATGAAGATATTGGATTGTTGCTCCACAAGCAATTTTAAATTGACCTTCAACAGCCCTGGGAATCATTTACAACTCTAAAGTTCTCATTAATGATGCAGCTACCGGCTCTGTCCACACAACAAGTTTCGTCAGAGTTAAAATCGAAATCTAAACAAAGCCAGTAGTGGTTCACAGAGTTTTGACAGGCGGTGCCACAGGGCCACTTTAATGAAATAGGGCTGTTTATCTGAGGATGCAGGGTCAGCAGTGATGTGCTCCACTGTCGGGCGGGTCCTTGGTGGAGGTCAACTGGTGGCCAGTGAGTTTATTAACAACACAAATTACACACTCCATGCGTCCCTGGGAAGAGGAGTTGACAGAGCTAATTCAAGCTGGGACGGGCAATAACTCAAGTGATTGATCTGTGGATTTACTGCGGGCTACAACCCACGGCCGGCTGTGTTTATTGTGGGTTTTACATTTATTCTACGTGGTCCAAACTTGATTTAAAAATGATACCTTTCAGGAAATGATTTGTTTGGGAATTACATGCTGCTACCTTGTATGAGAAACAACAAGAGGCAGAGTGTTCTTGCAAGCGCATCATAGCTTCTCCGTTAGAGACATCATTTGTCATTGAGGGAAATAGGTTTTACTGTATTCTCACAGACAGGAAGATGAGAAGATCGATGTTTATAGGTAATAAAATCCACCAACCAGCACCTCTAAAGCTCACAATTATTGAGGAAAAGTAGTAAAACGACAGTTTAGCCATCAATATTTCGTTAAAACAATCACTGCCGACTCTGGAATGGACATCGTGTGACTCTAAAGTGTCACTAGAGGTCCGTCGGTCCAACAAAGGGTGAGTGCAGTGCAGCAGTCTGTTGCCATTTAGGGTAAAACTTTTCACAAATTTGCATATTTTTCCTCAGGTGCTGACCTTCCGTAAAATAGATGAATTCAAGGTGGTATCAATTAACCTGCTCAAGACGTTTAGTGTGTGTGAGACGCATAGGTAAAGATGGCTGAGGTAAACGTGATGCTGTGGTTGAGCCACTGGGTGGCGGCCAGCCTCCACCTGTCCCTGCGTTCGCTTCGTCCGAGTTCAGCGATTCCATGCGGAGCTGCGGCACGACCGCAGACATTTCTGGAGTTCCTGTAAAACAGTTTTACTTTGAACACACAAGTGTGAGAAGAAAACAGACTGTGAAAGCCTCGCCTTGGCACCTCACTGTCTGTTTGTCGAAAAGAGGGGGTTTTGAGTATTTCTTGGCATTCCGTGTCTCTTCCAAAGCCAGTCAATATTTTTCAAGCAGACATAACAGCCAGAACAAGACATGAGGATGAAGCTGCTTCAATGGTAGAAGCAGATGACTGCGGGCAAACTGGGCAGTTGGAGTATTACTCGCAGTATTTCAAACCACTCTGCAGTGTCCTCAAACCCAACTGAAGCAATTTGGCTCCTTGCATTTTCTTAAAAAATGAGGAATGTAATCTGAACTCCAAGAAAATCTTTCTGGGCTATATGTCGAGTTAGACTAAAGAATGGTTCACACATTTTCTAGGTGTCCAAATTCACATTGAAACATTGTTTTCTTGCTGTAATCATTCCTCCTGTTCACACCGGACCATTAAGAGACAATACCCACCATACTTGTTTTGATTAAGAATACATTTCAAAATATATTTGAAGTTGATATGAGTGTTCAGCAGTCTGAGTCACACAAATCAAGTATCTTCCAAAAATACCCCCATTATGTTCTAACTATCATGTTCCAAGTCCCAGCAGCTGTTTGTGCCTTTATTCCCTGCAATGACACGTTAACACCATATGCTCACGTTTTAATACGTCACATTCTATAATCTCAAATCAGTCGCCAGGAAAATAATGTTGGCAATGCACATTTCTGCAAATTACGGATACGTTGAATATCAAAGTCTTGGCAACAGGGCATAGCAAGTGACGTAGTATATTGAGTGACCGTTATTGAAAGATACAAGGTATAATAAAAAAAAAAGTATAGAAAGTCTTCTAAGACAGAGTGGGTTGATTTAAGAGAGTGGGTGGGTCTAAGAAAGAGTGGGTGAGACAAAAACAGGACTTTGTGTTCAATGTAAAACCAAAAGTAAATTAACATTTCTTTTGTAATATAACGTGACCTAAGAGACTGCTAAGGGCAATAGTAATTAATTTACACTGGTTATGTTGATAACGTTTTGTTGTTGCGTTATCATTTGAACACAACGATGATGCGTTTACTGACCTAAACCAAGTACTTTTGTTGCCTAAACCTAATCAATTGTTTCCTAACGTTAAACACGTGGCATTACGCATTGCTGTCAGCGTGATACGAGTGATATGAATCATATTCTTGAAGCTTACTTTTTGGTTAAAAAATGCAGACAATCAACTCATCTCGTGGTTTCCAGAAACTTACATTGACAACTTTTTTTTCTGCACATGGCAAACTATGGTGTGGTTAAAATTATGAAACAAAGCGTTCATGGGAAATAAACTGGTTATTGTACGGTTAGAGTTACACAACTAAAACTCTCGGTTCGGACTGGGGAATGATTGTGTGTGCAGTTAAAGAGACACGTCTGTGATAGAATATGGACTCACTTGAATGAAAGCCAGAGTCGCTTCACACCTATCCAACACCCCGACCTCCACACCTTGACTTTCCAGCTCGCTGTACAAAAGACACACCACTTCCTACATTGGCTCTATACATACATTTGAGGAATGGTGCAATATGGAAATAATTCCTAGGGATACCATTGTGGCCATTGAGAGTACAGCTCTGAGACACAGTTAGAAAGGATCGCAAAGATGATGGCACCAATGGAAGTCAAATGTCAGCAGCCTTTTTGATTTGATCATACATTCCAGTGAGTTTGTATTTTCTGTCTTTTCTTAAATCTTGAGGGGATCCTTTGGTACAGAAGCACCTGGCCCTTCACAGACGGGTACAACTCTTACATTTTAAATGAAGGGGATACCAGATCAAAGTATATAGTGTGACATTATGTTGGCAAAATCCACACAACCGTACTCTGTGCTTGATTTATAGAAGTAAGAAGATGAAGGGTAAAAAGAGCAAATGCTGTTTTCTCCATTGTGTTGAGATCTGGCAATCTCTTCAGCCATGCTTCCTCATTTGGGCTAACACCTCCAGTCAAAGCGCTCTGTGGATTTCTGAAGAATAATGCAACTGTGAAGCAGCTAAAAGCCTTATAAAATATTCCATACGGAACATCAAATACTGACTTTTATACGGTGCACATGAGGGAATCCATTTCTACAAAATCCCCCACGTCCTTGTCTAAACCCTTGAATCGCCCCCTCACATCTTCCTCTTCAACTTCATCTAAGACAAACAACAAAGAAAGGCACTGTACCTCCTTCTTACCTCTGCAGCTAAACCATCCATACACAATTCCAGGATCTAAAGAGTACCTTGTATTTCCAGGTCCAGCATTGAAACAGAGAATGTCTGCTTCTTGGAGCCGAAGGAAAACTTTGATCTTTTCTACCGTTAGTCAGAGATTCTGTAAAAGCTGAAGATGTAAGTTAAGGGTTAGAATGGTTTCGGTCAGTCTATGTTGGGTCTATGGACAAAGGTACTTTCTGTGGTTTATTTCAATTTTTTTCTATTTTCAATATTGATACTATAATATATAAATTGAAAAATGAACAAAGACATTAATTAAGCAGACCAGTTATTTTCAGACAAATAAAATCAAAGCCAACACAGCTAAACTGCAAGAGGCCAATGGCTGCAGAATGCGTCAACTTTTGACCTTACTTCCACTTCCTGTTAGCCAGAGAGGCGAAAGTGCAAGTTTAGCGTTGGCAAAGTCTGTATATAAGAAGTGGACGTAGTCCCCTTGATGTCACCCATTGGTTGTTGAACTGCTGTTTTGAAGCCTTGAGTTCGACATTTTGACAATCACCCTCTTAGATTTTTTTTTCATCAGTGAAGTCGTATACTGTTGTCGTAGTAGCAACTTGTCAATCACAAGGTAGCCACGCCCTGAAGTAAACCCTGCTTTATGGTCTATTTGACTCTAAATTAACCATCATTTACCAAATGAACATCATGCTGTATTGAATACTAGAGATTGAGACCAAAACTCATGTTGACAATGTTTATTGAGGTAACAAATCAAGTGAGAAAGTCTTCTATACAATCTGACTTGTATTTGCAACAGAAGAGTCACAAGTGGCCAGTAGAGAGAATGCAAGTTAAAGACACTTCCGTATTAGCTCCACTTTTCAAAACCGGAGGTAGCCGCCTGGTGTTTAGGCAATCATAATGGATTCATTTTATAGTCTACAAACGTCCACGTGTGAAGACTCAATCAACACCTTGAACAAAGGGGTATTGTGAATCTGATAGGGCTATTACAGGTGATGGGTCTCAGGAACGCAACGCTTGTAGTCACTGCCCAGGAGGTGAAGAAGAGGACCCGTCCTGCTGCATTTGATGCTGAGGAATCGAGCATTGTAGATGATATTAGCAATCATCCCAAAAAAACAAACTGCATGGCCATTTGGAAATCAGCAGACAAGTTTGAACAAAAGATGGTTGGATCAATATGCATGGCTAAATTACAGTGGACAGACAGAATCCACAGACAGCTGTGGGTTGCTACAGTGGGAACCCACAGTGTTCTGTGTCCATCGACCCCGCGGTCTGTTTCAGTACCACGGACAGCGCTGCAACGGCACACACTCAGCGTGTCTTGCTGTGGGGCTTCAATCATATGTAATACATATTTATTCACAAAACAGCACTAAACCACTTGCCAACAGTGCATCTAGCGGGATAAGTGGGGTGGAATACGGAAGACTGTTGTCACATCTTGTCTAGATGGTGGTACTGGCAGCATGAGAGTTCCTGATCCCAGAATCTGAGGCTGAAATGTGCACAAACACAAACCTGTGTCTGTTGTTTACAAGACCGTGTTGCATGGCATAATTGTGTGAAATGTTATATTCTGAGGTGCGTTTACGTAGGCAGGATTGTGAACATTACAGCTATACCACTTGAGCTGAATAGCTCACATTGTGGTTAACATAGGACACTTCTGTAACTTGGTACTGCATATGTGCATACTGTATTGTGTGTGTGGGTGTGCCTTTGTTGTAGGGTAGTGTAATCAAATACAAATATTTGTTGGCCATTCCTACACAATTCTTCATCCACGTATTGTATATGTACATGTAGCTGCAGTACATACTAGACATTTAACCTGGCCCTTAAACAAAACTAAAATATATATATATACAAAAGTTAAAAGTAGTCTGAAAAACTAAAAGTAAACCAAAACTACCAAACACTCTTAAATATCATGGGGAAACTAAACTTAAATGAAATTGTATGGTCAGGTCAAAACTAAAATATTTGTTTTTCTAAAATACAACTTTTTCGCCCATCTTGCCTTCATCATGTCTGAGGTTGTTTCTGGTTTCCTAGTCATGTGACTGATAAATTACCATGGATACCATGAGTGCAAACCCACATTTTTTACTTCCCTTTCTTGAAAAAAAAATGCTATTTACAAAAATATTCAATCTTAGTTGATACAAAAACTGCAAAAGAAATATGAACAACTATTAACACAGGAGTATACTCTTCTTTAATAGATACAATCTTTCACTTAATTTTAGTAAAACAATATGAAAGTCCATTTCTTAATAAAATGAAAGATATTTTGTATCCTTTCAACCTCACAATGCAGACTAGTTTTCCAAAAACACTGTACACTCTAATCCCTTTAACATTTGGGAATAAATCTTACTAATTTTAAAACCCAAATTCATTCGACCATAACACCTTCACAACTAAATGTGGGGTTATCCAAAATACCAGCTTTTTAAAAAAAATCCTCATTTAAGCCTTTCCAGCTTAAAGGTTGAACATCCTTTTATCCAGCCTGACTTCCGTGAATAAACTATGTTGTATTTAAGGACAATTGTTTACATTTTTGAAGGACTTGCATTGAAGCTCACCCTGGTCTGCGCACACACACACACACACACACACACACACACACACACACACACACACACACACACACACACACACACACACATGCACACACACACAGGGTGTACATCCCAAGTCTCATAATTGCGTCCCCGTTTCCCTCACTTGCACTTTTGTCGACCTACAATGAACATATATCTTAACCAGTTGGTTAATCAGAAAACAAATCAAATATATAACGAGTTTAATCCGTGATCCATCTTCAGTCTGGAATGAAACTCCAGCGATCAGTCCGTCAGCTGCAGCGTCTAATCACATAACTGATGAGCAATGAGGGGTCGTGTCGGCCGGTAAAACACTTCCTGCTCTCCTGCATCCTCGCTCATGACTCCTCAGACATCCCTCCTCGCTCCTCAGAGCAGAAATAAGAGCTTTGGAGCGGCCGTCAACATGTCAGCTCCGAACAACTTCCGGTCCGAGCGAGGAAATGACAAATAAGAGACCGGGGTCAACTTATTCTCACCCAACTTGTCAAATACGAAGACACTTTGGCACCAATCTCATCTGTATGAGTTGAAAGCACTCCGGGCTTTCAACTCACTCCACTGTAAAGCCCTCTGCATCCGTATTAGGTAGTTACAGTAACTGACGTTGAATGAAGAGCTAGAAAGCCTGCTTAGGGAGGAAATGGTCCAGTTGGTCTACATTGGCTTGTTTGACCTTACTTTTGTTATGCAACTTATCTACTTAACACCACATATGTCAGTTATGTCACAACCATACTTGTACTGTTTTTATTGTGGCTTATTTTTTGCAGATTTAAAGTGTATTTAAAGGCTTGCAAAGACTCTTATAATTCTATGGTGCTCATTAAAGGATTTTTTCAGGCTTGCTAGTACACGTTTGAATAAAATGGTAATATTCAACAGCAAATACAACAACAGCTTTGTGGTCATCGATTGGTGCACAACAATAGAGAAAAACAACATGAGCCCTTATTTCCATGAAAAATGGAGCAGTTGGTACTTTCATTTTTCTTTACGATTCTGAAGGTCTTGGGAAGTTGATTTTATAACTCGCCCCCTCACCTCACAGTCTCTGAGAAAAAGACACACATAGCCCAGAGGGAAACAATAGGAAGCTGGAGAACACTGTATTTGCAACTGGAGCAGATACAGTTCACCCAACAGGATTTTCTCCAAATCCTTCAATTGAATTTCTCCCTCCCGCAAGGGAAATATGCTGCTCCCATTCCAGCCCGATATCCCAGAGCAAACACTGGCGTCAGCTGTTTGTGTTTGCCAATACATTATGACTGAATATTTTAAAAAGGCAAAAATAGAGTTTGTTTTCTGTAACACTTTGAGAAGAAACCTGTGTTCTGACTTCATTTAGACCTGCTTCGTTTACCATCACTTTGTTATATAGGGTTTGCTGTGATAAGCATATTTTGCTTAATTTTCAAATGATTAAATAAAAAATGATATGAGCATGTGAGTTATTGATATAGAATTTTCTTTTCATTGTTACATTGTATCGTTACGTTGCATCGTTAACGATACATTGTTACGTTACATTGGTATATTATGAAAATACAAACCAGGATCTTTTTACCAAAAGATCCTTTAATGAAGTAGTTCCGTTGCCTCCACCGCCCGGCCACACTGCCTGTGTGGAGACTGCCGCCTCGCTGCTGCCTGACCTTCTTTCTACATAGTTTGCCTTTTCCATAATGGCCACAATATTTCCTTTCATTCATTATAAGTAATTTATATTTATATTTAAGTGTCAGCCACTTATCCGGGGTTGGGTCGCGGTGGTAGCTCCTTACCCTATCTACCTACCTATTATTTAAGTGTGTGTGCTTTGTTAATAATAATAAACAATTAAAAGCCAGTACTCTTGATTTATGTAGCCTTGCAAATCAGTACATTTTTCACAACACTGTCCTAAATAAAATTGTGTTAATAAATGAAGGGATGCTAGCAGAATCTCAAGAGTTTTTATTTATGAGTTAAATATAAATATACTTTTGTATATGCTCTACAGATAGATAATTGAAACTATAATTTTGCAGACACAATGTCTATATACTGTCAAAATATCTTTTCCATTTACGTACATGGAAAGAAATAGACGACACCTCCGCGCCTGAGCCACACTGCTCATGCAGGCATTTGTGGCTGTTCCAACTTGTTGACATGATCGGCAAAATAAAACACACGGGGTGTCACATTGCTCGCATGCTGATCAGTGTGCAAGCGTGAAACAAAGCTAATATGAAAAGTATTTCTGAAAACATACATGCGGTTCAAAAAACTAATTCTCTGGGTGAAAACTAATTCTCCACAGCGAGCCCATCCCCTCCTTACGGGGCATCACATGCAATTCCTCCTGGGTGTGCGTTGAAATGATACTGTCACTGCAGTGGGGTTCACTTGTAGGACAGCAGCTGCTGCTACTGGAAGTGATACGATACATAATGGTCTGATTTGAATTGCCTTAATGCGATTCGGGAGAATGGAGCATCCTGTTATCTATGATTCAACAGTAATGTTTATTTTCTGTGCCCTTTCATTGTACTCGATGTCTATCAGTTGTGTTATCGATGGGCCGAGCGCTGCAGCTGTTTAGAACTGGCCGCGCACGTCCCTCCATTTCATTCCGCTGTGTTGACTTGAGCTGATATAAATTGAGTGAATGCAATTGATTTTGGGCACCTGCCTTTCGGCGAAGGGGGGAAGTTAGTGAAAAGGGGAAGAGACAGCAGCACCTCTGTGCAGGAGAAAGAAATGTGTGAGAGCAATAGAGACAGACAGATGGTGTCGCTGCACAGGAGCCTACCCTAATGTAGTTTAGTTCAGCCCTTATCGCCGCTGGCAGCGTTTTGGCACAATTTAAACAGACAGAGGGGACAGTAAACACTGCTAAGCTTTAAAAGATTTGTTAAAAATGTCACAACACATTAGAGGCATTAACTTAGAGCCAAACAAATAGTGCCAAATATTTGAGATGAGAGATTGTGGCTGCTTTTAGCAATGGTATATTAAGAGGGATATGACTGCTGTGCTATATTCCAGTTGAGTTATTAGTTTGTTAGCCACGCTAGTAGTCTCGGGACGGCAACGGCAGTCGGTCCACCCGTTGCTAAGTCCCGCCTCTCGAACGCGGACTGGCCAAACATAGCGTAGCGTCGGCCAGCAGTGAGCAACTATCTGGCTCGACTCTTCATGCAGTTGTTTAAAATGTTCTTCATTTTCAGTCCAGGTTTAGTGGATTCAAAGCCTATCCTGGTTAAACTTTATTCGCGATACTCGTTACCCGGATAGGTTGGAAGGAGATACATATGTTTCTAAAAGTCAGCACATCATTAACTAGCATTAATGTGTCTATGCCATGCCAGCTGCTGAAGGTATACTATATATATATATATTTCCACAAGCTGCTTTTTAACAATTCTAACAGTAAATGAAGACTACTCAGCTTTACAGGAAAAGCGTTGTTCCTTCATCTTCATAACCTGTTTTACCTGATGAATCCGTTTGTGACCCTTGATATATCCTTTAAACATGTTTTAGACCCTTCTGTCTGCTTCTCTCTGGAATCCCTTTCTTGTTTTTCCAAAAATGTGATACCATTTCTTGAGTGATTGCAGTGAAAATGACATTTTGTACATTAGAGTTCTCCGCAGCAGTGGCACCTAAACGACTGCTGCAGCACACTGGTGTGCCATGAAGCCATTCCAAGTATGCCATTGGGATTTTGTGACATTACATTGTTATTGCAATACACAACGAAACAAAAAAGGTAGTGAATACATTTGCATACATACATTTCCCATCACAGAGGAAAATTCCAACCCCCCGCCAAATTAAACCCTAGTTTTCATGTCGTTGTTTTTCATGTCGTTGCATGGTGATGGCAATTATTAGTGTGGGAAAGGCCCGTTTGGAAGTTATTGAAATGTTCAAGTTCCACAAGTTTGCAGATGAGAGGTGGTGCGCCAAGCCGGCTCACCTTGCAGACATGACTGGGCATCGGGAAACGCTTTCGGGTCAAGAATGAAAACGCCATCACCACAGACAGGATTCGGGGCTTCGTGGGAAAGCTCATCTCCCGCGGCACGGCGCTACTAGCACCAATAATGTTTGTTTCAACCGACCCCTGAAGAGGAGAAAGACAGAGTGCAGGCAACATGACAGCGTGTCATTACCTTGTCCCTGTGTCACAGTTAACCTTTCCTGGCTTTGTATCCCTCCTCAGTCTGATTTATACAACGCTCAACGTGTCATTTCAGCCGCCCGTACAATATGTGAAAACATATTGAACAAACTTCTGATGAGGCGAGGTCATCTTTTATCAGCCGCATTAAAAGAGATAATTTCCTGGAGGTGGCGCGCCGCTGTAGCGTCTGCACAGATTGCTGCTGTGCGTTTCTCCAGGCGTATCGTTTGCTATCAGCAGATATTTATAGCCGTCCACGAAACTCAATTTCCTCGCCTTCGATTATAGTGCACGGTAATCCTTTGAAGAAAAAAAAAAAAAAAATCGGTACGTCCTTAGTTTTTTCAAATGTTCAAGTCAATGTCAAATTCATCACAGCACGGCTCAAAGTCATCAGCAGCGTGGCCGCATCCATCCATCCGTCCTCTTAAGGAGATTCCCTGCAATCCGCAAAATGACTTCCACAAGTTCGCGGTTCTTCATTTCTTGACACTAAAATCGTCTTCAAGTCGTCAACTATTCACAGAGAGCTGCTGCGCTTCTTCCCTAATCATAAAATTGCATGCGGCCTCATTGACGGTAAATTACTCCAGTGCCACCTTACAGGGCTTTGTGAGTGATATCATCGGATTTAATTTCTAACGCAGCATACGGAAACAGTATAGCTCGGAGAACTAATTATCAGAGCGCAGCTTCATGATTTAGTTTGCCCTCCCCGTTACACAAGCCAGCGGTTAAATGCTCCTGTGATGTTACAAGCCGTTATATATTCGTCGTGTAAGCTTGTGTCAAAAGGGAACATAATCGAACAAAAACAAAACAGCCACTGAAAGAAACCGCAGGAAATCCGTTCAGTAAATTGCAAAACAGTTAGATAGAATGACTATTGGGCTTGAAAAAGAGAGCAGACACATGCATATAAGTCAGTTTTGGTTATTAAAGAGCCGTCCGTGTGCGACTGGCCCAGGTTGTAAATTGTCGTGTCAGTGTACACAATCTTCCAATGAGACCTATTACAAGGCAGTTTTGTCTGTTTCTCTGCAAAATAAGTTCACGCCATTCTTTTAATAAAAAGCCCTTTTACAATTTATGTCCTAAACCCTCGTTTGTGTTTGTCAACCAAATACCACACCTTGCATATAAAGTTTGAGCTGGTAGAAGAATGAGACGGAACCGGAACAGTAGTTGCGGGCCATTTAAAAAGCCAAAACAACAAGCTAAAAGACTCTAAAGAGCCGAAGGTAACTGAAGAGTTTCTCCAAGTTTCCCGTCATTTGACCCATCGGCCCTGTTCGGACTTGGCATTCACATGCGCAAGTGGACACGATCTTACCCGTCAGTTTACTTTCCGGGTTAATTGTGATACAAATATAAATTATGCACCCGTTACTTCTCAGACCCTCTCCCAGAGTCCGTTATGTCACGAGGACCATCTCACATTCGAGCTCACCTTTACGTCGGCTGACATTTCAAATTATTTTCAGGAGCTACGGTCAGGGCAAAGCTTTGACAAACTAACCCGGCGGTAACTCATTCATGCCTGCGTGCTGCCGGAGGAAGCGCCGACTGAGTTTACTCTGAGCGGCAAGTCGCTATAAAAGGTCGCCAAGTCCAGCAAGAAAGTGGTCACGTTGGCAACACACTGACAAGTGCAGCTTTATAAAATGCTGCTGGTTGCTGCGTACATTTAACAAGCGAGCGCGAGCGAGGAGACATTCTTCTTGCCACTGGCGGCGTTGGGAGTTTCAGCTCTCATACCAAGGTAAATAAGAGGAATATGTCAGTTTAGGTGCACTGTTAAGATCCCATGAACAGCTCACAACAACAAAAACATGTTTGTTTCTCTGCAGCTCATCTGACAGCTCGGCTGGCTCCCCAGCTCCCGCTGTCTCTCCAGCTCCCGCTGTCTCTCCGAGGGGAGGAAGGGATAGCGATGATTAGTTCTCATGGCACTGAGTAATTGGCTGTATTTGGTGTAGACTCCGATGCCAGAAGTTTCAATTGTCATTTCTGCACCTTTTAAAAACAAGTGGGTGACACCTGATATGGGATTGAATGTTTTTTCAGCTCCGCGCTTCACATGTGACAGGAGTTGATTTTCTACGGCAGAACACGGAATGCATTGTCACGACGGATAAAAGATTAATGATATTCCATACAAATATATATATATATATATATATATATATATATATATATATATATATATATATATATATATATATATATACACACACACAATTAAGACTCAATTTATGAGATGAAACTGACTTCCAAGAAAAAAAACTTGCAACAAAATTAATTCTTTCGGCAAATGCCAAGTGATGACGTGTTTGTCAACAAAGCCCTCTCGACTGTTGTTGGTCGGGAGATATTGTGACATCGCTGCTGTTGGAGAGCCAAGAAGGTGGGAAAAGGAAGAACCGATGGCTTCACAAAACACCACTTTAAATCAACTTTTACTTCCGTATATTGACATATTAGAATCATAGTTTTTAAAGAGGGACATTTGGATATACGTTTGTAGTTCTGTTTCAGTGGCACGTCAGGTGAATAGGGTTAACATTTTAACCAATATGACATTTCTATAGTTGATTACTTCCATGAAGACAATTGTTTTATATACACTATATGAAAATGAGACATAATCTCATTAAATGAGCTAATTTGCATACATTACCCAAACCCTTAACATAGAATAAAGCCAGGTTCAAAGATCTTGTTTAAAATTTGTTAACATTTTAGGGTCAAAAGATTTTCTGGAGGAATTTTTAGAGATCTCTTTGCTTTGCTCGGTAAATCAGAAAATACTGTAAAGTTAGATCAAAATGTCCCTCTAAAATTACTTTTAGTAATAAAACATTGTATAAATCAGACTATGAATGAAAAACCGCTCTGTAAAAACCGTCAGTATGGTGTATGTACGAGATTTCTGAGTAATAATCTCATTTAGAGAAAAAACACTTAAGATTAGTTGTTGGTTTTAAATTGTATACATTACAAGTCACCACAGGCGATTAGGGATAACATTTTGACAATCTTTTTTCATAGAACATATTAAGCCATGGTTGAAGTTGAAATTGTTTTAATAGAACATATTAAGCCATGGTTGAAGTTGAGATTTTTTTCCATAGAAGATCAATCCAACATTGAGTTGCTAGGTAACGGGTACGCTGGCGAGTACTAACGCCGCTCTGTCTGGCACCGTTTTTGTTTGTTTTGTACCATATTATTTATTCATCAGTGTAGTTTAGTTCATTTAACGTACTCTACTTTCTACTGCAACGTTTCGTCCTGGATTTGTTTGCTTACCTGCTTGCACCTGCTCTAGTCTGCTACCGTCTACTTCCTGGACAACTAACTGGCTAACTGACGGTCTCTCGCTAGCTGGTGGTTACCGACAAGCCAGCCGGCTCCCTGCTGATACCATGTCCATGCTACTGCTCCCAGGCGCGTTGCCTGGATGGCCTCTCGACTGTCCTGCTCCGATCACCTGCCTGCTGTGGATTGTCTTGACGTGCCTGTCGCTTCACCTGCGCTTCATGGCTACCGTCTACTCCCTGGACAACTAGCTGGCTGGCCGGTGGTCTCTCACTGGCCGACGGCTGTCGACGAGCCAACCGGCTCCCTCCTGGACACTCCTGTCCGTGCTCCTTGCTGCTGCTCTGGGCTGGCATGGTTCTGCAGTACTCCACCTCACGGCTCCTCCAGCTCAACAGCTTCTTTGCTCCTCTGTTCGTCTCGGCCATCGGGGCACTGGGACTTCTCCGTCGGCCCC
Source organism: Taurulus bubalis (assembly GCF_910589615.1). Classification (NCBI taxonomy): domain Eukaryota; kingdom Metazoa; phylum Chordata; class Actinopteri; order Perciformes; family Cottidae; genus Taurulus; species Taurulus bubalis. The sequence goes on along the minus strand of NC_136593.1, from coordinate 22,042,547 downwards.
GTTGCAGCCACAGAGCACTCTGGAGACCATCAGGACCGGGCGCCGGACCTGGCGTGACAGGGCCTTCAGCTGTTGCACCCCCCCCTCCTCTGCTGCGCCCTCCCCGTTCACATCCGTCGGGCTCCCACCATGTCTTCAATCGGGTGGGCCCTCAATGCACACCTCTCCAAATTCGCCTTCACCTGCTCGTCCCTGTTCCTTACCCTCCACTACAGGACTAATTCTGCACAGCTTCTTTCTTTTGTGCCGGGGATGTTCTGTTTGTTTGCTCTATTGTCTTTCTTTTTTTTGTTTTGTTCTGTTTGTCTCTGTCTCATGTAAAGCGTCTTTGAGCATTTTGAAAAGCGCTATATAAATTTAATGTATTATTATTATTATTATTATTATTTCTGCCTCTAAAATAGAAAGGAAAACCAGTTGCATCTTGGATTTTGATAATTGTGTAATTTAGAAAGAGACGCATGGAAAGACGTGGACAAAGAGGTACCACAAGAATTGCAGATGAGGTCTAGACTATTTTTACATCTGGCATTTCCCCAGACATACATTTTCCACAAGGATTATTTTCATTAAATTGGGATGAGAGTGTGGGGTTGACGTACATGCGCACAATCCATTGATATTGCAACCATTTCATCCTAATATAAATAGTCTGATATTGGGCATCATGGCATATCAACCCCCAATCTCTTCCTGAGATGTCAATATTTGAATGGTAGCTCCAAGCTGATCTGTTTACTGGGGATTCCTGCTAGGTGCTGCTTTCCATTTCAACTCTGAGTATAAGAGCTCTATGTAAACCAGAAAAACACAAAAAATAAAATCATGAATTAGAAAGCTCATTGTATACAAAATAATGGAAGGTAGAGTCATTCTAATTGAAACATTAATGTATGGAATGTTCCGTTTTGCCCACGAATCGCTCATTCATCAGGTGTGATCTCTCAATAATTTAAAAAAAGTAAAAAAAAAATTGGTTCCTCTCTAAATTCCAAGCTTAATTGCAGGAAATAGGAGGAAAACGATCAAAAGTAGAAAAGTGTACTCACTAGAGTGCAGATCTCTGCCAGAAATGTCCACTGCTATGTTTGTTTTTAATGAATTGGGGGGGGAGGGGTTATGTCACTCTCGCCTGTCTTAAAAACTTGAGAGCCCTGCAAGCACAAGTATTAGGCCGATGGGTTCAACATTATCTGAGTTACCGGTGGATCGAAGGACAGGCAGACAGACACTCAAGCACACCTAACACATAATCTCCTGGCACAGTTTTTTTTTTATAGCATTACTCCCTAGTCACAGACATTTGTTCTGAAAAAAATATAGCTACATCTTTGGAATCTTTGGAACGTTAAGTTCTCACCGCCAAAGTTCCGCGTTGCAACTCCACGAAGAAGTCGTTAATTCCCAGACATGACTTTTAGTCCTAAATGTGTCGAGGGGGAGATCCCGGTTTGGATAATATAATCTGAGGATTGCCACTTTATTATCCTCAGCAGAATGGATGCACGTCATGCACCATTAGCGGTTACTCTCCAAATCATTTGCATCCAAATCTCATGTACTGGGTGCAATAGTTTGAGTCACCTCGTGAGGCTGATGAGTTGGCCGGATGCACCGGTCTCCGGCAGAATCCATTAGAGTCACTGTGTCGTTTAACAACAGCTCTAAAAAGCACTCAAAAACAACACCACGGTGCTAAAGATGTTCTGTAATACCGGACGGTCGGACGAGATGCTAAATGGCCGAGAATCATTTAAAATGAGCTGCAAAACCAAATTTACATGTGTATTAGACTAGCTGGAGGCAATTAACATGTGGGTGCTTCACGCAAATAGACACCATTCGGGTGGTATCATTTTTAGACAGCAAAACAAGGTTCATAATTTGATTTTCCGATCGCCACGTCTGAGCGTGGGAAGTAAACACACAACACGTCTCCCACCCGAGGCACAAAACCGCAATCATTATCAGGCACTGCTCCCTGACAAGGACACCGTATGAGCTCAACCCTGTCACGGACAACATGGAGCCTGTCTGATGATGATTAGGAAAAGTAATCAGAGGTAATTGCAGTTCTGTCAAACTATTCCTCCCGCACATCTCTCTTGGTCATGACTTTCTGGTAGGAAATTAATCTTAATCTGATACTCCGAAACCGTATCCTCTTCCCGAGCGTGTCACGACATTCCAAGTGTCTTTTAAATAAGGTGACAGAATCCTGACTAATGTATCCAGTTGAATTATCCACATAAATAATGTTAGGTTTCTTCTGAAGTTTCACTTGAAAAACTTCAGCCACATTGTTTTGTGTGTCTAAAGTGAAGTGCTGTTTCATATGACCAGTGTAGCGAAAACCTGTAAACATACAGACTTTTCATTTTGTTTTTATTTGGCATCCAACAAGAGTAAAACGTAACAATTAATAGTATAATTTTCATTTCACTAGAATATTAAAGTAAACAGCCATCCACATCCTAGTGTACTCAAGTATTAAGTTTATTTTATAAAAGAAAAACTGGAAAAAAAAAATTATACCCACCCTCTCACTCAGCATGAGCTGTGACAGGCTCCAGCCCCCCGCTAGCCTTGCAAAAGGTTTAGCGCGTATAGATAATGGGTGAATGAATGGACAGGGTCCAAGAGAGTCCGTCTCCTTCATTCCAGTCGGGGAGATTAAACTGCCTCGCAGCATACTGTTGCTGTCATGTAAAAACCTGCAATATAAAAAAGGAATTTTCGTGCTTAGTTAAGGGATTACATGCTCCCTTCAGGCTGAGGAATACCTCAAACTGCTTTCTCTGTTTGAAATGCCTCTAGATATGATTCAATATCAACATGCATTTTAACTGCGCTGAGAAAAAGAAAGTAACATTTTGAAAAAGGATTTTGCACATCATTGATGTTCATGCACTGAATGTTAAACTATAATGTGACAGGGAGCTACAGATGTCAGACAACTGTGGAGTACAAAAATACTATATTTTTCTGTGAAATGTAGTGCACGAGGAACTATAAAAGGCTCATGTGAGGCGACAGTTTCATGACTTTTTGCTCACTGTGTCCGTACATTTTCCTCTTATTTTATTTCCAGTGAAAACCGCGGTCGTCTGTCGGGGCTGAAGACACGTCTATGGAATCCCAAATGCTTTGGCAGATGGAGAGTTTAAGTCATTTGACCTTCTTCTTTTTTTTGACATGGATTAATCACCGTCTATTTAGCGGTGTTTTGGTGACAGTGTCAAGTGTTTATCATAGAAGGCCTGGCCAGGGTCATTCGCTGCCATACAGGAAAATTATCATATTTCTTCTCGACTTACATTCTTTAACTTGACATCGCAGACTGACATTTAGCTGCTGTGACCGTGACAGGCCCCTGAGCTTTTTCTTATAGAACTCAAAGTGATTTTGTTCTGCGACTGGACCAAAGGACAAGTAATTAATTCATCACACACACACACACACACACACACACTATAAGAATATACTGACAGCCATTGTCACTGGGCGATTCCTATAGAGGTGGTGCTAAACAGTCAAACGTGACTATGTACAGACTGAGCTAAATGCTAACATGATTACAATGACATTGCCAACATGCGGATGTTGAGCAGGTATTGATTCTATATTTATAGCCTGATATTTATATATTGCCACACTTTCTTGGTTTAGCTTGTCAGCATGCTAGCATTAGCTAATTGGCACTAAACACAACATTAGGGAATGTCATTAGCTTTGCTGGTATTGCATAGAGTACTGCGGTCAAAGCAAAGACTGTATATAAGAAGTGGGTGTAGTAATCGTGACGTCACCCATTGGTTTGTGTTCAGCGATTTTGCCGTCGCCATCTTGTCTTTTTTCTCACCAATGAACGAAAGTTACCATATTTGGAATGGCGGAGTAACGTAGAGCCGCCGTCTACGAGTCTGGTAGCAGCAGCAACCTTTCATTCCCAGTAAGCCCGCCCAAAAGCATATTCTGCTTTATGGTCTATTTGACTATAAATGGACCATAATTTACTAAATGAACATCATGCTGTATTGAATAACTTGAAACTAGAGATTGAGAACATAAACTCATGTTTACAATGTTTACTGAGGGAATAAATCAAGTAAGAAGTAGAGTAATTTTCTCATCCGAGCCATTTGTGTAAGCAGAGGAGTCGCCCCCTGCTGGTCAGTAGAAAGAATGCATGTTTTAAGACACCTCTGCATCACCGGAGGTTGCAGCCTTGGTTAAAACATCAAGTCAAGCAGTTAAACAAAATAGTGAAAGAAATCAATGAATAATCATAATTAATCAGGACCTCAATATTGATCAAAAATAATCCCAATGATTTTTTTTTTTTTCTTCCCCACAATCATGCAGCCTCACCACAGGAGCTGAATCAGTGATCTGGCCGTGAGCGCGTAGAGAACCGGAGCAGATATACTGTGGAGTTGAGGAGCTGATTGAAGGCAGCTGTGCAGACTGGACAGGTGAGGTTAGGGAGTTGTAATCAGCAGGGAGACGGGAGAGTGGCAGGGGAGAGGGAGACACAGGAGAGATGGGGAAATAAGGTGGAGCATGGCCAGGACACTGGACAGCTGTGCACAGCTACAGCCACACAACCATATGTAGGCAGGTCAAATTTGGAATAACACCATACACAGAGTTATATTTAGGGTTCTTTATTTCTCGACGGCTCTTAGAAGAATAGAGCAGTATTACATTAATTTGGAATGTTCAATTGGTATTAGAGTTTCTGATACGTGGCAACTTCCACTAACTCAAAGTGCATACATCACGTGTATAAAATAAAGTGCATGAATAACGTACAAAAATAACTGCAGTGGCAACTCCTCTGTAAACCAAATAAAAGACAACAAACAATACCACACAGTTAACTCAAACACAATGAAACAGTTGGTCCATTAACAAACAGAAATGATGCAGTACATGACAATATACTCACTACATACTATCTCGGGCTAGCTCACGTGCACAGTGGCGCTATAGGCATTCATCCCGTACAGCACATGTAGATCAAATCTGCAAACATCGGACCAATTTGAGTCCATCGGCGCATTTAGCGACACTAAAATACATTTCCGGACATCTATACCGTCATATTGTGAACATTTTGTACAGAAACATAATTTTAAACATATTGACCGACCTGGAAAACCACGAGCGCTACACCGGAAGTAAATGATTTCACTTCCTGTTTGTTCCTGACGTCTCGCTGGCTCCCTGAGAAACACAGTGCCCTCAAATGGCCCCAGCGGTGACAACACCCCTACCACTGGGTTACACATATACAGGACATTTTCCACCAAAATTAACGCTTATATGTTGCGTATTATATCTTATATGGTGAAAACACGGGAGAACATGGTAAAACAAAATAAAAACGGGAATGCCTTTCTTTCTTTTTTTCTGTCGTGTCACGTTTGATGTCAGGGTTAGTAAACAGAAAACAGCAAGAGCAGTGGAAATGTTATCAGGGTTACTTACTTTACATCTGTTATCTAGTCAGTCTCTCTACAAAACTTCGGTTTTGATTTGTTTAATTTTGTTTCTGTCTATTTTGATGTGATCATCATAAAACACACTAATTAAAAAATTGACGGATAATAACAACTGATTCTGTCAATGGAGTACTATCTTGCAGGGAATTAAGGGTTTATATCGACCAAACCAGACTTGGTGAGTTCAAACTGTGGAAAAACAAACGTTTTTGATGAGTTTTATTTTGTGTCTGTCTACTGTGTTTTACCATAATCAACAAGGTTAGATTGTGTGACTTGAGTCTGGTGGCTTTGAGGAGAGCATATTAATTAACTGTCGAGTCATTTGTCGCAGGAATGAATGTCGATTGTATCCTTTCCCGCTGAAGACCAATCCCAGGTATTAAAGTGTGTGTTCCTGATTTTCGTCCAGTGGGAAAAGGGCTAAAGATTTTGTCGAGGCAAACTATACCACTCTCACTTAGCAAAGGGTACAAGACAGGAGAGAGACATTTGCACATGGCACATGGTTCGGCAGGGACGCGGTGAGGGTGCATGTGGCGGCCGGGTGAGATGGTGCACCGCAGAGCTCGCAGGTGAGGGAGCGGTGAGGGAGCGGCGAGCTGCGAACACTCTGCAATAAATCTCTGAGTCGAGTGTGCCCCAGTACGTGCCCTGGTTAAATTGCTGCACACGACCGGCGGCTTCGGAGGCAAACAGGATATGATAGGTGTAGAAGGCGTTGCTGCCGAAACGCAGGGCCAGGTTGAGGATTAGTGTGAGGTAGGCGTCTAACTCTGGCCTGCGGTCGGTCTGGGCGGTGCAGATGACGTCTCGGTACAGGTAGAATGCGTACACGAATTCGGTCATTTTGAGGTCCTTGGACCGGGTGGGGAGGGGCTGTTTTAGCTCGATGGGGCCGAAGGCGGTGAGCAGTTCCCTCGGGATGTGGGTTACATGTGGATGGGAGGATGAGCTGGGCTAAGTCAACGTAGTTACCTGCGAGGATCTGCTGCCTGCGCGCTTGTGACAGTGGGGAAGGTCGGGCGGGTGCAGACGGGTGTGTTGGAAGTCGTACTATGGCTAGGGTGAAGCTGGCGGACAGAGGAAAGTAGGACGGAAGGAAGCTGGGGGTGAGTGCTGGTGGACCTGTGGACTGAGGGGGGCAGTATGTGGCAAGATGGTTAGCGCTAGTTACGTTTGGGTTATGGGGAAGGGGGAGTGTGGGCAGAAGAGGGGGTGGGGAGGACAGTAAGAGACAGAAGGGAGGAGGGAAGCATGTGCATGGGGTAGCAGTGCAGGCCGCGTGAGGGTGGCTGTGGTGTTTCAGGGGGGATTTGATACGACCTGCCCCGCGAGGGGTGGCTGGGCCTCTACGGCCGTGGTGTTCGCGGTGACGTCATCGGTGCAGCGGCTGGCACGGCGCTGCAATTCTGGAGTTGAAGTAGTGTCGCTCCGGGCGGCCGACAGAAGTGCGAAAAGTGTCGCTTTCCTGTTGGACTGACTGAAGGGGATGTTGCGCTGGGTTAGCGCGATCTTCAGTTGGTAGATCGTCCAGCTGCTGGCTGGGTGGGGTCTGGCACGGCCTCGGCGTAGCAGAGAAGAGTCCCGGTCGCTTCGGCCGTGGCTCTGGCGGCTGGATCTCGACCCGGTGGGCGTGTGCCGGAGCGTGGATCTCGGTCCGGGGCTGATCGCTGGTGTGGGACTGTGGTCTCAGGCTGGAGTCACGGGGAACGTGGACGGTGGATCGCGGCCGCTGTTGCTGTCGGCGGTGGATTATTGGAGTCGGTGGGATCTCCGGAGTTTCGGGACGGAACTGCTGAGTTAAAAACAGGTCGTCGTCCAAAAGGTTGAGCGATAGTTCTAGTTCCATTGCAGTTTCGGTGGTTGCTGTTGTCAATTTGTTTCTTTAAGTGACTCGCGTCATGTAGAGACTGAGTCAAGGCGGAAGTGTTGGGTTGATTGCGTTTAAGTACCCTGGTGCGAGGGAGACGAGCTGCGCATGGGGCGTGGTCCATGTTTCTGAACTACGTTTAATAGAAACATCATATTCTGAAATTGTATCTCCAATCCAAATCTAATGCAGCCTTTTACAGTAATAATGTGACGCTGAAGATTTGCGCGTGGTTACCGGTTGTAACATATTGTTAACGTTAAGTAGGTATAGGCATAAAAAACAAATTAGTGTCATACCGTCACATGACAAAACATCGTCAATAGTAATCGCTCAACCTTTGGTTTAATGCAGGAAACAAACTCCTGTCCACTGAGTGAAAGTTCTGCGTTTGAGTACTTTTAGAGTTAGGTGAAAGCCTTGTGTGTCTCATACAGACACTGCTATCAAGGTGCCGAGGCCCAATACCCAAGCTTCGGTACTTGAAGGCCTGGGAGTGAGACCAGGCTGGACAAGAGGGTACCCGCACAAATGTCTTCATATGGCTACAGTGATATACTACTCATGTTGCAGTTTGAAATTGCTAAGTATACGTAGGCCTACATCGCTCCAGATGGATGTGAAGATGGAATGAAAGGGAGGAGGTGTGTTTGTTTTGTTTGTGTGTGAGCATTTGTTTAAAGCAGGGGTGTCAAACATACGGCCCGCGGGCCTGATCCGGCCCGCCAGGGGGTCCAGTCTGGCCCGCGGGATAATTGTTAAAATTGCAGAAAAAAAGAAAGAAAGCTGAGCTGGGTCTCAAACCACTGACCACTGATTGAAAAACAGGCACGCTAGGGCCGTGCGACATACCGGTTGAACCGGTATACCAGTCTCAGTTGTGCATACGGTATGAATTGTTCACATACCGTCATATCGGTCGCCTGTTTGGCAGCAACAACATTTAATGCTCACAGCTTGAAGCTGAAGGAGCAGCGGACCGAGCTACTTATGTCTCATGTTAACTCATTTGACTCAGGGTGTGCAAAAAATGACATCGCCAAAAGGCATGCTGGGTAAATGGCACCGCCCACACAGGAAGACTTTTCTTGTGAAGGAAGAAGTCTTTTCCTATTTAGCACAGTGGGCTGCCTTTACCCATCATGCCTTTTGGCGATGTCATGTCTTGCACACCCTGAGTCAACTTATATCCGTGAGACGTAAGTAGCTCAGACCGCTGTACACGTATCTGTCACTGTAAACATTAAATGTTGCTGCCGGCTAAAGAATGACAACAGTCGTTACGGCCGCGCATGCGCCACTAATATCAAGGTATTCCCCTGGGTCCTAAATCCCTCTAGGTTAGCACCCTGTGTACCAATGAAAACAGCTGCTGGCCAGTTAAGCGAGTGGTGAATAACGATGGCGGTGACGGTCCTTTTCGACGTCAATAAATTAATGTGTTTATTTGGAAAAAAATGCCGTGATATACCGTGAAACCGCCAGAATCTTACAAAATACCGTGATATGAATTTTTGGCCATACCGCCCAGCCCTAGGACACGCTATACATTGACCTAGAGTCAGATTTCATTAGACCACTGACATTACTATAAATATTGCTCAACTGCGAGGGAATCTGCAGAGGAGAGTCCAGGCAGGTAAACAGTGGGCTGATGTCTGAATTTTTGGTCTTTATGTTTTTAGTTTATTGTAAAAATTGTAAAAAAATGATAGACAGTCTGGCTGGTAAACACTGTGGGGTTGGTCGGTGGTCGGTCTGAAATATCTTTCAGACTTTTTCTTGAGCGCTACCTGCAGGCTGACGTTTCGGAAATACAAATATCTTGACAACTATTGGAAGGATTGCCACGGTATTTGGTTGACACATTGTGTCCCCCACAGGAGAACTTGAGTTGTCATCAGGTCAAACTTTAAGACTATTGACATTCACATCAGCCTTAGTGCTTTGTGTTAAGTGCTAAAATACTTCTGTATCGAATAGTAACTTGAAGAATCCAAATGTGTTTCCCTTTGAAATCCACTTTGGGTAGACCCGGACATTGTGGTGGCTTTGCTGTAGAGCAGACATATTGTGCACTTGTTCAGCTGATACAAACAACCCAGTGAGGGCAAATCTTATTTTATTTTTTACGTAAATTACACATGTGGTCTCCCAGGATTAAATAATATATAAAAGTATTGTCATGCAGGGATGGATGAAATGACATGGAAAACAAAAATAGTAGTGCATTCTTGTAGTGCACGTTTTTCAAATTTGCATCATAAGCAGCAGCAACAAAAACACTTCTTTGGGCACATAATATGGCCGACGTCTTCGCAATAAAAATTCAACGTCAGGTAAACATTATCCATCAGCGTTGACTGTGTTTAAGCACCAAGCATCCAGATGGAAACACAGAGTCCGCTGTTGGTCACTTGTTCCGGTCAAAGGAATGTTTTTTCAAGTCTTGCGCTCCATTATGTACCCTCATGTGACTGCGTGCTCATGGAGACGTCACGGTACAACCGGGATGTTACAGACCACATGTGTGTGTTCAAGGGCTGACACGTCGACATGTTAGCGTGCCATGTGTTTGTGGGATGATGATTGACGATTAGCATGGTGATAAAAGCGGTAATCACCCTGCCAGGGAACTGAAAGCGCCGTGGTTGCTGCTTTTTATTCTCCTTTTTTTAAAGTGGTACTTTCTCGTTTGTGTTTGTGTGTGTGTGTGGGTTTGCAAACAGATGACATTTGTTTGTCTCTCTCATCAACACCCCCTCGCCCAGCTGTCTATCCATCAAGATGTTCTTTGGCATAGTGTGGTTAAATATGTGTATATGTGTCTGTGAGTGTGAGTGTGTGTGTGTGTGTGTGTGTGTGTGAGTGTGTGTGTGTGTGTGGCCTTTGGACCGCCGTGCGTGGCCTTTCTACTACACGTACGTGAGCTACCGAGCATGTGTGACATCTTAAATTTAGACGACGTTCCTGGCTGCAAAAACTGCTCAACCCTGCCAAACCCAACGCAGACAGCGCCGCTCATGTGTGGCAGACTGCGATGGCAACACACACACAAACACACGGGGTGACTCATACATCTTAATTAGAAGCTAAGCAGCAGCGTGTTAGCATTAGCGAGGGGAGGTGATCCTGTCACTGCAGGCAAATGAGAAGGGGCGCTGTTATGCGGGGCACACACATTTATGCATGAGGAGCGAATGCATGGCCCAGGCCAATTAGCAATACCTGTGGAACACTCAGACGTGCGTGTGCCCGACTACGCTCTCGCGTAAACACACCGGGATAGACTTTCAGAAAAAAAGAACGAAGACGGGAATATAAAATAAGAAAAGTGAACAGAAAACCTGGGCTCTGCAAGTGTGTGTGTGTGTGTGTGTGTGTGTGTGTGTGTGGCCTCGGTGCTCCTAACGCGATCTGAAAGACCCTGTTGTTCGGTTTTGACGGTGTCAGTGGCATTTCTCGAAGTTCAGGACACACACACACACACACGCAGATGGTGGCATTTGGTCGGAGTCATGCAGGGGTTTCGGGGAAAGGTGGTGACGTCCCTGTTGCTACGGGGACAAAGTGACCTTAAACAGCCCGAAGTGAAGTTGGTACGGCGGAGTTTCCGGCAAATGTTCAGCTCACCTTAACGTCAAACACACACACAAACATGTGCACCATTCCTCGTTTCAATCCTCTTCAGTCCTCTTATTACCTTGGTCTTCGCTACCCAACTTCACCCACATTCCTCCGTCGGTCCAATGTCCATCCTTGCCTCCAAGCTTATTCTGCCTTTTCCTTTTCTCCTCTTGTCTGTTTAATAACTTCCATTCATCTCTTCCTCAGCTTCCATCCTTCCTATATCCTTCTTCTTTATCATCCCTGTCAACTTCCTTCCCTCCCTTCGTGTTCTTTTCTTCTATCCATACATCTCTATTGAGGCTGTAACTGTTTGCATATTCGTATTGCACCATCACAGTACTGGGGGGTCATGGTCCGGTACAGGCAGCCACACACAGAACAAACAAAATATAGATTCAACATGAAGTTCCCAAGTACAAGTTCCATATAGGAAGTTTCTGCTGTAAGCAACAGTCACAGAGAAAGAGTTGTGTATTCGACGATGACGATGTGATTGGAAACATACTAAATCCTTGGGATAATACAATGTTTAAATGTAACCAAGGTTGAAGGAATTGAAGCACTCTCCTTTTGTGTACTTTCTATTTCATAGAATGAGAGATGCGTCACAGTTGTATTACCTGTTATGACTTGTTAGTTCAGTAGAGTGCAATATAAATGTGTCCTTATTTTATTTATGAAACCAGTCTACCAACGTTGCCAGTTGTCAAATTGCTGCCTCAGTCCCCAGCAGGAAGATATTAACTGTCGTTGACAGTTGCACTACTGTCTGTTCAAAATAAAAGAAAGGCTGTACCAAAGTCATCTGAACTGCACCAAATTATGACTTTTTCATCCCCGTCCCTTCCTCCCTTTCATCTCAGCTCACCCCTTTCCCTTCCCCCAAGACCTCTTTCCACCCATTCTCTCTGCACTCCATCTCATCCAATTTCCGTGCTGCCACTGGGCTTTTTTCTTCTTAAATATGGTATTAATTTTCCTGCTTATGCAGACGATTGACAACAGTTCCCCTTAAACCTGGTGACCATGCAAATGTAGTCCTCAGTTGTTTTGTCTTCAGCAATCCAAATCTCAAGTTCTCTTAATAGGTCTTTCTATATACACCATTGCAAAAAGACAAAATGTAGATTTGGAGATACTTTTAGTTAATTGGACTTTTCTTCACTTCGGCCTCAAGCTAATAGCTCACCTCCAGCGGTCGCTTGGCTTTTACCAACTCTAGGGAAACGGATCACTTTACTCGCAATCTCTAATCTCTTTGCATTAACTTCCTGCGAGTTTTAGAATGGGTTTTTACAATTTTGCAAATAACCTTTGTGGATTGGCATTGTCGATCTCCTATGTTGCCATGGATGTAATTGAATATGAAGATAAATGAATGGATAAGGCTGAATGTCTGTCATTTATCCCCCCTTTCCTCCATCCCTTCTTTAGCCATCTTATCCATCTCTATTTCCCTTCGCTTCTTCCTGAACATTTTCTTCTGCCCCCCCTTTTACCCAACAACCTTGTTACCTCTCCACCCTCCATCCCTCCTTCATCCTCCATCTCTCCATCGCCCATTTTTCTCCAACTGATGAGCTGAGTTGCAGCTCCACTCATCAGATTGCCTGTCTCTCCTCCCTGCTTTCTTTAACACTTGTAGAAATGACCTGACACATCCAATCCCAGGTTATTACACAGATGGGGCCACTCTCTCTCTCTCTCTCCCACCCTCTCTCTCTCTCTCTCTCTCTCTCCCACCCTCTCTCTCTCTCTTGCACACACACACTCACACATTTAGACCAAGAAAAAGCACATTTCCAGTGGCTGCTTCACACACACACACACACACACACACACACACACACACACACACACACACACACACACACACACACACACACACACACACACACACACACACTATTACAGGAGCCCAAATGAAAATGAATTATGTATTCTGTCCTGCCACTCGTTACAAGTATATGATACATCCCCTTTTTCCACACAATTGGGCACACAAAATGTGTGCAAAATGGAAAAAATGGTTGCGCGCATGTATTCACACACCAAAACGCTCAACAAGACGTGAATACATCATTGATGCAAAACCTCAAACAAGCACGGGCCCATCATTCACAACATGGTGCATCATCGCCGGCTTACTAAACTCTCCACAGCCGAAATATTGATGCCAGTGTACGTCCTCTGACGCGCGAGGTCGTCATTGTTGTCAACGTCCGTGTTTACAGCAATCTTTTTTAACGACGTGCCACCCACAACCACTTCCTACTCCTTCCCCCTCCCTCCAAGTCCGTACCAAGGTCGTTGGCCTCCTTCGTCGCTTTAGCATTCTCCTCGTATCCCACATAATCCTCACTGTTTAAGCCTGAGGTACAAATACATTCTATTCAAGCCGTACCAAGGGGTCCAGTAATACCCAGCAGAGTGTGTCTTTGTGTATTAGTGTGTCTGCTTAGTAATGTGTGCTTGCATACACCTCTGTGTGTGTGTGTGTGTGTGTGTGTGTGTGTGTGTGTGTGTGTGTGTGTGTGTGTGTGTGTGTGTGTGTGTGTGTGCACACCAGCGTCTGCGCGGGGCTTTGTGTTCTAACACCCATCGGTGCTTAGTATTCTCTCCGCCATGCGTCCTTGCATCCCCGTGCTTATTCTTTCCCTCTCTGTACTCCTCTTTCAGATGAGAATACTAGCGGCTGATGAGGAGAGCAGAGAAAGATGGGGTGAGAAAATAAAGAAAAAAGGGAAGAGGAACAAAACGCAGGTGGATAAAGTTTGTACAGCGTTACTGATGTAACCTTGGTGCCATAGTGTGCATTCTTTCATAGACAATTAAAGCGGGTGCAGCTGTTGGAGTTCTAAATGGGACATTGTGGTGGAGGAACCGTAAAGGCTGGATGACATGCATATGCAGTGGGGATGTCCTGGAATGTTTCCAACAACTTGTAATCTTCATATAAACCAATGGGAAGTCTGGTTCATGTCACAGTAAACTGATACAAGTCATGCGATACATAGTTCCGTCACGTACTTGTGCTTTTAGCCCACAGCATGCTTCGTGAGCACTGACGATTAACGTTAGTGGGAGGAAAATGGCAGCTCATAGCAGCACGAACAGCAGTTTAATCCACACAAAATCTAATTTGGTGTGTTCTCCGGCTGCTGCCGAAATGTGTCCCCCGCCAGATGGTGAGGCTCGCAAGTCACGGAGGGAGTAGACATGCCTCACAATGTCCTCGAAACAAAAAAGTACAGACCAGTCAGTAAAAAAAAAATATGCAGCCCAGTTCCGGTGACATGGACGGGCATTGGGAGTCACCCGAAATCGCTTCCACATGTTGGGCAGCGCCTCAGAAGATAGCTGCATTTCCACTGACCTGCTAGATATATTGTCAGTGTCAATGAATTACTATATGTTGTTTCCAGATCCGTGAAAATGTATGTCAGGACAATTGTGCTTAGAATTATGTAATCAACCTTGCCGGTGCTGCCTATGGCCCTGATCACATAGAGGCGCGTTGCTAGAAAAGCGGCGAAAAGTTCAAATATTCTCATCTTTCCAGCACCAGGCGCGGAGTTGCAGCGCTCACCAATGTCACGCATGTCTCAGGCCCATATACTGTGCCCTGTCTCTACGTCACTCCTCTGCATTCCAAATATGGTCACTTACGTTCACCGGTTGAAAAAAGTCAACATGGGGACGCTCGATGGCGACAGACAAATCGCTGAACTCAAGGCTTCAAAACGGCAGTCCACAAACCATTGGGTGACGCCACGATGACCACGCCCACTTCTGTGGTAGGAACTGACAAAGGCCGATGAAAGGTTGATTGCAGTTGTTGATAACTATGTTGTTTTCCCCCTCCTCCTCATTCAACAGCAGAGCAACAGCAAGCACTCAATGTCTGAATTTAATCATTTCTTTACATTTGACATGGTTGCGATCATCCGTTATGCACAGCTCCCTTTGACACAGGGCGTTTTTTGATCGGCCATGCTTGTTTTGCGTTGCGTCTTGGTGCGATCGGGGCATGTTGGGTTTACATTGGGCCTGGAATTTTGTCTGCTGCTGGGTCTGAGGCAGCCCACAGTACTGGAAACAATACAGTTCACTTTCAGGTGTTAACTAGATATTGCCAGATAATGCCAGGTATTGCGGTCATAGAGCGTTCGCAATAATGTCTCACTCCACACGTCTGCGTTCAACCGCAACGATAAGAAAAAGAATCTCAAACATACAGACGGCCCGATAACCATTTACTGTCTGGTGTTTTGTTCAACTCGTTATTAATGATGCTTATGATAATCATGTTTCATCCGGTCTTTCCTCAAAAATAAGCAGCTGTCAGCACTTCCCTGTTTATCTTCTAACAGTCCGATGCTGGTTGCAACAAAATGTAACCGGCGCATCTGTTGTGCGTAATTGTGGCTTGGCAGTGTGCATCATCACCCCAGTTAGAGAATGCAGATGGAACAGAGACCTGCTGCTGTCAGATGGCTGTAAGGACAGTCGCCAGTGTAAGCACTGAGGCGCGCCAGTGTTGATATTTAAAAGAACCCTTTTCAAGCACCTGCAAGTCATTATGGCGATCAGCACGAACGGTAGCCAAGACTCGGATGGCACACACAGTCTCCTAATGACACTTGATGTTAGCTACAGTGTTTGCCCACCCAGAGTCGGCACCTATTACCCACAATCAATCATATGGGATCGTTCACATCCCAAATGAATGGACTTTTTACATAATAAAAAATAATAAGTGCTTCAAAATTAGAGTGTATGCGAGGCAGGAGCAAGGAGCTGGAGAAAGACACGGCGATTGGACACATCAATGTGAAGTCAATCTTCAATTGTTAGTTTACCTTGATGACGTGCTGGAGTTGTGCTAGTGTGCTGTTTCTGTTTGTACTATTCCTCCCAATACAATATGTCAAACTGATCCGCTGACCAAATATGACTAGGACCTGGTTGAAGCTTCACTAAGTTGGTGTCAAACACCTTGCCGTTCCCATACACTTTCCACAATAAGAGCAAAGAGCAAAGAAGGCAAATAAAAGTGACGTCGGTGCCTTCTCATCTGCGCCTCGTCTTCGACCCTGGAAAAAAGGGTATTTTTTTGTCAGTTTGAATTAACAAAATGAACACTGTCCCTGACTGAATTAGTAGCTTGTATCAGTGGAGCTCCTCTCTGGTGGGTAAGAGCACATGTCAGCTCAGCAGCGTGCCGCTTGTTAAAAGCATTTCAAAAGACCACGAAATCCACAGAAACAAACAATCTGATAACTCTGCTGTGAATAAAAGGCTGCCGAGCTACCGACCTTATGTGCTTGTCTAGACTAGTTGTACTGATCTGAACATAACAGCTTGGACAGAATGGCATTCCTACTGAACTGAAGACGGCATCAGTGATGCTTTTATTTGGTCAATTGGTTTAAGAAAAACAAAGTGAATGAACTACATAGTCAGTGATTATAAATCTTTCAACTGAACAGATCAAAGTGATCGGAATCTGCAATCCCACCTCGACTTGCTAGTTTGCCAGTGGGACGCTTTTAATGTGAAGCAGCGACAGCATGAGATGTTCAGTTTGCATCAGCAGTCAGTAGACCGTGAAATAAGGCTAATATCTGAAAGTACAAATGGGAAGTGAAAGGAGTGAAACTAAATTGCAAACGGCAGAGATTTGGATAGGAGCTATAAGATCTGAACAAATGGAAAAATCTGCGTTAAATATATGGACTACGTTGAGTCTTTCTGGAAGCAAATTGAGGGTGAACCTTGGGGACCGGTGGCCCGTAACAATAGGAGCGCTACTGTAGACCAAAGTTGTTGTTGTTGTTTTACCCAGAGGAAACAGGCTAGAAACAGTAAAGACGTCTGAAAACAGGCTCTTTCGTGATTGGCCGCGCTAGAACATCAACAAGCATGACTACAGGTAATGTTTGTGGACCGCTTGAACAAAACAAAAACAGCGCATTATATTACATAATTTCTTGTGTCACGTGTGTTTGAGACGCAACATAGTTTGGAGAGTTGCGTCTATATGGCAACCTTAGTTTTGTGAAACTATCGTAACAAAAGAAAAATGGTTTAGGTTAGGCATTGACCTCAAATGGTTACGGTAAGGATAGCCGTCTGTCAGCTAGTCTCGCGAGAGTTTACGATTTTTGTATTTTTCCCAAATCAATGGTTGCCATCTAGATATAAGTTTGGAGATGATATGTACTCATTGGGGAGGACTGACATATCTTTGCCAGTCGGTCATGTGGTGTAAAAACAACACAGACTTCAAGACTCACAAAAACACGTGAACGCTACAGGCATGTGAGGACCTTGGTGTTATTGAACTTTCTCTGCAGCTTGATTAGGAAGTTCAAAGTTCAAATGAGGCACATCGTTCCAAACTTGTGTGAACTCACCAAATTACATGTCATTATTAGCATTGACTGAAGTGGTTCCTGCAATCAGAGGGACACTTGGCCTTAAGGACTGTTGAAGTGGATAGAAATGTGAGTAAAATCACTCCATTTATACAAGAATAGGCCATCACCTACAACATTTACAATAATTATATGCTTGTATGGGTGTTTTGTAATTACTTCGATTGCCGTGCAGAAATGAGGTAACGCTAATGTCAAGTGTCAGCTGCAATTTCAACATGGAAAAACACAAGTCTAGTGGGCTGGAAAACAGTAAACAAATAAAGCTTCAAATGTAAGATCCAGACTCTGCTAACCCTGTACAGGGCAAACGTCTCTGAGATTGACAACTATTGTACGCCCAATGTCTTTCAGTCAACATGTTCTCAGGGCAGACTGTATCTGATGCTGTGAGGGAGAATGTAACTTATTCCTCATGCCTGAACATGCCGTCACTTATGAACATGGACTTATCTGGCAGTTCCTGACTTAATCAATGACTTCTCTTCACTGAATGAGCAAGCAGATGGTTGCCCCCGTCTTGTGCTGCATTAAGCTGTGTGATCACAGCGGTGGCTCTGCCGATTGCTGTTTTGACCCTTAACAGAGAAATAATGTACTATGTGCTTGCATGTTGGGCAAAACAGAACTCAGATATGGTTTACCAAATTAATCAATATAAATACAACATTATACATGGTTACAGTATTCGCTCTAAATGTGCTGGGAGTAGGCAGATACCTCCGGTTCTGAAAATGGAAGCCAATGCAGAAGTGTCTTGAACTTACGTTCTTTCTATTAACCATCAGGGTGCAACTCCTCTGGTTGCTAAAATAATAAGAATTGTATGGAAGTCTATGAGAAAATTACCCAGCTTCTCACTTGATTAATTCCCTCAGTAAACATTGTAAACATGAGTTTATAATAATAATAATAATAATAATAATAATAATAATAATAATGTGTCCTTTATTAATCCCCTTGGGGAAATTCTTCTCTGCTTTTGACCCATCCTTAATTAAGGAGCAGTGTGCTGCCCTGGGAGGCGCCCAGGGAGCAAGTAGGGGTTCAGTCTTCCTCAAGGACACTTTGAGATGTGAACTATGAGGAGACCAGGGATTGAACCGGCTACGGGACGACCACTCATCTCTCTGAGCTACTTTGAAGTCTTCTTCAATACAGCATGATGTTCATTTAGTAAGTTATGGTCCCATTTAGGGTAAAATAGACCTGTTTTAGGACGTGGCTACCTTGTGATTGATTGGATGCTTACACAGTGATTGGGATTTTTCTGTGTTTAAAACTCCCATCCGTCATACATGGACTTTCTCACTACGGCGCCTCAGTGCGTTGGTATGAGACGCCGAGGGGCACTGACCAAGAGTTGGGAGTGCGAACGTATTGTGGAGTTTGTAACAACTGATCTAGTGGGTACACAATGGATCGAGAGAATTAACACCACCCGGTCTCTGAACACGTTTACACTAGAATTCTCCTCCACACACCAAACCTTCAGATACCCAATCAAGTAAGCTTTGCCTAAAGAAACCTGCCTAATTCACCCATGCTGTGAGCCAGTCCTGTGCTGCAGCTGTCTACTATATGCACAGACATGACACATAGCAATTACCTCATTACATTATTGGAGTGCAAGAAGGTCACCAACTGGGTTCAAACCTCTGAATGGTTTCGGCAGGCCAAGAGCAGAGCATGGGCCCTGCAACATATCTGGAATTAAGTTTTCAGAGTGAGCTGACAGGCTCCAGAATATCTAGCGGCACCTTTGGGGTTAGCTCACCAACGTACCAAACTCCCCAAAAGTCAAGGATAGCATTTATTACATTTGTTCATGCAGTAGCCACACTGTCAAGTAAATGTCTAAGCTTACTTTTGAAATGACAAAATTAGGCGCATTTCCATCAACTGGTTTGAAAGGAATACAATTGTTTGGTGAAAAGCACCACAGGCTACGCATGGCGTTATTTATTATTCTTTCATTTAAGCTAGTATTGGCCATGTTTCATGCTGTCCTGGAACAATGACAACATAAAATACATACCCGAGAAGACCCCATCAGTAGAAAGTATCTGAACAGTGATTTAGTAAGTTCAGTGTTCACCTACGTTTGGAGGTTTTCGTCAGAGTCGTTTCCTATAATCCATTTTGGGCATCAACAATTACTTACAAAGGCTAAAACCACCACAAGCGAGTATAACAACTTGTTTTTTGCGCAATCAAGGAAGTTTTATCGAATTTAGTCCTTGCTTTTCTAATGCAATACTTCCAAATGTACATAAAAATATGTGAAAGCCTTACAATGATCCCCAACTGCAGTATTTCCCGCTCCCTCAGATGGGTATGTTGGTGCAGCGCTTGTGTCAAGGTGGTAACAGCTTTTATGAAGCATGTTACGAGCCACGCAAGCGGCCGGACGGTTAGCTCGGAGCTGATTGATGCCGGCCGGAGCGACTCTAATGCTGTCTGGCTTGTAGCATACAGAATGTGACATTGGTTCAGTCTGAGGAATATTGATCTAGAATGGTCCTTGCCAAGCGTAGATATGGAGGGCTGTATTGATGTTCGCCATGGTTCTCATTTCAAGCTCATCTCACCCCACCTCTGTGTGTGTGTGTGTGTGTGTCTGGGGCGGCAGCAGTGCCGGAGGCTACTCAAGTGTGAAATCGTGCGACGGTTTCTCCATTGCGCTTCATTTAGCCACACATCGGCCATCTCTCATTCCTGACAAGTTGCTTAACTGCTCCGAAATGCGAGCGCCTCGGGGTGGGGTGGCAATGTGGCCCTGTCAGTGTACAATGAGCTGTGTGTGTGTGTGTGTGTGGTTGTGGAGGCTAAAGTGAGAGTCTAATAAAGCCAGCAGCTGCCATGGAAACCAGGGCAGAGGCTAACTCATCCTCAGTGTCTAGGGACCCATCAGGGCCTCGGCTATGGTACAAACATATGCGTATACACACACACACACACACACACACACACACACACAAACACAGGCGCACTTACACACAGTCGTTTACCAAAGGCATGGCAAAATGACTCTTAGAGGGAGGCCTCTCATACACGCTCACGTACAAACGGCAGACGGAGGGCCGTGAAATAACCTGTGGCACCACGAGAAATGGGGAAGCAAGCTGCCTGCCTGTTCAATAGCCGCTCTGACACCACCTTCTCACACACACACACACACACACACACACACACTCTCTGCTGGTACTCCAACAGCATGACATGCGAGTCAGAATGGCTTAAGATGCTCAATATCCAGCTGTAATCCTCTCCCTATCGTGTGTGTGTGTGTGTGTGTGTGTGTGTGTGTGTGTGAAAAAAGGTAGGTAGTGACAGAGCGCTCAGGTTGACGCCATGACAGCAGCATTCTCCATGTGACAGGTTTATTGCATTTCTAATCTCGGTTTACATAAACCTTCAACATCCAGCCACACACACACACGCCTATATATATGCTTATACACAAACATCCATACACACGCCTCTATATGTGCATAGACACACACACACACAACACCATCATCATTTCTCCCCTCCCTGTCGCTCAGACAATGAAAAGGGCAAAGGAAGCCAATCAAAATGATCTCTCATAAGAATATTACCCATCAGGCTGTGGGGGGGAGGTGGGGTGGCCGGGTTAGATGGCTTGCCAAGCCTCGTCTGACATTTATAAAATGAATTGCAGGCCGTACACTGAGGAAATAGGGTGCGCCTGGGCATTACGTGACGCAGGTCCCCCGTGCCCCCCGGCGTCGCACTTGACAGATCTCATATCTCCACTCTGGATGCGACATTCCGGCAGAAAATGAGACGATTGCGATTGAAAGCGTGATGGAAAGGGAGATGGTGGTGAAAGTGACGCTGATGGCCACCCCGGGTGTCACTAAGGTGTCACGAGATGAGGAAAGATGGCAACAGTTAAGGTGGGCGGCTGGCTTGTTTCCTTGACCCGGAGTGCAGATTCAGTTAAGTCAGACAAGATTAGTCTTAAACGACCCCTGTGGGGTTATCGGCACGACGCAGCAGCGGAGAAGATAAGACTGAGACAAATGGTGAGCCGCGAGGATGATGAAAATAATGAAAATGCACAAATTACAGCGAAAGCTTAACAAGACATGTCGCTACTTCTTCTATCATCTCACTTTCTGCTTTACCGACACATTCTCACTCCCAACTTGTCAAATACCGGCTTGGTCAGTGTCCCTACGCTTCAAACGTGCTTTGGCTCCAGTTTTGGACGTGTCAGCAACAGTGCAGCGTCCTTTCAAAATGAACTTCCACAGTTACACAAATAAAGTACCTGAGTTTAGGAAAAAAATATGGATTTGGAGAAAAAGTATGTTTGTAACATAACTAGCCTTTGCAAATGACGTAAGTTACGTAACAGAACCACGGTAAAGTAAGTCAACGTTGACTTGGTTTCTCTTGGGCAAAGAATGACGGTCTCCTGTGTGAAAGTCCCATGTTTGTATCACCCGTCCAACGCCAATTGTCTGGCTCTTTACACAATACCAGTTGAATGAATGAATATATACTTTATTAATCCCCAAGGGGAAATTTGGTGTCAAAGTAGCGTCAATTTACAGACAAAATAAAAACAACAGGGGTAATAGATATATACAATAATAATAATCATAAAAATAAAAATATCTGGGATGAAAGATATGTACAGCAAAAAAACAGTAGGAATTAAATTAAACTTAAACAATAGAAGTGCAAAAATGCAAAGTATGTATGTGTATATGAAGTGTGTGAGGTGTAAATAAACAAACAATAAACAAACAATAGGGGAGTGCAAAAATGCAAATGATGTTGCTCTGATCGTCTTTATAATGACACGGACAAACAAAACCACTTGGCCAGGTTTAGGCAACAGGAATATTTGGGGAGGTTTATGAAAAATTGTGTTTTGGATTCAAATATCTCTGTTTGTTACTTAGAATAAGTATGCTGGTTAACTTGCATACACAGTGTTAGGTATGCAAATGACATGATAAAAGTAAGGTCAAATTAGTCAACCTTGACTAGGGTTCACTCTCCGGTCTCCTTGGGTCTCCCAACCTTCCACCCTGACCTAAGCAGACTTTCTCGCTTTTTATACTTCACCAGTTGCTCTGCCCATCTAATAATGACCAAGCGACGGTATCTGACGAGTTGGGAGTTAACAGGTTGGCTTCACACATAATAAGCAAATTTAAAGTGTTTTTTTATGGACCTTTAAACCCACCATCGTCTGTAGCCAGAAACTGAAAGCTTTTAGTCATGTTTGCCTTGGAAGAAGTGAAGCATGTGCATACACCTCTTACTAACTGGTGTAATCTCAGGGGGCTTTGTAACGCCTACATAATGAAAAAGTAAATGAGAACGGCTCCCCACAGCCCTAAACCCACAATGAGAACAAGGGAAAACTACCCACCAAAGCCTCATTAAGAAAAGGAGAAACTTTAGACCAGGATTTCACAGGCAGGGAATCTGCTATTAGAGCAGTGAAAAGTGTAAAAGTGCAGAGAGTGGGCAAACAAAGCGAAGTGGCAGAATGGAACCATCACAAAATACATGTCAGCTCTATCTTGGTCAAAACCAAAAATAACTATTACAAGATGTAGTTTTTATTTTCTACCCATTCATCGGAGAGTAGGGCAGCAACAGAACATGAACCATGCCTTTATTAAAAAAAACAAAAAACATTATTAGATTTGTATTAACGCTGCAACAGGACTTCATGTTCTTCTTTTTAATATTGAGTGACTTTTTTTTTTAAACACAAATGGTGGGAAACTGGTGGCCTCACAGTTCATCTGGCGAAATGATGGAAACCTCGAAGGAGACCTCAGTAGATCTCCCTCTCATGGCTAAAGGTACACAAGGTTCAATGCAGGACATATTTCTCCTGCTGTATAATAATGCTGTAGGTATAAAACAGTGACAGGCAACTTATGTCCCGTGATACGGTGCCGGGGGCCCGCCGAACATTTCCTAATTCAGGTTTTAAATGAATTGATTCACAATGGGATTTTCTATTTTTTAATACATTTTATGTAAATAGGGTGCAAGAGTGCATGAAAAGCATTAAAATAGACTAATAGAGCTGGTAATTCTGGTAATAAGAATTAATAAGAATTTAATAAAAAAGAGTTAAAGGCCTTTTAATGTTTATTCATTTTATCCAATACATATTATTAGTTTTCGTTTAATAACTGGCCTTTGGCCTCATGTCATGGTTGCAAACGTGTCCACGGGGCAAAGCAAGTAGTAATGTTATGGCTGAACAAGTTTGCAAAAATAAGTATTCCCTCAGCTGAGAATCTGTGTCGCTCATAAATTTGACTTTTGACTACAAAGTGATTCCAAAGGAGTTGATCAGTGAAAGCAACTGAGCTGATTTCAGATGCCGCTTTTTCGGCACGTAATATTTGCATTCTGTGTGAAATGACAAAAACAATACATCAGGGAAAAAATATGTTGACCGCACCAAAGGAACCCACCCCCTGTGTTTCGGCCACACAAATATCTTTACCTAGCGTGCG
This sequence comes from Taurulus bubalis, assembly GCF_910589615.1. Lineage (NCBI taxonomy): Eukaryota > Metazoa > Chordata > Actinopteri > Perciformes > Cottidae > Taurulus > Taurulus bubalis. Next base: position 22,018,570 of record NC_136593.1, on the reverse strand, counting down.
CATGAATCTGCCAGCTGTAGCGTTGGCTTGAGGCCACAGCGTTGTTATCCCACGGTGATGGAATCCTATGGCCTGCAAACTGGTCGCTGTTGAATGGGGGACCATTATCAGTTTTCACAACTCTGGGGATTCCAAACATGGAGAAAACTTTGTCCATGACCGTAGTGACTGTGTTTGCCGATGTTGACCGTACGTTCTCTACAACTGGGTAGTGTGTTTAGTCGTCCACGATGACGAGCAAGCACTCTCCAGTTGGAAGCGGTGTAAGGGCCTTGATGATGTAACCTAGCGTTTCTTGGAGTTGCTGACAGTTGAGTGGAACATAGATGGCTGCAAAAAAAAGATTTGTATGCTTCATTTCACTTGTATGTGACCTTAGATTGAGGACTTGAGGACCTTAAATGCTTTGAAAGGAACTTTGAATTTGAATTTCCTTGATTACATGCCTGTGTGGACAAACATAATTGTTGCAGCAGCAGCAGAGAATAGGGGTCACTGTAAGTAACAACACAACAACTAGACCCTGTTGGATTACCACTTTAGTTTGCACCGTTCTACAAATTAAATCACTGCTAATCTATGACATGTACACCAATAATGGAATGAATGCAAAGCCAATAAACAACATTTTTATTACGTTACTCTCTGCTGTGGAGCTGTCAAACACACGTGTGAATTTGAAGCCTTGCTGTAATTGCAAATGACTCGTACTCGCCTTCTGTTGTTACTTGCTGTCACAAGAGCGCCAGAAGTGTGCCTACACATGCTGGACTGGGCGAGCCACTGGGAGTTTCTTTTTCACAGCGGAACAAAGAGGGAAACTTTGCGTACACCGTAAGCCTGTTTGTCTAGAAAAGGTGAACAGCTGAAGGTGATCATAACCATTAAGAGCTTAGCCATTCTTACAGCCTTTAATAGGTGCTTAGCGTATGCTTAGAGAGCACATTTTGCCACCAAAATTGATTAATCCTACCTAATTGATGCTTGCCTGCCAGCCATGTAATCTTTTTAAAGTGGACCCATAGAGCATAATTACATGATTTGATTGTTCTGGACATTGTTAACAGTAGCTTAAGACATGGATTGCATGTTCCGACCGCTACTTTGTGTACAAGCACATTCATCTCTGTCCCTCTGAGAGTTGTAACGGCTTAATGGTCACGAAAGTTTGCGGCGAGACTTATTCTCACCTTTTTATGAAGTCATCTTGTTGCGAAGCAGAATGCGTTCAGTCGGACACCCATTGATCTGTCCAGCTCTGCTCTCCTTTATGTTGTTACTGTCTCCTGCAGAAATGCAGGACTTCCAAACTCTCCCATGCGGACAGAGGCTCAATAAAAGCTTTGTGTGCACGGTTAAATATACCACAATTCAAAAAGTACAGCATCACCTGCACTACTCCATCTCCCAAACTTCGAAAATGTACTCAAATGTAGTGGATAGCTGCAATAGATGTCACAACTCAGCGGCAGAGCTTACACACCTTTTGGTTCTGTCCACAACTGACAAATTGTCAAAACCAGGATACAATATTCAAAGTCTTTTCAGAGTCCCCCATATAAATATTCTTCCCAATATCTGGATGTGCATCTTTGGAGTTCAGGGGGACAAAGTTAAACGTTTTACGAAATAAACACAAAAACATAATTGCTTTCTGAACCCTTTTGGCACGAAGGAGAATCCTGATGGATTGGAAGTCCCCTCATCCCCCAGATCCTTCTACGGTATGTCGTTGAGGGATCTGGTGTTTTTAAAATTGGAGAAAATTAAGTTCTCGCTGCGGAGGCGTTCTGAGAAATTAAATTGAACACTGTCTTTTTCTGTTACATTGAGCTTCTTTTTAATTTGACATTTCAGCCGATTAGCTTAGCATAGCATAAAGATTGAAAATATTGGGAAATGGCAAGCTAAAAACAAATACACCTATGACATATTGAAAGCTATATACTCAACACAGTATTCCTTGTATGTTTATTATGTACAAAAAAGGGGAGTGGGTTTTTTGTGCTGAAACTATGACTGCGGTCGAATAGTCCATTTTGGTTAGGAACCTTCCTAACTGAGTGAAATGACCCGGAAGTACCCAAGTGGCCGCCATGATAGGTGCCGGTCGAATTGTCCAAACTCAAAGGACAGGAACTTCAATGCTTCCTAATTTAGCTCCTTTAGCATCGGAACCACTGGACCTTTCTTTACGAAAGGAAAGGAGATAATGCCGACCCACAATTCCTTGCGGCGGCAACATTTAAAGTGACGTACGTATCATTCGGCCGTTCACGAGAACAGACGATCATGACCGACAAACGCAGATCATGTAAATAACTGTTGCTATAACTTGGGAATACTTTAACTGCAGCTTCAACCCTCACTCTTTTATTTTATTTGACTTCAGTTACAGAAGCTTTATTGAAAGAGTTAAACTGGACGAGCTCTTCAGTCTGAGTCATGTTTCTGATTATCATCTTTTTAATCAACTATTGTCACATTACAATAAAACATATCAAGTCAACACGAGTTGTGTGATGTTTCATAAACTGCTGTCTGCATATTTTTATGATCAGATTATAATCTGCATATAAACCATAACAACAAAAAGGGATATGAGACACACATATATGACACACATCGTTGTGGGATAACGTATTTAATTCAGCATGTTTGAAACTGAACAAAGAGACAGTTTAGTACTCTTATACTCTGAAAAAATCCGTTGGCTTCACTTTCATATTCCTTCGTTCATTTCTATTCCAACCTCGTTATTAAAGTAATACGATGAACCGGGATGTTTATGTCGTTATGACACAACACTGTAAGAAGACGGACGAAGTATCTAAACTGCGCATTTTGTAGTCCATCTTCGGAACATTGTAGTTTCACCACTGGCTACAGACTGACGTCACTAACATGCGCCTGCCGTCGCGTCATAACTACGCCGCTTAGGAAAAGTGGAGTCGGATTTGCCAAACACCGCGGTTGTCTTCTCCTAACTCCTCATGAATTCTCCTTCCCATCTTTCCTTAACCCCGTGACGTTTTCCACAGAGGTTAAGGAAAAGTGCTTAGGGTTAGACGTCAGGAGGTAATTATTTGACTATTCGACCGCAGCTTATTTCTTTGTTGGGCCAGTGTATCCTGGAGTGTCCACCGGTTGGCAACCTCTCAGACAGGTCTGCGGTTTGCCCGCGGTGTTGGTTGAGCTACTTTTACAGTGTTTGATTTTTTTCATCAGCTGTTGGGTAGACCTATTTTGCATGCAAATTACATTATTAATATCAATAAATGAAAACAAATATCTCTTCTTGAACCCAGCCATGAATGTGTAATAAGAGAACTAGTGAAGCAAGGTAACCCCGCAGGAAAAAATGACTTTCGGTGAGTGGGCAATTCAACATCAGTTGAAATAAACAAAAATGCTGACAGAAAATACACAACCCGTGCACACATGTTTTTACGATAAGTATATGAATAACAAATTGCAAGGCAACATGATAAGAGGCTTTAGTTGAAATAAGGTATTGCAGTAAAATCTACAGTAAATGCATGTGAAGTAAACACACTGGATTCATGTTGTCGGGACGAGTGAGAACCGGATTGAAAGCGAGGGCAAAGCGTTCACAGAGCTACATTTTATTCAGAATAATATACTGCAACTAACTGGTTTGACTGGGGGCACATTTTAAGTTCCGCCATCAGGCTGGTATTGATTGGCCGTTGGCGGTCCTGCACCCCGATTAACGCATGTCACGGCTGGTGGCAGCAGGCAAAGCCAGAGCAGGTAGAGATCAGATACACAAGACTGGACCTCAAAGGCGCGAAGCACTCGGTGACTGACGAACTTTGGCAAGGAGTGTGTGGGAAAGGGCTGGTTATTAAGCGCTGGGCTGATGGGGGAAAGTGGAAACAGGTGTGTAGATGGGCGATGGGGAAAGGAGGGAATGTGCGAGGGCATCTGGTAGATGGATGGAAAACAGCAATAAAGAAGGCCTTGGGAATAGTGGAAATGTAGCTGACGAAAGAGCGGTCGAATGACCATTAATATGTATTAGAGAGCTTTATAGGTGTTGTAGGTGTTTTATTTGTTCTACTTTGGACGCACTCAGGCTAGCTGTCAACATTTTGGCTAAGATAGGCCCATCAGCTCCTCGCTATACATTCCTATTTAGCACAGAAATGAGGGAGGCGTCGATCTTCGCTCCATCGCAGCTACTTGCTTAGTTGCTGTTAGTCGACTACATTTCCCAAAATATAATTTTAAACTACATTGTTTCAAAAACAGGGCTTTGGGAGCTCATTATTATTCCCCAGTTGATTCATTCTAACCAGTTGGTGCTTGTTGGCAGGGTGTGTGATCTTGATAAACTGAGTCAATGTACATGTTTTAGTTGCTCAAACAACCCATTCTCACTCTCAACTCATCAAATACCGCCGCTCGCTCAGTCAGTGCGCCTTGGTTTCGTGTTTTCACCGCGTCAGTATCCTCTCATTAAATGCATATAGTGTCTTTTGCAAAATAAGACTTCTTCCATCACAGGACGTTGGGGTTTAGGCAACAGAACCTCTTCGTAACGCCAGTCACCTGGACAGGAGTCCAGACTTCACTCACTTCATACAACATCTTACTGTCCGCTAGCGCCGCGTGTCGACTGCCGATGCGCTGACCAACGTTTTGGGTTTGACGAGTTGGGAATGAGAACGCGCTGGCACAAAAATGTTATGCGGTCGCTCCGGACCTCACATCGGTTCCAACCGCAGTCTTGTGCTTTACCTTTTTCTGCCCTGAAATTAACTTCCCGAGCTCCTGGCATATTCTCCCCCGGACTCTCCTTCCCGTTGTTGTCGTCACGATCTGGAAATAACTAAATCAGCGTGGTCAGGATTTATTTTAGAAAATGTGTCAGTCTAATCTCCTAAAATTGTAATGCCTGTCGATTTGCCTCATTTGAATTTCAGAAAACTGTCTGACTCATTTTGCAATTACAAAATTGTCATTATCACACGCTGGTCCAGATTCTGTTCCAAAGTGTGTGTGTGGGGGGGCTCTTCGGGAAACACTGAATCCTTGGGTTACTTTCGAAAAATGTTAGCCGGCGGCAGTTTGAATCCCAAAATAAAAGTGGAGCTCATGTCTGGAACAGTGTGCGTTTAATTCAGCTACTTTATCACAAGAAAAAAGCTCGTATTTGTGAGCACACACACGCTGGAAGGAACGAACACACTCACACACGCATGTAGACACACACTGACACGGGACAATAGACGCAGAGGGGACACCTGCTCGCCCAATTCACCCTCCTCCTCCTCCTCTTCCTCCTCCCTCTCCTCCATTAGGATTCAGTTGAGGGTTCGGCTCCGTGAGTAGGTTAGCCATGCGTGTCGAGGCGAGATGCAGTGAATGATAATGAACTATGCTAATGTGTGTGTGTGTGTGTGTGTGTGTGTGGAAGGGAGGAGGTGCTGTATCGCTCCCTCCATCCCTCCTCCACCTCTTCCTCGTTGGTGTCGGCTGGAAGGACGGCCCCCGCGCTCTGACACACTCGCACACACGCAGAAACACACACCTCCGCGATGTGTCACTACCCATTCCACCTGCCTCTTCCCGTCATTCCCCGCTCTCCGCTCCGTCTACCTACGCCTGCTCTTTTCCCTCCTTTTTTTGTTCATGTTTTGTTTGCTCTCTCTCTCAGTCTTTTCTCTCCACCCCTCCTTGTTCTCACACCCCACCCCATCCTCACCCCTACGCTGTGTGTCACCGCCACCGGGAAGAACAAGACAAATGCTCCGGCCGACCAAAGAGTGCCAAAGAGCGAGAGAGGAAGCGGAGAAGAAAAAAGTCAAAGAGGAGAAGTGTGCGTTTGGAGCGCAGCAGCAGTTCCTCCATCCACCTTGAGCCCGACTTCTTTGATGGAATACCCCGGGACAGCGGAGGGCAGGAGGAGGGAGAAGAAGAAGTGACGGTGAAGGAGGACCGGGAGGAGAACACAAGGACTGAGGAGGACAGCGCTCGCCTCAGGAAGGGTACGGTGACACAAAACTAAAAGAAAGAGCCAAAAAAACACACGCATAGAACACGGCAGTCATTTATCAAACAACTTCAGCTCGTCTGTTCCTTTTGGCATTTTTTCATTTTGCTTTTCCTCTCTCTCTCTCTCTCTCTCTCTCTCTCTCTCTCTCTCTCTCTGAGTTGTGTCCACAGGCTCTGTTTGGGATTTCTTTTTGACTAATTTGCGAAACTATTCTCGCGGAGAAGAGTCTCTTCCCTCCGTTTTTCTTTTTCTTTATAATTAATTCCCCCCTATGCAGTCCCTCAAAGAGCCTCTCTTTCTCTCTCTTTCTCTCTCTAACGCTGCTTCTCTCTTCTCTCTCTTCTCTGTTTTTTCTTTTTTCCCCTCGCTCCATCTGTCTGCCTTTTGAGAAGCAAATAATTGGATGTGGAGTTGGCTTTTCCGTGGCTGAGCCGGAGGATTGAGGCTGCACGGCACTTCACACACACACAATTACGCGCACACACGCACATACACCTGGAGCTCAGGGTTTGTGTGTGTGTGTGTGTGTGTGTGTGTGTGTGTGTGTGTGTGAATGACGGTGTGTGTGTGTGTGAATCTCCTTTGCTGAATGTTTGTGCCGTCTACGGCTGGTGTTATCGTACGTTATTGTTTTGTCTCATTGAATGAATCCCATGAAAAGACCAAAACCAACAATGTGTTTCAGCACTCTCAACGTCTTTAGCGCCCGCGGCTCTTCAAGCCCGAGACCAAGACGTAAATATTCAGTTTAATTTCTGACAAAGGCTAAATTATGTTCTTAAACAGCTGGGCACTGTAGTTTGTAGCAAACGCCTTCAAACAGGGACACTGCACACACAGGGACTATTTTCAGTCGCGGATGAATACACATGTGATGCTCCAGGTGAGTTTTTACAGTATTTGCAGGTGTATGTGGGATTTAGTCAAATAAACAATAAAGGAACACGTCATTGGTGTTTGTAATAGTTTTGTGGCAACAATGGAGCTCTCTGGCGCAGAAGGATATGACTTTAAATACACATCACGTATTTGAGCATTATTATTATTATTATCTCAAATGTATTGTTGCTCTCTGTCTTTTTTCTCAAATCCATTGTCTTTTATTCGAGAGCAGTGGTCAGCGTTTCTCCTTGTTGGACACAAACTTTGAGAAAACTCTTGAAAAAAAGATCCATTTTATTGAAAAATGTGAATGATCCCCTTCAGTTTTTGCCCTGAAATAAGGTTTTAGGACTCAATTATTGACAAAAATGATTTGACACGGCGAGACTTTGTTCTCTCAGTGCAAAGCTGAGCGAGAGGAAACTGAAAAAAAGGGAGCGAGAGAGGAGCTTGAGTGGTTGAGAGACCTTTGAAGAGATTAGTGGCAGAGGTATTTCCCTGGAGAGAGAGAGAGAGAGAGAGACACAGAGATGCGGAGGAGGAGGAGGAGGAGGAGGACGACGAAGAGGAGGCTCGAGGAGCGTCTGAGACGAGAAGACAGGAGGTTGCGTTGTAATGCTGCAGGCTGGCTCATTGACACATACATCGACACTGAAAGGAGACGTAGAAGCCGCTCTCGCTCCACTTTACTGCTCCGAGGGCAGAGCGCCAAGTCCCAAGTGACGAAGAGGAGACCCTCCAGAGCCTACACACACACACACACACACACACACACACACACAAATGGAACAAGAGGGGACCCTGCGTCAGTGGGACCCCTTTCACATTTTTTTCTTTTTCTTTGCTAATTCTGCTCTATTTCAGTATCCTCACACTCTCTTTCTCTCTTTCTCTCTTTCTCTCTCTCTCTCTCTCTCTCTCTCTCTCCTTCCCACCTTCCCGCCCAACCACACATCTCCCTCCCTCCCTCCCTCTCTCCCTCCTCCACCTACTACCACTGCTCAGCTGCATCCAGTCCAGTCTCATTGTCCTCACGCACACACACACACACACCTCGCTCGCGTGTGCATGCGTCCGCACGAGGACGGGAGCGGGGCGCAGCCGGTCATTTCTTCACCACGACGGTAGCGGAGCGCCGGGTCCCGCTCTGAGGTGAGTGCGTGTCAAAACACACCTTTTCACTGTTAGAGCCTGTTTTGGATTTTAGTTCTTAACACTTATTCAAAGTGCGGGCATGCTGTCTTGTTTCCACTGTGTGTGTGTGTGTGTGTGTGTGTGTGTGTGTGTGTGTGTGTGTGTGTGTGTGTGTTGTTTGCCGTTAACAGGGGTTAAAGGTGCTGGTGGTGACATTTGAACGTTTGTAGAATTGGACATGTAGCTGAATATGTGTGGCTCAGGGTTGTTCAGACTGCTAGTGTGATTGAGAGTAAATGTGTGTGTGCGTGTGTGTGTGTGTGTAGCCAGAGGGGTGAGCTCGGCTCAGTCCGTACGTGCTCTGCTTACGAATCGCCGGTGACCACGGCTTGAGTCTCGCTCCCCTACAAGTTCACAGCGAGCCCGAAAACATTCCCTTCTTCTTTTTTTTGTTCCCCTTTTCCATCTCTCTTTTTTTCTATCCTCCTCTTTTCTCATTCCGTTTGATTCGACTTCAGTGACTTAATTGGCATGCCTGCGAATAGACAACCACACTGCCAAAGCAGTGTACCAATTGCAAATTCTCATATATATATATATATATATATATATATATATATTATACATACATATTTAAATCATCTCTACTTTTTCCTCTCTCTCTCTCGCTCTTTCTTTCACACACACACACACACACACACACACACACACACACACACACACACACACACACACATACATATACACACATTCCATGGCAGATTTAAATATTTCCCGGCGGGGTTGGAGAGTGAACAGAAATAGATCTAATTCTAAATCAGGATGGAGAGCTCGGCTCCGGCAGCCTCGCCACGCTCCCGCCCTCCCTTCGCAGCCAGCAGCTACACTAACACTTGCACTCCAAAGAAATTTTAAAAAAGTTCAAAGATTAGCTGCGAATTTTCCAGCTGAATTATACGGAGTGAATATATAGAGGATAAAAACCAGCAATGCTGAACACAAACTTTGGCCTTGATGCTGGAAACAGGGAGGCGTCTCAGTTTTTTTGGGAGATTCTGAAAACAATGCAGCTTGCAAGGATGTTTTTTTGTTTCATTTATCAATTTTAAATGCCCATTTAAAATAAAAAAAAGTACTTTAAAGAGCCTGCTTAATAGAAACTTGACTTCCTATAGATTTCCGGGAGAGTTTGAGCTGTATAGATTTGTGTAACCGCGGCTATCGGCTGCTACGGTAGCTGGCTGCACCGGAGACAAGCAGCCGGATTAAGCCCTAAGACTGGAGTTAAGATAAAGATCTGGAGTCGATGAGCTCCCAGCAGCCTGTCTGTCTGCCCGACCCGTCTGTCTGTCCGTCTGTGTCGGGGGGCTGACTCCGGAGCAGTGATAGGATGGGTCACGGCCAGCTAACTGCCTCCAGAGGGATTGAAAGATGGAGATGTGGAAAGGGAGGGGGCAGGTAGAAGGAATATGTGTTTGTTCGCACGTCAAAGTGTGAGTTTTCATGGTGACAGTGTGAGAGATAAAGCTGGAGGGGGATGTGCTGAAGGCTGGATAAGCAGCACCTGGCCTGAGAGAGGAAATAAAAGATAAGGGGCACACAAAGAGGGGGGATTCGCAGAGGCGGGTGAAGCCTCCGATATCTACCTACAGACAGGACGGACGTCACATCGGGACCCACTCGTCCTTTACCTCCTCTCTCCACCTCCGTCTCACCCGCCCTCTTCTTCTTTTTTTTCTTCTTCTTTTATTTGACAATGAGCCGACAGCAAAGAACAAAAGGAGTCATAATACATGCAAACCCTCCTCTCGCTGCAGTCAGGGAGGAGAGGAGGAGGAGGAGGAGGAGGAGGAGGAGATGGGAAAGGATGAGCGAGGCATAACATGTGAGGCGATTTGCTGTTATCACTTATATGAACGATACATTTATTCAAGCTGCAGTGTGAGAAGACGACAAATAAGTGGGTGAACTGGCAGAAACGTCCATTGGTTACATTTGACGTTTTACACATATTAGTGCGCCAATACTGGAGGAATGAGTCGGTCCCCCGCCTGAACACTTGAAACAAGCCATGCTCACGTTTTGCTGACAAGTAACCTCTTGTGGTCGCACAAATAATGACTTCCCTGTCTAATGAGCAACGGTGGGAGTAGCCTGACGTTCTTATAGAGCCGAGAAAAACATCCCAAGTGAGGAGCTTGGGTAGGAAATTGCTCCCGGGAGACTGAATGCACTTTAGTTTCTTTAAACCATAACCAGGAGCTGCAGTCACCCGCAGTTTTTCAAACCTACTGAGATCTAATTCATTGGAAATTTGGAGTTTGATTGTGTTGCTCCGGACAATTTTATCCATCATTTTAGTAATGTTCTCGCATTTTGTTAAGACCACAATCAGTTTCAACGCTACACATATTCGATGAGGAAAAAGGTTATTTAATTGATGGGACTCAGGCGGCGACCTCCGGTTCTGCAGAGTGAAGTGAAACCGATGCAAAAGTGTCTTAAAACCTGCATTCTCTCTACTGTCCAGCAGGGGGCGACTCCGCTGGTTCAAAAAATGAAGAACCAATAGGTGTAATATGCGTTTGTACTGTAAAACAACAGCACTTTTTGGGTGCAATGCTATGACCAGGCAGCAACCTCCCGTTCTGAAGAGTGAAGCCGATGCGCAAGTGTCTTAAAACCTGAATTTGCTCTCCTGACCAGCAGGGGGCGACTCCTCTGGTTGTATAGAAGTCTATGAGAAAATGACTCTACTTCTCTCTTGGTGCATTCCCTCAATAAACATTGTGAACATGAGTTTATGGAATCTCTAGTTTCAAGTCTTCTTCAAAACAGCATGATGTTCATTTAGTAAATTATGGTCCATTTAGAGTCAAACTGACCATAAAGCAGGATATGCTTTTGGGGCGGGGCTTACTGTGATTGACAGGTCGCTACCAGAGCCGTATCCGCCGTCTCTTTGTCGCTCCTCCCCATTCCAAATATGATAACTTCCATTTGTCGGTTGCGAAAAAAAATAACATGGCGACAACCGTAATCAAAGATGACGATAACTGGAGGCTTCATAACGGCAGACCACAAAGCAACGGGTGATGTCATGATGACTACGTCCACTTCTTATATGCAGTCTATGGCTATGACACACGTTGAAACTGCTGCCGCTTGTCGTCTCAGCCACACATTGCATCCGTTTCCATCCAGGCAGGACTCAGAAATGAATTCCAAATTGGTCGGCATCATTTGATCGAGAAAATAAGTAACAGATATAAACCATAGCCATAGCATGTTTCACATGCCTCCATGCTGCTTCCTATTGTGTACTATCCCTGTTTTCTGGTGTGTTGGGGACATTGAACATGACAAGGGACACTTGTCTACTGGAAAAGTCTGTCGCCTACTTTTAGCGGATTTGTCAGAGTTTATGTTTCCACATTTTTGATGGGAAAAAGGGTATAATATCATCCTTTTAGAAACGATCAAATAGGTCGTTTTGAGAGTCATTTGCATATTGAGTGGTTCAATTTGAAGTAATAAAACTGGCTTTGCTTATTACTTGCTTACGATTAGTTGGTATGTGAGCACTCCTATTGTGTAAAACTTAATCAAAAACTAAAAGAGTTCCAGCGACAAATATGAAATTGAGCAACTGAATAGTGATTATATTGTAATATCATTTGATCTGGTTAATCCATGGATGCTGGGGTTGCTGGGCTTGTTCTTCTGGCATGGCCTGACTTATTCAGCCTCCTTGATAATTAATGGCTGCCGTGTAAAACACAGATAGAAACCCCCATACACACACACACACACACACACACACACACACACACACACACACACACACACACACACACACATTTGGTGATCACACACCGCAATGGTTCCAGCTGTGGTAATTAAAGAAGTGTTAGCTGTGAGTGAATAAAACATGCATCAATCCCACGTCCCCTTCATTTGAACTCCATTCTCTCCTCTAGTGTTGTTTTCCCCTTTTATCTATTTCCTTTCTTTTGATCATCCTCATCTCATCCTTCTTCATCTTCTTTTTTTTTTGTTGCTCTTTCTTCTTTTTTCCCATCTCCTATTACTCTTCTCCTTCCCTACCTCTGTCCCCCCCCCCTTGTCCTGCTTCATCATTGTCTCCCTCCTCTTCCTCCTCCCATCCTCCTCCTCCTCCCGCTCTCCTTCATTTCCCCAGAGGTGAACCAGTGTGTGCAAGCGGTTGCAGCAAAGGGCAGCGCTGGCGTACACACAGCTAGTCTAGCAGGGATGAGCTATCAAGGTGTGTGTGTGTCTGCACTCTTTCCGTCATACACACACATGCGCCGTGTAGACACTGCAGGTGCTGCATCAAGATAAATGAGCCGTCATTAGCCAATCAGGTCAGCCGGTGGGAGGGCGATGGGACGCCGAGGAGCGAGAGCAGCCCGTGGAGGTCAAGCCTCTGGCGGTGGGAGATGTGTGTGTTTGTGCGTCTGTGCATTTGTGCGCGTGATTCTCTGCACACAGTGTGATCGAGAAGGAGGATTCCCTGATTAGATGTGAGCCCTTGCAAAGTTGTTCTTCTCCTTCTCCTCCTCCTCCTCCCCCCTTCCCCTTCCTTCCACCTCTGGGAAGCGGAGGCGTGCCGAGGATCGTTGCGCTGCCGTTCAACAGCCTAATTGGTACCTCCAGCCCGTTGTGCATCTCGTCAAGAGCGGAGGGAGACAGAGGTTGTGCGGGAATTAAAAGCTTCTCAGAACTCGAGGTTCCAGCCTGGGATTTTCTGTGTATGGGCAGGGGGGGAAGATGTCATGTTGTGTTTTTTTTAAGTATCCTGAAGGGGGGGGGGCTATGAAACCAATTAGAGAGAAAGTTAGACTGGCTCATAATTCTCATTACGCCGCCGTAATCAATCAATGTGTGTGCGTGTGTGTGTGTGTGTGTGTGGGTGAGTGTTTGCACTCTCAACATTTACACTGCGGCTAATGCAAATGGATTTATGCATAAAGAGGCGCTCGTTCTCACAGCCAAGGTGCTGCTGGCAAAGAGGAAGGTAAATGATTTACCCCATGGAAAAACTCTAATCTCCCACATTCTCTCCTTCTCTCGATGAGTGTGTGTGTGTGTGTGTGTGTGTCTGTCTGTCTGTGTAGGGAGGCTTTCAGGATGGCCGGTGGCTTTCTTTGATCGCTAATCCTTTTCTTTGGCCTGACTTTCTGTCCCTGGTTCCGTTCTTTTTTCCCCTCTGCCCATCTCCTCTTCCACGCTCGCCTCGCCACGGCCAGCCGCCATGTCTGGATTGTGAGCGCCTCACAGGCAGATATCTGGGGCAGAGTGCCCGCTCCCTCTCTGTCTTTTCTCTCTCCCCCTCTTTTCTCCCTCTGTTTTTATTTTGTATTTTTAGAGTGTTTAAAAGGATTGGTTCTGATTTAATGCGACTTTATATAACATTGTGTATAAATAATTGGGGGTGGGGGAAGTCAACGTAGTGCACGTTCTAGTCATTCATTTCATACATCATCCTTCACACAGTGACCTGTTCTTTGTAAACTTGTTGGTCTCCTGTGATCCGAGGCTCGAGCTCGCTGCAATACATGCAAAGTGGTTCAGAGGTGGAGAGAAAATGTTGCAAATAGTTTAGACATTTTCTTTCCATCTCTGAAATGCTTTTGTAGATATTGTCAGACTCTTTTTTTCAAGTCGCTTTGCAATAAAGAGAGTTGTTGCCAATACGTTTCTCATGGAATTTGTGCCCAATGACGGCAGAAATACACCAAGCTTTAAGTAATAAACGGGGAAATGTGCAGCCCGAGCGCATCTGGGACTGATGCAGAATCAAGTGGGTGTTTTTCAAATTGTATTTCTTTCTAACGCCACCTATTCTGGTATTCTCTCCATGCCCCCTTCCTCCTTTTCTGTGTTTCCATCTGTCTTTCTCCTCTTCCTCTCTGCTCTGAGATCACCGTGACCTTTCTGTCGTTGTTTCTCGTACTTTCTCTCTCACTCGCTATATATATTTCATTCCTCCTCTCAGTTTCAGGTAATCTGTCCAACCAGCTGAGGCGAGAAATCTCTCTGCACACACACACACACACACACACACACACTCTGGCTCTCTGTCTGTCACTCCCTCTCACAGCTCTCAGGCTCCCGCAAATACCTCACAGCATTATTATTCAGCACATTCATAACTTCATAGAGGCGCTCTCAATGGCCGTTGTAGTGCTAGTGAGACCTCTTTGCACCCGGGGGCCTCGTTAAGCCTCATTCCCCACTGGGAACCTGGAGGTTATAATTACTGTACCTCTAGATGAACAACACAAAGTGTGTCCGCATTAGAGGACGATTAGAGCCGACTATTCCAGTGTAACCAGGCAGCAACCTCCGGAGTGAAGCCAATGTTGAAGAGTCTTAAAACGTGCATTCTCCCTAATGACCAGCAGGGGGTGATTCCTCCGGTTGCAAAGAGAAGTCTGATTGTATTGAAGTCTATGAGAAAATGACTCTCCTTCTCTCTTGATTTAGTCCCTCAGTAAACATTGTAAACATGAGTTTATAGTCTCAATCTCTAGTTTCAAGTCTTCTTCAATACAACATAATGTTCATTTAGACTAAAATGGATATGCTTTAGGGCGGGCTTACTGTGCTACCAGAGCTTTATACTTAATTTCTACGTCACTCCTCCGCATTCCCAATATAATAACTGCCGTCCATTGGTTGCAGAAATAAAATGACATGGCGACGGCCGTAATCCAAGATGGCGACGGCAAATTCGAGGCTTCAAAACGACAGTCTCTGTATCTTAATCTTTGGGTGATCAGGAATTACTTATCCTCCCTGTCCAAAGTTCTTTGACAAATTATTCAATTTAAATAATGCATTTTATGTATTATTTTTACTGCAAAAGTCATTAAACCACTCAATGCTGGAACAATTACTGGATTAATCACTTAGTCAATCGGCAGAAGACCAATCAAAAGCATTTTTAAAAACATTTACCTGGTTCCAGGCCCCACAACTGGTATTTGCTGCTTTTTTCTGTTTTGTATGATGGCTGATCGAACCTCTTTAGGTCTTGTCAGACAAAAGAAGTCATTGGAGGACGTCCACCCTTGACTCTGGGAACGAATGAATGGGAATGAAGTGCCATTGGCATTTCTAAACTCAATTCAATACCACGGTCAAAAACAATAAAGTCCTTTATTACTGTTTGGATACTGCTTTCATTAATATATTATTACCCCCTTATGATATGCTTTGAGTTTCTCGCGAATTTTACAACATTCAATTTGAACATGTGATAATTTACCTTCGCGCCAAGCCTTTCCTGGAAAGAGCTTGAACGCATCATGATGTAACTCAATGCAACGCTGCACCGTTAGCTCAGTTCATTTTAACGTCACTAGTTGCTGACCTGCCAATTTCTACTCTGATTTGCTGTTCTAAATGTAGCATTTTCATGGAAATTCCTGAAACAACGGTACAAAGGTCTCGAGTCCTGATCGCCGCACCTGAACAAGTACCACCGCATTTATATTTCATACAGAGCCTTAAAATTATACTTTTCACAATATCAACTAAATCACATTTGCACCATATTCTTTTACTTCCCCATGTGGTCAATAAAATAGCATTTTATAAGGTGAGTCGCTCCACAAAGTGATGCCACTTGATTCATAAAAATTTGTCAACAGAACCTGTTTTGCAGTGGGAAATTGTCAAATCATCTCATTCTGTTTTTTTTTTCCACTTCATTACTAAAGTGAGTGAAACAAAAGAAAGGTATTTTTCCCATTGCACCGGACAAAATGGACTTTTAGTATCGCGCGAGATGGGAGATATATCTAGGCGCAGGTGGAGTGGTGGTGTGGGTGCATTTGTGTGTGTGTGTGTGTGTGTGTGTGTGTGTGTGTGTGTGTTGAAAGGGACAAGCACAAAGCACTGGCCTGTGGAGAAGATAGAAAGCTCCTGTGTGTTACTGAGTCAATAGGCTCTTTGTTCAACTAGGACTGGGAGACAGTTAGCCTTGAGGACAGACTGAGACTCCCAACGCTCCACAGCGTACCTAAACCTACACACACACACACACACACACACACACACACACACACACACACACACACACACACACACACACACACACTATTCAAATACCTAAGCCTGACAGGACGTCATTTAATCTCTGTCCACTGTTCCTGCTTTACCTCCTTTATCACCTTATCAGTTTTTACCAGATGACTTTCTCCTCTCTTTCCTTTATCTCTCTTTCTATATCCATCTTTCCCTACCTCCTCATCCCACCCACTATTGGCGTCTTTGTGTTGGAACTACAGAACCAGTTCCCTGTTTTGTTTTTTCCAGCCCTCTCGGTTATCTACACTCGGGGGAGGTTGGTAGTTGGGAGTTTTTACCTGAGAGCAGGACAGAGGGCATTTTGTGTTGGACCAAGGGAGTGAGGGACATGGAGAGGGAAACAGTAGAGAGTTGGGAGGGTGGGTAGAATAGGGGGGTGGGGTGGGGGAGGACAAGAATGCTACAGATACAGGTGAAGGCTTTGTGCAGGGTATGGGAACAAGTGCAGGAATCCGGGGTGCACGGGCGGTTTGTAATGGGTACGCAACGGTAAAGAGAGAGTGGAAGTGGGGCTCAAAGCCAGGAAAGACGGACTCGGAGACAGGAAATGAAGAGGGGGAGACGACCTGTGTGTCTGACTCGATCAAATAGGTGGCAGGGAAATGGCTTGTGTGTGGCCACGCAGGGGAAACGTGCAGGATTGCTGCAGCTACGCAGCTAATGCGAGATGTAAGTAAAACCAAATCTCTTCAGATCTTTTTTTTAATGCCTTTTTAAAGAATGATGTGAAGTGTGTAAACTCCAATGTGCCTCTTTAGCATTTTAATGGAAAATGCAGACGTAAAACGAGCGCTTTCGGATTGGGAATATTCGAGGCCGTCATAGATTAAAACTTCTATTTTTCTACCAGTAAGAGTGTCTTGTAGCTCCCCTGATGGGTAGTGTTCTGGACCCGAGTTTTTCTCAGTGGTTACTTATATTCCATGAGTAGAAGTCATGCACATATCAGCATGAATAACGCTCACGTACAGGGTGTGTGTGTGTGTGTGTGTGTGTGTGTGTGTGTGTGTCTGTCTGTGTGTGTCTGGCACGGTATAAATAATGGATACAGTTTAATAAGCTTTCTGTGGAACGTCTCTGGGCTGTTGACCGTTGGGATCAGCATGAGGGATTCTGTCACTCAAACTCAAAAGGCACAACACTGAGCGTATCTGTTGCTCTACACACACACACACACACACACACACATGCTCACAGTTCGACTGTGCGCACACATACATTGCCGCTCGCTCGACGCCAACGCCGATCGCCTTATCTCGCCGTCCAAACAAGGCGATAACAAATAAACCACATTGTCTGTTTCCACAGAGGATCTCGATAAGACACGAATCAGCTTAGGCACACAACGCGCAGACAGAAACAAACACGCGCATATCGAGGAAGCAGGGCGAGTTTTCACGGGGAAACAAGGTTGGAGAAAGAGTGACTAAAACGAGGATGGACGACTTTGACATTAATCCTCGAACTATGCCCGTGTGCCCGTCCTGCTTTATTCTTAAACCCTGCTCCTCATTTCCTCTAATCTCCGCATGTCTTTCCCGCCCTCTGACTGCCCATCCCCCATGCCTGTTGCTGGAGCGGTCTCTCTCGGAAAGAAGGGATTCCCCTCCGAACTGTAAAGTCGCTCTTTGTTCACCCGATGCTGACAAAATGTTTGGTTATTTGCAATCTTGAAGGTGGTCTTCACGGAGCAGTTGGACGTTTTTGGGAAGGGATTTCTTTCTTTCTTTCTGAGAGTTAGATTGAAAGGTCCATAGCACATGTGTATATAATACAAAATATGAAGCTTTAGCCAGCGGTCAGTTTAGCGTAGCTTAGCACAAAGAATTACACCAGGGGGAAACAGCTAGCATGGCTTGGTTTAAAGGTTAAAAGTGCATACGCTGTTCTTTTAAAGTTCCTGTGAAATGGAAGTTAATTCAAAATTCCCTCACATTTGATTGGTAGAGTTAGAATAATAAAGCTCCAGAGGACGGTTGGCTCTCCACCAAGCGCCCCCAGGAAGAGCAGGAACTCTGAAGCGAATCTGACATAGTGTCCAAACAGTGGAATTAAAACTCCTGGGTCCGTCGCGTGATGCTATTGGGCCCAAAAACACTTTTCCCCAAAGACTTACATTGTGAAGGACATGTCCGTAAAATACATTTAGTTTGGACAGAGTGGTGGGAGGCGGAGTTAAAAAGAAAGGCTACGGCCAAAGCCAATGGACACGTGGTTGCAGAAGGTCGCTGTAAGATCAAGGAAACTTTTGCTTCGTGTGCGACTGAGCAGGGGAGGACCTGGGTGCAGCCTCCAACTATGCATCTCTTTACACATCGGTACTGCACGCACACCTCTCCTGTTGCTAAAAGTTGCAAATCGATTGATTGATGGATGGACGTCATGATGTTATTAGTTAAAATTGTCCGGTACTAGCTTATGTGAGCATACGTCATATTTTGTTTTTACAAGAAGAAAAGACGATTGTACTCTGATTCATTTATTTAACTTTTTGCATATGTTGTTAAAAGATGCACAAAATGATATGGTTAATACCAAGGATACGTCTCTTTTTATTATTCTGTTTTTTACTAACTTAAACAGTTATCAATTCATTTTCATCTTTCAAATGCAAGTAGTTTTGAACTAATAGTGTGTGTTTTTTTTAATTATAATTTTAAACTCTCAAAATCCATAATGATGCATTAATTACAAGCTTGATGGTGCAGAAGAATCCAACCAATGATTCAGTGGTGGGGATACTTGGGGACATCCCTACCTTTTAGTTAACTTTTATCAAAGTATTCCATTAATTATTTTCCCCAATTTTTGTGAAAAATATCAGTCTAACCCCAGTTTGTGTCCCACCACGGACGGCTCATTTATGAACTCTTTTCATGTATTTGTTTATTTCTGGATGCACGTGGGCCGTTTTGCCTCCCTCGTCCTCTCCGTTAACGTTGACTCATCCCTTTTGATTTATTTTTTGCCAGTTAATAATTCAAAGGGGGTCTGCAGGCTGTGTTCTCCATCCGTCTCATCTCTGCGCTCGCCTGAGAAAGAACCCCGAGTAATTACTCACCCAGCAAAACAAGATGCCACCGACTCCCCGCGATGGGCACCGAGGAGGAAAAAAAGAAAGGATGGAGGGAAGAAAGAACGGAGGGATTGGAGGACATGCGGGAGACGAGTGTGTCTTCAGCACTGTTGTAAATCCTCTGCGGGGCCTTGTTAAGCCGTCAGACAAGCTGAGGGTGTTAAAGGCGCGGAGCGAGAACGGCACACACTCCTGGAAAAAGTTTACTCCTGCTGTCGGGTTGACTGGCTCGCTGCTGTGTTTTATGGCTTTCTATTCCTATGTGATTTTCTCTGGCATGTCACATAGGGTCTAAAGCCATTGGATACAGAGTGGGAGATCTGCAGACAGGGATTAGATGGATATCCGAAACGACAGAGAAAGTTTAATATATATATGTACGTCACACACACACACACACACACACAGACACACACACACACACACAGACACACACAGACATGGCCTGAGGCGTTTTTCGCTCCGCTTGCAGGCAGCCCGGAGTCTCGCTCAGCTAATTGCCCCCATATGAGACAGGTTGAAGCGCACATCAATCCCTAAAACCACACACACACATACACACACACACTTTATGTTTGGTCTGTGCTTTTTGTCACCCACTCTCCAACTTACATTACACACACACACACACACACACACACACACGGTACACACTCCCCAGCCAGACCTGCCGGTGCTGCTGACTCAGGTTGGTATTTAATGAAGCTCTCAGTTTCACCTCGCGTCTCCTAATCTCTGTGCCCGTTCGCGATTGGCTGCGAGCGCGCCGCGGTGAAAAAAGTGTTAACGTTGGGAGTTTGGTGAGCCTGAAGACTACTTCTGGCTGTGTGTGTATGTGTGTCTGTCTGTCTGTGTGTGGCTGTTTATGTGTGTGAGCGAGAGAAGGAAGGAGAGTAGCTAAAGCGCAAATATGGGTGGGAAGAAAAATGTGAGTAGAAGTGTAATGGCCGTGTGTGTGTGCCCTCCTCCTCCTCCTCCTCCTCCTCCTCCTCCTTAGTGAGTGACAGCATTCAATAGACCACTGGGCCAGTCTTTACTGCAGTGTATGTGCGAGTGTGCAATGTGTGTTGACTGACCTATTGACTATTCGCAGTAACTTTCTTTGCATTGAATTTTTCTTCTTTTTTTTTGCTGAGAGTGCTGCAAAAAACGTCCAAGACACACACACACACACACACACACACACACACACACACACACACACACACACACACACACACACACACACACACACAGACGCAGCCTTGAGCATTATCGACAGCTGTCCCCTTTATATTTGGTGGATTACAATAGTTTTCCAGCTGTAGGCCTGCAGTTGACCATGTGGCCATGCGGGGTGGACTAAATGTAGTGGCTCCTTTGACTTTGTCAATTATTTTAAATAACGTCACCTTTAGTAGAGTTCCATTCTGGGAGGAGTCATTTTAAACGTGTACGCATCCAGAAGTAAACGTCATGTATATTAACTAGAAACTTTGATCAAAAGTCGAAGGTACAAGTCAATAGAAAAAAAGCATTTTTTTAACAAAACAACCAGTCAGTGAGTTTAGGATTATATTGCATTGATTATATTGCATTAAGGGGGAGCGGAAGGTAAAGATTATGATTAGTAGGGTTTTGTTAAAAAAAAATGGCATTGGCCAAAAACCAAGATGGCAAATGCCAAAATTTTGAAATGTGCAGTCCACAGACCAATGGGTGACTTCATGGTGACTACGTCCACTCCTTATATAGTTGGCTATAACACATATTATATTATCTTAACATTTTTAAGAGACTTCTATGTTTCTATAAAACAGTAAAAAGCATTTCAGGAACTAGTATTGGAAAATATCCTCTCCTCTAGCAATTATAGCTGTTGCCTTTTCGGTTACAAACTAATTATACAAAGATGCACACAAGTAACGTTTTCATCCCTGACTTTCTCTTTGTATACATATTTGGCCCATCATTGCTAAATGCTTAGACAACTAACCAGTAGCTATTAGCTAGAAGTTTTAAGTAAAGTTTAGCTCCAAGAAAGACAAGTTGAGAACTTTTTCCAGCCAGAGTCCTTGCGTGTGGTGATTCCGCTTGGTACAATGTGCACAGTAAAATAACGAGATCAGTGCTGAACATTGACGGCTGCACTATGCTGGGAGGAACTTTTTTTGCTGGAAGCATCCACTGCACGGCATGACGTGGCAACTGCTTGCCCTGCACTTGATCATATTCTTCACTTTAGGCCTTCAGGCGAACCGTGAGTGATTCAAACGGAGCCGGATGAGGCAGAATCTCTTCATCATCGAGTTGTTCAGTGAAAGGTTCTATCAGGAAACTCATTAGCCTCAATATATCCTCCTCCTCCTTTGAGTCCAGATATCTGTTTTGTGTTCAAGTGACGTCAGTAGATTTGTCAGATGATGGAGGTACCGTCCTAACGCCTCCCCTCCTCTCTTCTCCCCCTTCTCCCTCTCCCTCCCGCAGATCTACGGCCCGATAGGCAATGCCCTTCACCTGCGCCTGCTTCTGCGGCCTGAACGGCTTCTGCTGCGGACGGGGGAAGAAGAAAAAGGAGCAAGTGTTGGAAGAGGAGGGTGAGGGTGAGGAGGTGGAGCGAGGGAGGGATCAGGAGACGGTGGTGTGACAGCGCCGCCGTCCTCACCTTCATCTGGGTTTCATCCTTTAACTGGTGTGGTTAAGCGGCTTCAGTGGGCACAGGCTTTCATTGGAAAATTCATTTTAATTTGAAAAAAGTAAACAGTTTATGTGGCTTTAGGTTTGACGTATTTTTTTTTTTTGGGAGCTGCATGTACGCCATATCCTTCAAGAAAATGAAAGCCTGTAAACTCTGAGCTCATTCCCTTTACCCATCCTTGCTGCACTCTAATTTTCCCTTGGCAGTCGACTGGGACCAAACAAAAACATATCTAATCTGTTTTATCCCTTTCTCACCATACCTGGTGCTGTGTAAGGTGTGAAGAGACGACGGGCCCCTAGAAATCCATTATTCCCCTCAGTCACACTCGTCCCTCCCATCTCCTCCGCCTGTTCACCTAGCTGCTTGTGTCAGATCAACTTAGCAAGTGAACTTCAGCCAAGTGAAGAAAAAAAAAAGTGTACAGTAATTTCCAAAGTCACCCGTGGAGCGCCGGGAGCCCCGTCTCGGCTTTCACGCCTGAGCTGGGCCCGATCGAAAGCGGAGCAGCTGTCCAATCAGCGGCTTAGCTGGAGTGTGAAGATAGGAGTCAAGGGGTCAGGATGAGCAACAGGGCTTTGCGAGACGTCCCTCCTCTGAAGCCGTAGCTTCTCATCAATAGGCAGACAAGTAATTACAAAACACACACACATACACACCCTGATGCGGGCCCATCCGTTAATGTCCCCTCCCCACCGGTGGGAGCGGAGTGTCTGTCCGTAAATGCCAGCGCGGCGCTCTTCCAGCACCCGTGTGCGGGTGCGTGCTTGTGTATCTCCTCTGCTGCAACAATAGACTTTCGAAAGCTGAAACAAGTGGCCAAGAGATCTATTCAGCTGCCATAGAACTGCCATAGAACTGCCTTTTCACGATTGCACATTGGGACACAAACAAACACACACACACACACTCACACAGGTCTCATTAGGCGCATGCTATTATGCACGGCACGTCCGGTCGGGCGGCAGAGATGTAATTAACCTTTTCCGGCAGAAAACAGATGCCTGGATGTCACACGCAACACCCAAAATGACGATACGTGTGTACACACACACACACACACACAGACACACACACACGTCTGCTGTCAGGGAAACAAAGCCGATGTCATGGTGTCACAGAGAAACAAAGCCCCAAAAGCGCCGCCTGGCACTCTGTGATAATCCCCTCACGCGTATTTACATTCAGGGCTTAGAATGCGCCTCGCTGCCGCCGCCTCCACCCGCCGCCGCGCTCCCATCCCACCCCACACCACACCCATCCATCCTCTCCCTCTCCTCTCCTTCTACCTTCCATCACATTTACCTTCGGCTCTCTCTTCCTCTCCTCCGTCTTTTTTACTTCCATCCCGAAAAACCTCTCTCCTTCGCAGGGGACTTGTTCTGTTTATCGCCAGTGTATCATACTCGGCCTTGCGTGGCATCACCCACAGATTAGCCCCCCCTACACACACACACACACACACACACTTTCTCCCTCTCTGAATATCGGGGATTTCTTCTAAAGCTGCTTTACGACAGATTAATGGACGTCCCCGATTACGTCCGTCGGTGTGCGTCTGTGCTTTTTCAGGCGAATTGGATCGTCTGTTTACCCATTCTCCCGCCGCAAGCGGCGAGACGAGACAAAGCTTAAGCCATTTCACAGTGCGAAGCACCTATTATGATTCACTGTGTTACGACGCGGCCCTAATGAGAAAGAGATAGAATGAGAAGAAGGGCGGGAGGAAGAGAGAGAGAGAGAGAGAGAAAAGACGATAATGAGAGCGAGGGCTGGGTACGGACGAGGGGGGCTAATGCTAGACAGAGCAGTCATGCTAATTGGCTACAGTGGATAACTTTCTGAGGCAGCGGGGGTGAGTATGTGTGGGGGGGAACGGGGGGGCAGAGAAAAGAACAGCCTGATCTGTCGGCGTTACACTCGTTTAAACGCTCCCTCCATTTCACCTCTTTAATGAGAGAAATATTCGCTCCAGTAATGGCGAAAGACTTGAAATTGGTAACGATTTGTTGCTCACGCACACACAGACACACACACACACACACACACACACGGAGGTGGCAACGGGGAGGAGTGCGGGCTGGAGGGAGGATGGTGTTGGCAATTGCGGTTGTGCGTTTTCCCCCTCAAGCACCACAAACCAGTCCTTTATGGATCATGGCAATTTTCAGGGATTGTAACTCAAGGACAAACAGCTAAAAATAGAAGGGGTGGTGCACGAGGATGGGAGGTGGGAGGAGGTGTGTGTGTGTGTGTGTGAGTGTGAGTGTGCATGTGTGCAGGTCTGTGGGTGGAGTGCGACGAAAACGAGTCCTGTCGCATTAGATTTGGGTCAGAAAACGAGGGGGAGAGCCGGCGAAGCGGAGAGTGTTGCAGACGGCGGGGGGATATTCATCGCTCGCTGCTCGCGCTCGTCTCCTCCAACACCTCTACCCTCGCCCCCCTCCAGGGCGGTAAAACCGCTGCAAAGACTAACGGGAAGCAGCGGCAAAGAAATGGAGGGAGAAGTGAATGCATAATGTGAGCGAAAGAGAGACTAGATGATATTAACATATGCCGTTCCATCCAAGGCTCCTCGCTGCATAATGAGTGCATACATACATACTATGGCAGATCCCAGCAGGGATCGAACTCGGAGCCGTCTTCTTACCTCTGAACCGTGTCAGAGGAATAGTTTAATTTAATTTTATAGGAATAGTTTGACATTTTCAGATTATTTACCTTCCTGTCCAACATGAGTTGAGAGGAACGATACCTAGTATGTTTAGCGGCGGGGGAAATGAGATACGATTAGTTAAAGCATGAAGACGGAACGCTTGGCAAGACAGCCAATAAACGTATTTCCCAAAATGTCAAACTGTGCTTTGAATCAAGCGGGTAGTGTGTTTACCTTCTGTATTACATAAGAGATTGAACCACATAACCCAGTAATGTGTGGAAATATAACATCACCAGCCATATTTCCAATCACTTGACAAGCACATTTTAAGCAAAATAAATGTGGATTAGGCGTGTTTAAGTCGACTGCTTTGGGGTGTACCATGTACGATAGAAAAACAGAGAGAGGTCTAAATTGGGCACGTTCGTTCTGTCATGTCAGCTAGTATTGGACATGTTTCTTGTTCAGAGACGAAGACAGTATGAATATATATATTAGACGCTAATGAAAGAAACAGCGGGTTTTTCATATGCCAATTAGCGCATCAACACTTTTTCCAAAGAGGCACCAAAAAAGAAAAAACTCCAGTGAGCATTGAAACTTTGCAAAGTCTGATGGAATTCTACCATTTCCATACAGCTTTTCTATTGCGATACTTCAAAAAGCGCACAGAAATAAATGAATGGAAACACTGTGAATGGCTTTTGAGGTGTTCAGTCTCACTCAACCCATGCAGAAGAAGGTGCTTCCAGACCCCCAAATGGTGTCACTGCCAGTAGGCAAACAGGTTCATGACAGTGGCAGTATCCCTCAACCCTTGCGTGACCGTTGCTACAGCACTTTACAACTTGTCTTCCATCCCAGGGATATTCCTCCACCCAGGGAAGGAATATCCGTGCATCAGACGGCTGTCCCTCCATTATGTTCTCCACACACACACACACACACACACACACACACACACACACACGGGTTACAGCAGACTGGCGATAGAGTCAGGAGGGAAGCGCTTCAAACTCCCTACCAGTCCTGGAGCATCAGAAGAGGGAATGGGGAAAAGGGATGCCGAGAGAGAAAATACAAACGAGCGGAGGACGAGGAGAGGGAGGGAGAAAGAGAGATAGATAGCGTAATTGAGACTGTAATGGGTTTTGTCAGAAGCACCTGTCAGGGTCAAGTTAAAACGACTTCGGTGCGGGAAGACGAGAGGGTGGGAGGGGGGCCAATTGGAGTCAGGATCCCGGTGAGGAGAGGCCCTCGTCCATGCCAACCTCACCTGATTGCCAATTTGTGCCAGTCCACAGACATCAAACGGCCAATACAAGCCACGCGCAGACACACATGAAAAAAGCGGCAATACGCATCCGATATCACACACACACACACACAGTTGCGCACGTGTGCGAACTCCCGCTGTCAACCCACATTCGCCGGCTGATTGGACCCGTCTAGCCACTTAACACGGTGTCCACGGTGCAGACCTAAGCCGCGTGATTGGAAGATAAAGCCGCCGCCGTTAAATATCTAATTCTCCCCCCACGTCTAGATGAAAATAAGGTGCAGCACTGATTAGATTGCAGCCCGCTGTGCCAACCTCGGATGCGCGCCATGTTCATTACCAGCCCTCAAACCCCAACCGGGGCCAATCCTATCTCGGTTCATGTTCTCCTGCCAACCACAAATACTCTATTTTGTGACAGAAAAGCAATTCTGCCACCCTCGAGACTGGAGGTCGATGCCTGAGGAGTGATGAAATTAAGTAGAGTAAAATGTATTTATAAATCGCTGTTAAAGCTGCACCTGGAAAATTAAACATGTTGACAGACCCCCGAACGCCAGCGAGACGTAACTGATTGAAATTTAGTGACGGCGGAGTCAGTGAATGCCCCCGCTCTCGGTCCGGAGTAGGGGAAGGTGATGAAGAGGTTTGGGCATCATCCTCCAGGGGCAAAGTTATCACCATTGCTGTTTGGGATTTCACTTTTTTTATTTCTTTTAATTTCGTCGAACATGTTTGCTGCCATCAAACATTTTCACAGCAGGATTTAATTTAGGCAAACAGTAAAAAAAAACGTTCCACGTGTATTTCCACGTGGTACGTCCAATAAAACCACTCAAAAGCCGCCCTAAAGTAAGGAGATGAAAATAATGACATTTGGGGTTTTTACAGAACCTTCGTGAAGGTTACGTTCTACTTTAGTGGATATTTTATGGTTTGAATCTTTTTTTTTTTTTTTTACCAACTGATTATTTCCCTACCAGATTTTTACTCCTGTTCAATTCAGTTTATTTTGTATAGCCCAAAATCATAAATTACAAATTTGCCTCAGAGGGCTTTACAATCTGTACATAAATACGACATCCCTGTACCAGGACCTCGCATCGGATCAGGAAAAACTATGACCTATGAACCATTTAAAAACCCATTGGATTATGGGAACACTGCATGCATGGATTTCACAGACCAGAGGTCTCCATGTTGGGAAATGAAATGCGGAGGAAACGTAACTGAATGGTTCACAGAATGAATATTTCTGTGAACCACTCATAGATTTTGTATCGCACTTCTTTAAAGTTGAAGACATTTTAAAAAGTGGCAAAGGCCAAAATTGGATCATAGAATTCCCATAATGCAACTCAACAGCATTTTACATTGGACCCTCCCTTTTTGAAATGCCCGAAATTATAACACAATCAAGGTTGTATTTTCCAGACTTCAGAACGAGAGCCACAGAAGACAATCGACAAACTCTTTGACTAAACTTCACACAAGAGTGCCCCTTCAAATCAAGTATAATTAAAAAACACTTTGCACTACCTATTGCTTTCTGTAAATACTCCGCAGGAACATTTACCAGGACACTTTGTGGAATGGAACCTGGTTCTCTGCCACGGTTTTGGTTTCCGAAGCCGTTTTGCTTAATAGTCCTAAGTGTCAGAATTGAATATGAGTAATGAGAACACTTTATTTATTCTCTTCTCTTTTTTAAAAAAACCAGCAGCAGTCAGCAGCAGCTCTGCCAGCAGATTACCCACTCCAGGTCCAATGCATGTGTTCCAACGCGTAAAATCTCCCGGAGGCTTCAGTGTTAGTGGGCTGAAGGTTAGACGAGACGCGCAGATCGAGGTGGACACTATATTTTTCCTCATAACCTCTAACAGAATCTTCCACTCAACTCTTCAGCAACTTCTGCTGCTGCTCCAGGCTCTCGCCTCCTTCCGCTATATCATAAGGGAGGGAGAAAGAAATAATTATGTTGAGCTGGTATTTTTATCAGATAAAAACTTTTCTAATTGCCCGGGGGGCCACGACAGGTCGTATCTGATGCCAAATCGCCATCACCAAATAAATCAATTTCTCGCCACGATTCTTTTATCCCTCCATCCTGCCCCACCTCCTGTTCTCTCTCACACTCCCTCTCCCCTCGCACTCCCTCTTCCACCGGTCGATAGCGGAGCGGGGTATCGAGCAGAGGCTGTGGTCTAAATGAGAGATTGATTTCTCGGGGGGGGTGTAACCATGGCGTTTGAGTCGCCATCAGAGACCTCTTCGCCAAAACGCTCACTGATGAAGTGCACGTGAGTGCGTGCGTGAGTGGCGCGCGCACGCTTTGGACACCTTTTGATTTAGTTGTGCTCAACAACAATACTTTTCATCAGAGGCTGATAGCATTCATTAGGGGCGATACAGCGGGGCCACTAATGAGCCGAGCACTTCGTCCTCCTTGAGGCACAACGAACACGGGCAGAAAGACAACACTTGTCCTGATTGCCGGCTCGAGTCGATTCTCAGAACCGTCGGTTCATCAGAGCTCCGGCGAAAACCGAAAAAGTAGCTTGGCAAGGAGTCTTTGTTGTGTGTCGTTTGAGCCCCGTTCATAACATTTACTGATGTCGTCCGAACCAACAGAAAAGGTGCTCCGGCTCTGGCGCTTTCCAAAATCACATCGACGCACTTTGACTTTGTTCGATGGGATTTTCGTTTGTCGCTTGTGGCTTTGTGCGTGAATTCCGACCTGTTGGCCTTCTGCGCACGCTGCCAACCGACGACGCGCAACCGGTCCGCCCGTCGGCGTCTGACTGCGTGCAACTCCATCTCCCTTTTGTTTCTCCTCCGGGTGTTTTGTATTATTCATATCTCGGGGATCTTTTGCGGGGAACAGGGCAAAGCAGAGATGGAATAGAGAGAGGAGACCAGAGGGGGAGTAGCATCGACGAGCGGTGCGATACATAAACATGAGGTCAGAGCGGTGGGAGACGGAGAGGGAAGGAGAAAGGGCGAGAGGCAGAAAAGTGTGTGAGAGCGAGAGCAAGACGTACACTGCGTCAGAAAGGTCGACTCTCATTGACAAGCTCTCGCTCCGATCCGGAAAACCCACCGATCGATGCTTTGGCACAGCAGGGCACACACATAAACCTGCGAGTTACTCTGTGTGTGTGTGTGTGTGTGTGTGTGTCTGAAAGAGGATGTGCTAGTGGTCCGCGTGCTGCAGGAGAGTGTTTGAAATGCAGAGCACGTCAAGAGTCCTAGGGAGCTCCTTTTGCAGCAAAGCCTCATTAAATAGACACTTGCCTTAAAGCAGGGATATACTGCCAAGACCACACACACACACACACGCACACACACGCGCACAACACCAACACCAGAGATTTGTTCAGGCAACGGAAAGCGGCACACACACGGAAGAGGCTTCAGACAAATCGAATAGGAATCTCTGCGGAGGAATACAAAAAAAAACGCGGTGGAGTAAATGTCCTCCTCTCCCATTTCCTCTCCTTGTTCTCCTTATGAATAAAGTTGAACCTCCCCCCTTTCCTCACACTAATATTGTATTCATGTATATTTGATTGTGTCGACTCGGTGGAGAACGGCGATGCTGTATCTTGTGTGCCTTTAAAAAAATGCATCTATGAATAAATAATGTCTGTATCCGCTGATTGAAAAAGAGAAAAGCCATATTGCCAAAAAGCCATGATGAAATGATAATGTAATATCTGTCGCTGTGTTGAATAAAGCGAAGCGCCCGTCATCCTTTCTGTTTTTTGATTCAATAATTAGTTTTTTTTGTATTTCTTTTTAGTTTATTCTCACTCTCACTAAATGAAACATGAAGCTCTGTCTGCCACTGAGTGTGTGTTTTAATAAAGAGAGAGCCTCTTTCTATACATCCGAGTGCCGCGTGGTTATTTGGAGAAATTAATAAAGAGCAACGAGCCGCGTCCTCCCATCCCCCCCCCTCCTCCCCAAGCGGCTCCTCCTGCTAATTGACAGTGATAGCGGAGACTTGTCTCCTGGGCTGACGTCGGGAGGCCTAATAAAGATGCATTACTACGAGGATGTGAGAATGATGCAGATCACCCACCCTCCTCCCTCTCTCTGCTCCTTCTCTCCCAATGAGAAAAAAAGGTGGGGGTGAGTAATGAAATAGAGAGGGAAAAAGAAGAGACTTTGAGAGGAATCCCATCACGCCTAATGAACACAACGCTAGGTTTAAAATCGGCTGCCTCATTTCCGCAAAATCTTAATTGGCGTGACATTTCACGTTAAAAAGCTCTGGCCCCTCCGTGACCCCCGCCCCCACGGTGTTTCCGGGGCGGTAAATGAAGGACCCACGCACGCGGACCGTGTGCGTCCTCTCATTAGCATAGCAACCGGCGAGCTGACCGTCTCGCCAAGGGATACGGTAACCCAGGCAACCCGGAGCCTGGCCCCGTCCAACGGCGGGAACCCGGCGGCGTAAATCGAGGAGCCCTCCTCCTTCTCCTGGTGTGTCAACACTCGCAGGGTCTCTGCAAACACGGCGAGGAAAAAAAACGTTTACACCCATGGGCGGAGGCGATGATTTGCAATTGTTTCCGCGAGTGAGCCGCATTTATTTATGTGAACCGCTTGTGTCTTGCTGAATTTTGAATAGCTTCCAATGTCTGCAGGCTCACCACAAGACCCTTAGCATGTTATGAATTTACATACACAAAAACACACTGGATGCACTTCATTTCTTTTAATGACACAACCTTTTGAGCCCAGGTGTGTGCTTTGAATCAAAGATATCAAAGGAGGTGTTTATGCAACCACATCACCAGATAAAAAAAACTGGATTACATATAACACACCTTGTTGTTTATGACCAAAGTTTTACATTATTATTTATGGTTGCTCTCTGTGCAGTGTCTAAACATGGCAAGTACCGTATGTTAAGGTAAGGGAAACAAACAAATAAACTATAGGTCCAGGTTACGATTAAATTATGGTTAATAAACGCATGTAACATTAGTGGCAGTTCCACACCCTGACTTTCTGCCTGGTTACATAGAATCGAATGCTGGGCTGTGAAGCCAATCTTTGCAGTGGCCGAGCGGTGGAATTACAACTTCCAGGTACGTCACGTGATGCCATGGGGCCCAAAACTAACTTTTTTCCCATAGGCTTAAATTGGGAGAAAAAAGACGCGTGTAACTCAGCGGATCATTTTTCTAAAGGTAAGTCAACTTCCAAGTACGAACACTCAAATAGCCCTTTTCCAAATCGTTAGCTCCTAAAAAGTTGTAAAAGATTTTTTTTTGAAGATCAGGGTCATCTTGAACTTGGAAGTCAAACTTTTTCTAGGCGGGGCCCGAGCAGCCAAAACCGAGCTCTTCAAAAAATGTGAGTGAGACATCGTACCACATCTCTCCCACCCCTGTCCCTGCCCACGCACACTCAGACACGCTCTCCACACTGGCAGATGGAACAGTGTCAATCTCACTCTCCGCAGTTTGGCACTGGAAAGCTTTTCTGAAAGACATACGGTGGATCCTGCACAGACGGAACCCTCGCACCGGCAATTTACACCTGTCAGTGTCTTCCCCACCTGCCTTAATCACACACACACACACACAGACTGTAGAGCAGTGGAGGCGGTAGTGCTGTAGTTAATTAGGAGTGAACATATCAAACTGTGTTTTCCTCAGCACCACGTTGTGTGTGGGGGTTAATTGCGTGGGCAGAGTGACTCGCTGCATAGCTGTTTTTTCCTTAACTCAACACCAAAAACACACGCGGGCTATGTGTGCGGGAGCGTCTAATAATAGATGCACGGACAGATTGGGAAGAAAAATAAGAAAACAAATCCTCTGCGCAAGCAGAATGAAAGCGCTTCGACCGCATCGGAGAGAGGAGGGAAAGTCGGAAGGGGTGGGAGAGGAGAGCGGGATTGTTTTGTTGCTGTTCCGTTATGAACGTTTTTGAGGCGATAAAAGCGAGGGCTTTTTCCTCCAGAGCGGCGTTTTTCTTCCCTTTTTTTGTGCTCTTTGTGTGCAGAGGGTCTGCAAAGACACCGCTCTTTAATGAGCGTATCGATCAGCATTTCTCACACCTCCATTTCCCCCCACTGAGAGAGAGAGAGAGAAGAAAAGAAGGGGGGGGAAAGCAAAAAAGCAATGAAGAGACGAAAGCTTTAGAAAAGCTTTAGACTCACAAAGTGGGGCTTTTTTTTCTCTCCTTCTTCTTCTTCTCCTTCTTCTTCTTCTTCTAAAGACCACAGGGGAGTCGGCTTTGTGCCTGTACGAATTCAATTTACCTTTTCACAGATGGGCTATGCCGCGGCTGGTATTGAGGCGTACAACTCATAAGCCGCTCCGAGAGCTCTTATACTGTACGCGTGCACGTGTCTGCACAAACCCCCGTGAATATGCATGCTTGTGCAGGTGCTCCTGTGTGTGTGTGTGTGTGTGTGGTGTGTAAACCACCCTGGTGTGAACCTTGGTTTTTTCTCTTTTTTTCCTTCTTACTCTCGGAGCTCCGTCTCGCTCCAGTCGCTCCTCTGCATCGCATTACCTCCATCCGCCTCCACCCACCCAGCACCGCAGACAGAGAGGGGAGGGGGAGAAAGAAAAACACACATCAAAGACGGCCCTGTAAGGCTGTTATAACAACTTTTTTTTTTTTTTTAATTCAAAAAAGAAAAATCGCTGGGATAGGACTTCTTTGTTGACTCGAAGGAGAACAGTCAATACTGTACCGAGCAGGTTTTTTCTTTTCTTTTTTTAAAGTAACTGTCGCTGACTTCAGAGACATCCCCCGTCTGCGGTGCTGCACTTAAGCAAACACCTTGTTGAGTGATTACAATGCGCCGTGTCAGCGGAACATCCACTTCCACTTGGCATGCCGCTGCGGTTCTTTTTCAAGTGACGCTCTGCAGCACCGTTTCCCTTCACAGGATCGATTCCTCTCAGCAACCACTGGGGAACCACGTGCGAACTACGTGTGCCGGGAACTTTACAACGCACACGTTACCAGCTTGCTCTGAGGGAACGCAGACCTAGCAGTTTGTTTTGCCCCCCGTGAATTTGCTGGCTTATCGATGAGCATTAAATATACATCTAGACGCCAAAGTCCAAAGTCCTGTACCGTATTCAGGGCACGTGCATATTTGCAAGTTAGGGAGGAAGTAATGGAGGGAATACACAAATTGGATTAAAACTTCAAAAATGTATATCGACTAAGACATTCCGAGCCGTTTCTCGCAGGTTCACGCTCCACAAGAGCTATAGCTCGGAGTTGAGTTCACACAGATTAACATGAATTATAGTTTCCGTGCATTGTCTCTGTAATAAAACCAAATTGCAATTGCGATACGAGCACAAACTTTAATGTTGGATTATAACGTGTCCTTTTTTGCAGACATAAGCGTCAGACTTGTATTGGAAAACAAAAGGCTGGGACGTCTTGGTAGCTCACCTGGTAGAGCGTGCACCGAAGGCCCTTTGCTGCATGTTGTCCCTGCACTCAGTTTCCTAGCTTAGACAATTGAGAAAATAAAGGCCTGCGTTCAAGTGTGCACATGCAGAATATTGCAATATTGCTGAGAACTAACTGCTTTAACAACCTGGGTTGAAAGCAAGTTTGGGGAGCCGGCAAGATGCTCCAGAGTTAGCTCGTTAGCTTGAAAGGATTTGTGTTATTTGGGCTACCTGCCTCGATACGATATAATACTTCATCAGGGTTTGATGAATTGAGGAATGCATATGTTTCTAACCTGGTGACCTCTCAACATTTTAATGGAAAAAAATGATTCCCAAAATAAAACTCCATGCAATGCTGCCAACTATACTCAACTATTTGATCCACAATCTCTCTGCAAATAACTTTCAGGATAAAACAAAACGGCAGTTCCGACACTGTGTGCGTTTAACAAGCCATCGCTGATTATTGTGGCCCCCGATTCAAAGTTTAAAAGAATATTATTCATTAAAGTCTGAGAATGCAACAACGGCCTTGAGAAGTTTCGTAACGTTTTGGGAATCATTTAAATCCACTGGATTCATCGTGTTTGTTGTCCTACTCAACAATTAAACACATTTAAATTTGAAATGATTCACCGCTCACACTACTCGCCTTCCTCCCCCATAACTCCGTTAGGAGTACGACTTAATGAACATGTGATTGCAGAAGTCTACCTTTACAGTTTTGAGAATGACATCATGGTTGGTTTTATTCTTCTTTTTAAACTCCCTGTTTTCATATTTGTCTGCCTGGGACACGCTCACAGGTTGATAGTGATCGGGCTTCACGGGGCTCAAGGGCTTGCAAAGTGCTGTCTCTGCTTCTTTGGCAGCTGTCGTATATATCAAATATTCTACTTGTTTTCTATTGAGAAGACCTAAGTCACTCTTTCGTGGTTTTCTTATTGTATATACGGCACTTTTAATGTGTGTCTTTGTGTTGTTCTTCTCGATGCGGACATTAATAAATTGGAAACAATTTGCTTCACCATCAATACGTTTTTTTATACAACAAAGTAGCCTGAATTGAAAAATATTTCACGTTAAAAGTCTTCACTTTCAACTTTTACAATAAACAAGAAGTGTGAGCCCTGTTTGTTGTATTTGTTTACATTTTGGGAAATGAACTTGGCCGAATGAACTATCACCAATTATTTATTTATTTTTGCTGCATAACATTGGATGTATTAACAACGATCACCAATTGTTGTTGATGGTTGTCATCATCATCATCATCATCATCATCATCATCATCATCATCAGTTACTTTGACGCAGAAGAAATCTGAAAAAACCTGTTTATCTTTAACTTGAACATAAAATCAAAAGTATGAGAACAAGCTGTTTTGTGTGTGTGTGTGTGTGTGTGTGTGTGTGTGTGTGTGTGTGTGTGTGTGTGTGTGTGTGTGTGTGTGTGTATTGGATCATTCTTTGATTTTTTTTCTTTTCTTCCAATTGTAGTTTCCCTGAATCTGAAACCTGAACATGAACCTCAATATGAACAGGAAGAATGACACTGATAGTGAAGCAGCGGAGGAGGGAAAACAACAGCGAGGGGGGCAGGGGGTGGAAGAGGGTAAAACAGGTGAGGTCGACGATGGATGGGAGGGAGATGAAACGGAGAGGAGATGAAAAGAGAGAGGCGCATGTATGCGACTGTGATTGCTCCGTCAGGTTGCGTTAGCTTGACTGAACCTCGCTGCCGCGTGTTTACGTTGCTGCTTCTGAGTGCAACGACCAGCCTCTGCGCCTCTTCCCGGGGTTTTTAATGAGGAGGAACATTCTCTCCTCGGCATCCAGAATCTCTGCACACTCAAATATGAAGAAGAAGAAAACTAAAAGAGAGAGAGAGATAGGTAGTAGTCCTCATACTACAATCACACTGACTCTCTCCCGATTCCTCTGGTAGCGGAGCGGCAGCTCGGCAGCAGCCACAGAGCCTTCTTTGACGTTTCAGAAGCAGAAAACGGAGAGAAAAAGTCACTCACTCACGTCGACGGAGCCGATACAAGAGCGGCGGGGAAGTCGATTCCTTCTGTCTCTGTCAGTCTGGTCTCTCTGTGGGTCTGACTGTCGGTCTTCTCTGTGTTTCCGTACCTGAAGAACCGAGGGCGGTACTGAACGGGGTTCTTTCCTTTTTACGTTCAAAACTGTTATTGAGGTTTTTTACGTCAGGCTTTGACCCTTTAAGCCAGCATACTCTATCACATAATCACTCTCAAGACAAATGGAAGAAAAACTAAGTTTTGATTTAGTGGTTTTAAATAATGTAGTTCATGGTGCCATTGGATTGCTGCTAGATAGTCAGGATAGGCTAAAAGCCAATAAATATGAATGGAAGCACAATCATTTTGAAAGTTGTGGACTTGAAAATGATCATATATCCACTGTTGTTGTTATTATTATTAGTAAAACTTGTTATATTATCATTTCTGTTATTACTACTGGTATTTCTCTTCTCATTATATGTATCAGCTGTGTCATATGGATTCACTATATTGTAATTTGAATAAGTTTAATTCGGTACAATTAGCATACATTGCACTTATGCCCATCCTGGGAGATGGATTGTTCTTCTGTTGCTCTCCTTGAGGTTTTCTGCCCAGGGTCCAAGGATAGAGGATGTTGCATGTTGTACAGACTGTGAAGCCCACTGAGGCAAAAGTCAGGACATTGAGGCTATGCAAATAAACGTGTCTTGAATTGACAGCATAAGTAAGTAAATCATGCCATAAACACCACTAACGTAACTTCATACAACTCAACAACCTCGTGGGACTCGAACACAGTCTTCTTGTTTGACCGCCTAATACGGGTTTTTATGAGTATGTTGAACGCCTGATGCGTCTAATTCCGACGCCATAAAGGTGCAACACTGATGTCCCAGAAGCAGTTCAAACCACATTGGAATTGCCACCTCTACAGTTAAGGGCCGATTAGATTTTATCACCAAAAGTACCTGGTTATTGCGAGGGAAGTTTTAGGAAATCTTTAGCTCCCAATAAAGAAATGAAGACTTAAAAAAAGGTATCCTATTATTGAGCTCTCTACCATTGTCCCACAGACAGTTAATTTAAGTGGAGTCCATGTATTTCTGACTGAAATGAACATGGGTCTGCCTCCAGCTGTATTTCTGACTTACAAAGTGGGACGCCTGAGCAAACAGCGGGCACATTAAAGCAGCATGAGTCTTCCTGCAAATCGGTATTGGGCAACCTGAGATTTGTAAATGAGGAACACATAGAGGATAATGAAGTAAATATTGGAGTTATGGACCCACAGTGCAGTTATTCAGCTGCAATGTGTTGGCACGGGCTGGTTGGCGTCATTTTTATTCACTCTTTGCCTGGGATGGAACTCCAAAAATAATTAATTTGACCACGTCTGCTGTTTTGGAAAAAGGTTGAACTCCTGATGCTGCACCCGATTACTCTTTCGACACACAAATATCCCCGGTATTTTAGCAGAAAAACAACAGGTTTGGAAATGTGTTTAAAAGCTGAAAACAACATGTTTTTCCTGACGAGTGATCTCCTGCCGTTTTGTGAATTATGACCCAGTCAGTGGCAAAAAGACAGACATCGTGCCATGGAGATGGTTGGTTGGTAAAGGGACCTCAACGTTGCTGACTGGTCTGCATCTCGTCTTTGACCCAAATTCAACGTAATTTTTTTAATCATGAAGGCAATCTTTTACGAACCTTGCACCTGTCTGTTTTCATATTTATATTTTACATTTATGTCGTCAAAACCAGACAAACAGGATGATGAAAGAAAGGATTTGTTGTTATTGTGGTTCTATAAATGTTATTTATGGTGCTGTTAGATTGCTGCTGTGTTAATACAGGCGTGTGTGTGTGTGTGTGTGTGTGTGTGTGTGTGTGTGTGTGTGTGAGCCCTTTGCAAGCAGCAAGCAGGAGACCAAACAGTTTTTTGACCCCATGAAAATGTCTAAACACCAACAAATATGGAATAAAGCAGAATGTTTATGTGAGAAAACAATATATGTTATTATATTGTTGTTGAATTTTGGAAAGGATTCTGTCAATGCTTTTTATTTGTTTTTATACATTTTCAATTAAATTCAGTTTATTTTATATAGCCCAAAATCACAAATACAGGAGGGCTTTACAATCTGTGCATATAACATCCCTGACCTCACATCGGATCAAGAAAAACTCTTGGACTCTGGATTTATTCTAAATGTTTAGATAACACACGTACTGGGTTTAAATACAATAAATAGATGTGCAGAAAAAAAGTGCAACCTGTGCTGTTAATTATTGAAACAATCCACAGATGTGGCGTCATTTTAGGAGTCGTTTTGGTCTCAGCTTGATTTACGTGAGTCCAATATTCACTCTCTCTTAGCTCTGCACCAGCTGAGGACAATATCTGGCTCTTTAGCTTCTAAATGCTCCACAGCATCACCTAGTTGCCAAATGTATCTGCCAAACCTTTTAATTGAAAACTGCCTGCTGCATAATTATTTTTTTTTAAAACACCATTGATGAGAGCGGTGAGACTGAACCAAAGAAGTGAAGCCCCCAGGCTGCTAAACCTGCTGAAAGACGGCAAAACGCTCTTTCGAGCTGAAGGGAATTGCAGAATCCCCGAGCGTTACATTACACATTTATTCCACTGCTAATATATAAAAAGATTATAGGAGCAGTAGTTTTCCTACAATATGCCTTCACCCTATAGGTAAGTAGGGTCATTTTGGATTGCAAGTTGTCGTTCAGTTATGCCGGCTTTTTGCCCGAAAAGGATATCTGGTCCTCACACTGATAGAGGTGCACAATCCCACACTGAATGGGGAAATGAATAGAAAGGAGAGCTGCTGGATTTCATTTAGACTTCCTGTCCATTCACCAGGCGTCCTGGTAGCAGGGAGGAGAAAACCTCATCAACAGAGTCCACAGACATCCAGTGGAGGTTGCTGGTGGAGCAGGGACACCCGATGGCGGCTCGCGGTACTGCACCTGCCTCAGACGCAGGATCCTCACTTGGACACTGATGCTGTCGGGCTGATTTAAATCCTCCATGACTCAGGCTGCTTAAATGCAACAGCGAACCAAACAGGCCTTCTATCTTGAAGTAATCAACCTCCTTCATCAATCCACCTGTGTGTCTGTGTGTTTGAATATCTGTCAAAGCCTGAGCCTCTCTGGCTGTTATCAGGATTCTGAGTCCAGCCCAGGCTGTCTCTGTTCTCTTCAGGCTGTGTCAGCCACTTGAGATTTTTTTTTTTGGGCAGACAGTGTTATTGGGTAGATAGCCACACACCAGGACTGAGGGTGGTTCCCTCGGGAGATAAGGGAGCTTGACGGGTGGCTGCGTCGCAGCACGGCGGGGGCCAGCTTTCAGGCGGCGGCGGCGTCTGACTGGAACATATTTCTTCACCCGGAAAGTTGAGGGTCAAGAACTTAAGTTGTGTGGACTCAAGGACGTCGAGCGACTCAGAAAGTTACTGACAGGCATGTGTTTTAAGCTGTTTGTGTCCACTTCTTTTCAGCCTTTTCATTTTCAACATATGGACACACTGAGCATATTTACTGGACATGCACATTATATATCCGAAGTTCTGGTTTCCGCTTGTCGACCGAGTAGTTGTGACTAACTTTGGTTATCCTTTAACTTTTTATGGCGCAATCATCATGTCCAAATTTCCCTTTGTCCAATAATTTATGACAATACCCCTCCTACCAGCCTCAGCTGTACTTTGCATTTAGTTCTAACTATGTGAGCATGCAAGCCAACACATCAACATTTTAGCATTGTCACAGGATGCTGCTACCTGTCGACCCTCAGATCAATTCCATCTGTGATTATTGTTTGCACAATTCAAACAATCGCTGGCATGAATCCAAAGGGCCGAATACGGAACGTAAAGAATGCGAATGGGAAAGGATATTAGGCAAAACATTGTGTCATTATCGTACAGTTTCATAGTCAAAACATGACAACACTGTGCAACATCAGTGGAGGTGTGTGTGCAGACATTTGTACCCGGATCGCTTCGTCTTCACACCTCTTCCGATCCGTGTTTGGATTTTCCAGCACGGACTCTCTCTCTGAGGCTCTCAGCCCGCTAGATTCACTGGAATGTTTCACCACTCGTTACACCGCGGATTCACACTTCCAAGGACATGAAAAGGCAGAGTTGGTAATGATACATCCCTTGTGTCACAGCAAGCAGACAGGAAGGAGATTTCACTGTCTTTCCAATTCTGATGCAATGTCTTATTCATTACAAGCCTATCGCAGCCCTTGGAGGGTCGCTCTCTCTCTCTCTCTCATTCTTCTTCAACCCTCGGGGGAGGGGGGGGGGGGGGGGGGGGGGGGGGGGGGACACACATCTGATATGGACTGGAATTTGTATTTTATTTTCCTTGAGCCGGCAATCCTGTGTGTTGCCGCTGTGGTTACGGCACGCCTTTTAATGCGCGTAAAATGCTAACGCGCCCTATGGAAGAAGGTGTGCGCCGATAGAAACAATTCCCCCTGCGGTTTGCCTCATGCCGGCTGTTTGATTCCTCTCTTGTTTTGCATCCTTTCATCCTCCCTTCTGTGGTACACGGTGTGTACCCCCATTCTTCCACCCTCATCTCTGCTTGTTCTGATAACGAGCGTCGAGGCGCACGCGGCCCGACCCGCACGGAGGAAGCGACGGCGGCACGCAGAGAGCCAAAAGAGACGAGTCGGGAGGGAGAGAGAACACTCATAGGAGACTCCTTGTGTTCCACTTCTCGCCATAATGGCCTATTTGTGTACGACAATCTCCCTCCGACACCTCGCCTCTGATGCCTGGTTTTTATTTTAAGCAATGCAGAGTACGCTCTCCCCGGATGTTGTTGTGCGTTCATTGTTTTAATATGTGTGCCTGTGTGTGCGTGTGTGTGTGTGTGTGCGTGTTTTTCCAACTATGTGGGAAGCCGACTCCCGCGCCGCTCATCCGTCAGCTCGGCGGGGGTTGCTATGGGAACGACGGAGGGCCAACACAAAGTAATGAGGATGCTCTGA
This sequence comes from Taurulus bubalis, assembly GCF_910589615.1. Taxonomy (NCBI): domain Eukaryota; kingdom Metazoa; phylum Chordata; class Actinopteri; order Perciformes; family Cottidae; genus Taurulus; species Taurulus bubalis. The sequence continues at coordinate 21,978,218 of NC_136593.1, read as the reverse complement.
ATTGCTGCGAGGTGACCTTGGAAGAAAAAGAGCAGCAGCCCTCGTCTGACGCTGACCAATTGCGCACACACACACACACTCACACACACACACTCTCACAGAGTTATTTGGAAAAAGGTGGAAGTTGCCGGTCTGAGTCATTCAACCCACAATGCATTGTGACAAGTGTCTCTTGCTTGTCAAGTCGCTGCCGAGTTTACGCACTTGAGCTCCTTTATTAAAATGCTTCCGAGACGAGACGGGTCCAATCCCCTCTCTTCAGTGAGAGCTGTTGCAACCAGCAGATGCTTTCTCGAAGAATTCAAAATCCTCCTTTCCGTCCCAATGCGAGGCCCCTACTTTACACACAGGAGCACCGCAGATCACAGGAGCGCTGGTGTTTACCCCACCGCTTTTAATCAGAGGCTGATGGAGTGGCGTGGAAGCCAGGTGGAGGCTCTTTCTGGAAAAATAAGGGCCATTAACTGATCCAGTAAAGTAGCCGAGATGCACGACAGCGGCCGCAGCTGTACTCCCTAATGGAGAGAAAGTGCTAATAACTCTGTGTGTGTGTGTGTGTGTGTGTGTGAAAAAGAGCTACAGTAACAAAAGCGCTTGTGTGTAAGTGTGCGTGTGTGTTGGCAGAGGAAATGAGGAATTGAGGTCAGAGGGAGTGCAGACCTACTTTGAGAGATTCCTGTTCGTTTGTTAATGTCAAGCAACCACTGATCCCACCTCTTCATTGTCTTGTTCAGATTGACCTCTGTGACCCTGCGCGTGTGTGAGTGTGTGTGTGTGTGTGAGCGTGCACATGCTACCCCCACACCAAATCAACAGCAGTACTGTTATTGATTGTGCTGCACTCGGCCTGCCTTTCCACTTGTTTACTTGTTTCGGTGATTAGCCTTGTCCCCAACAAGCTCAGGGGAGCACATCAATGTTCCCTCAGGTCAGTAATGATGAGGTAATGTGCTCAGCTCATGTCTGTTATCAGACAGTGTTAGCAGGCTTGAGGAGGAAGGGATTACATGAAAAGGTGAAAACAAAGACGTGATCAGAAAACCGACACATTTGGTAAAAAAGGGGAATCGCTAGCAGGGTTTTACACGACGGCAGCAGCGCTGTCAGTCGTCTCTATGATTGTCTCAGTCTTCTGTCCAAGAGCCGACATTTAGTGGGAAAAAGATTTCACAAAGATTCACAACACAGAAATCCATTTTGTTGGTGTTTAGCCTTTCAAAAACAATATTCTCACGTCAGTCAGAAACTGCTTGCTCGCCCTGTATTGACGGGACGGTCTAGCTGCAGTCCAACGGCACCGGAAATTGTTTTGATAACCACAATAACAAGAAATCACATTTTCCACATTTGTTATTTTAGGGTGATGATGACAGACAATAAAAACCTTTAATTGAAATAGAGACTTTGAATGTAAAACAAATACATTTGCATAACTTAATTTATATGGGTTGTAATCTTTATTTATATGGTAGTAATCTACCAAAGTAAAAATATGCCAAATGAGCTTGCACTGTACTGTGAAGTGGTTTCCCTTTTCTTCTTTATATCCAAAATTGAAATGATAAAAATATTGGCAAGTCTCTTTTCATATCGGATTACTTGCATATTTGGTATCGGGGTAATCCAAAAGTAATGAAAATATTACTTTTATATTGTGATACTTGGATTAGGTAACTGATCACATTTTATAACAGGCAATTAGTAATTGTAAAGTAACCCTCCCATCCCCGTGTGTTAGCATAGGTCAGAGGAGATGTGATGAGAAGAGATCACACGAGACGAGGGGGAGGAGGTGAGGAAATGAGGAGACGAGAGAAGGCGGCGTGAAATCCCATGATGGATTCCGCTCGGCATCCTGAGGATTACAACAACGTCCACAATCGCCGGAGCAGCGGAAGGGAGCGTCCCTGATGTACACACCAGCGCTTTTCAAAATGAAATATCCAGCACCAGAAAGGAAAACCGACGCATACTTTTAAAAGAATGTTTGTGGAATCTGACAGAAAGAAAAGTCAGGTCAGATCCTTTTGAAAAGAACTGCTTTAGTGTTGCTTATTTTAGTATTGAGGCAGAGGTGGAAAACACCAGCTAAACCACATCAAAGCCAAATTCTAGAAGTTTAACATCCATATAAAAAAAAAATGTTATTGTATTTGTTTGAGGGCCTAAACAATTCAAGTCTAGTTTTAAAATGGATGGCTTGTAGGATTTAGTGGGGGAAGATGTGAATTACAACCAAGTGAATCACCCTTAACTCACCCATACCGTACTAAACATGTAAAGAACTTGGCCTTCGGGTTCCCTAAAAAATGTGAAAGGCCCTTTCTGGGTTCCCATTGTTTGGTTTGTCCGTTCTGGGCTCCAGTAGAAACACAGCAGTGCAGCATGGCGGATCCGCTCCATAGGCTTTAGTTGATTATACTCTAATGAAGACATAGTTATGTGCAGGTTTCTTCCCCTTTTTTCCCTGTGAAAGGGTTTTTACTATCTTTATTGGGGGAGTTTTTCCTGATCCGATGTGAGGTCCCGGGACATGGATGTTATGTGTACAGATTGTAAAGCCCTCCGAGGCAAACTTGTATTTGTGATGTTGGGCTATATAAAATTAACTGAATTGAATTGAATATATTTTATTAACAAATGTATCCCCTAAAACCTAAACACAGTCCCTTTAAGATATTTAGTCCAATAGGAAATACTTACATATTGAGTCCAGCTCTCAAAACACTCTGATGTTTAGCCGTTCACATTCTATTTTGGTCTTCGGTCCTCACTCATCACCTCCTGAGGACAGACAAAAGATCATCCCAGACATCCAAAATTTGAAGTGGACAAAATGACACGTCCCTCTCTGTTGGATCGCCTCTTTGAGATGCCGCGTTTTCTAACAAGACAAGCCTACAGTGGGCTCATCACACAGCCGCACACACTGACCAATCAGCTCCACCACTTCAAGCTGTGTCAGTGTGGAGGGTACTCAACGTTGATTAGGATGCTTCACGAGGCGTGTTTGTCGTTTCCAGGAAGCCATGATTATTTCTACATGCTGTGAACATACTCGAGCTTGACGGGGTTTGCAGCTGATTGACACTCACTAACAAACCCAGTTAGGCAATAGGTGACATTGGGCTTGGTCTCCAGCACAAATGGACAGTGGCGCACTGTGAAAAAGAAATTGTCCTTGTCGCCAGATATGTGCTACATCGAGTTCAGTAATTTCTCATGAAGAAGAGTTTTTGCTTCGCTTTCGTTCTTTTCTTTTTCTCTTGCGAAATGCAACTTTTGGACATATCTGAAGCACTGCCAACCTCATCCCACGAGCACAGGAATTTAATGTTTCACAAATATACTAAACGTGCACACATTGAACATGATCATGTTTACAGCTCTAGGCTATTTTAGCCATAAACCTGCAGTATAAAGTTTACATCATGAGTCATGGAGACGGCATAATTAACTTCCAAAACATTTTCTTTCACTTTCGGTTCTGAAAACCGACAATTCAACTCTCATTCCCTACTTGACGCAGCGGTTTGCAGAGGTTAGAAAGTAAGCAAGTTTGGAAGTTTAACTCGAGGCATCGAACAAATACGCACCATTGAGGAATGAACACCTTTGAGAAAGAAAAAGAAACCAGTCCAAAACTGTGCACCCTTATCCCCATTTGAACAATTATCTGTGTCGATCCTCTCCATGGCCGCAGGCTTTTCACCTTACCTTCGAGTGTGTCTTTTGCCTTCGGGCGCAGTTGGACGACTCAACAGCGGCACTGTTTTTTTCCCCAGCGTCCTAAGAGGCCACATGGCTATATGTGTCAATAGTATTGGCATGGTTTGGCCATAGATTGATTTGTGGCCTTGGCTCTCATTACATGACTTCTGAACGTAAACCTCAGGGCAGAAATGCAAGCCTTATTCCCTCTGCAACGGAGGGACCCTTTTTTTTTTTTACTTGTTCGTCTGTTTGTCAGCAGGATTTCAGAAAAACTACTGGCCAGATTGCCAGATTGTCCTGAAACTTGGTAGAAGGGGGGAGCAGGGTAACCTGATGCGCCAGATGGTTTGTAAAACAGAACCATCCGGGGAGCAATCATTGGAGGAGTAGTTCTGACACAATCTCAATCCTCAAAGTCTGACTAGATGAATTTTCGCGTGATCCAGCTGTCATGCAAAAAGGTATGTAGTATGGGCCAAAGAAGAACCCATTAAGTTTTGTAGGGGATCCGGCTCGCAAGATAAATACACACGTTGCAAGATAGGAATTGGCCTTAATGGAGATCTATACTTTTCAAGTGCTCTTCTAGTTTTTACTTCAAAAATATATTCATGTGGTCTCACAGGTATTTAGTATCATGTCCGGGTTAGGGGGGCAGCTATTCTCTTCTTTGCTGTACAAGCTGTATGTGTAACTGTAAAAACATGTTGGCTACACATGAAACCAAAACACATCAACACATATGTGACAACACCTTGTCACATATGTGTTGATGTGAAGCTATAAGAGGACGTTGTCAAATTATTATAAATATAGGTTGTGAAGGTGCTAAATTCAAACATTATAGCATATCTATATTTACGGCTCTCAACAAGGCTGCTAGTAGCTAACGGTGTTTTTGTGAGGAGGAACCGGAGGGTGGGCGCTCGTTTCTGCAACAACGCAGTTGGTCGGGACTGCATTTCGTCTATAGAAGCTATAACTATGTAAACAACATCCAATGCTGTCGTTTTTCTTGGGGACAGTCATCATTTAAGGGGGTAGTAACCTGTTTCAACCTAATCATTCACGTTATGCCGTCATAGCACACACCAGCAACTAAACTATACCCACAGTTGATTGTATCGTTCTATATATAGAACAATTTTCAGTGCCTCACAATGTGCTCAGAACTCGTAGCACCCCTTAAGAGCAGCCGAAACCTCGACATATGATGCTATCTAAAAGAGGTGTGGACGCCCAAGGTGGCCGCTGCCCGCCAACGCCCATCAGCCACTCACAGGGAACAGCAGAGCAGTCTCGATTGTCAAATTACTTTCTCGTGTCAGATTTGTACAAAAGCGGTTCGACTTGAAACTTGAAGGTCACAACTTGAGGAATTTATTCACCGTTTCATCTCTGCCTGGGACAGAACAATTACTCCCGCGTATTCTAATCTCGCCATGCATCCATGTACACTACCGGCGAACTTCAAAGAGCTCCTTTGAAAGCCTCCTCCCCCGCCCCCCACCACCTCCATAACAAATTACCATACAAAAGTCTCCCAGCGCACGGCTCCATACTACGCCCAGTCTCTTCACAGACGGAGCTCCGCTGGATGATTGAAGTTGAGCTCCCCTGAATTTCCTCAACTCGCCACCGTGATCAAAGTGGGATGAAGGCAGGCGGTTAGCGAGACGGGCCCAGAAGTGAAGCTCTGCCTGGGGCTCGCTCTGCTCCGCGCACGGGGGAGAGACTTCCCCCGCCTCGGACCCTTCACCTTGCAGAATACGTATTGTCTAGAGCTCGCACTTGGCCCATTTTTATTTCAATGGTTGTCGCGCTGGGCGTCATTGAACTTCTATTAGCGCTTTAATGTTGCGAGCACAGACACATAAAATGTCTGAAGTGAATACAATATTAGAGGTGTTTAAAATGCAGACAGTGGAAGCCGATTACCCTCCCCCCTCTTAGTTTTCACAGTAGTCCCATCTGAGGCATGAAATATGACTGTAACGTCTTTCATCATTTTACAACTTCAATTTAGATCATCTGCAACCAAAACACGTTTTTTTGTATTTCTTTAATTTTGTTTTTACAAAATGCTGCTTGACTTTCACTTCACAAGTTACACTACACGGCCAAAAGTATGTGGACTCCTTTATATCTACAAAATTGATAGCTTACATCTGAAAATCATGGGCATTAATCTGATGCTATAATAGCAACAACACTCATTAGGTTTCAGGTTATTCCTCCAGATTTTTGAACCCAACTGAAGGGATTTCTGCTGGTGTTCGTCCACAAGAGCACAATGCTGCGTTCACACTTGGAGCAACCTAGCGACAGGCTGCAAGTCATTTTTAATGGAAGCCAGTGATGTTGCCGTTGGACGTGCAAAAACATCAGCGAAAGTAATTCAGGGTCAACAAGTTTCAACTTTCAACTGTAGCACATTAACTGTGCGTGTGAGGAAAGAATGATGGATTCGATCTGTTTTACAGCTTCATCTTTGTTTGGGAAAGTGCTGTGAAGTATAGAATTATCTGTTGGAAGTGCTCGCGTATGGATTGTATTCTCACATTGTGGCGGTACTCATTGCCCTGATTTCAGCTGATCCAGAAGAAAACTAAATCATTGTGGCTAAATCATATTGTGCCTTCACAATACAAAATAAAAACAACAATTTAATTATGAACTATTTTGTCTCCAATATGGAAATGTGTATAAAAGAAAGTTCCAATAATACAAAATAAAATCTGTGCGTTATTGTTCGGCAAGCACAAACACCTGCACGTTTGAGGTCTGCCCTGATGTAGTAGGTAAGTGAGTGGAAAGGTATTCTTAAATATTTATAATATATGTTTTCAGGATCAGAATGCGTTCAGTGCAGTTCTCCACTTCTCTAAAGTCCCAAAGAAAAGGCGGCGGCCCAGCCTGATTGGCCGAATGCACCAAGTGGTTATCAATTTCTAATTAGGAGCCGGTCCTCACACCCTGAGGGTGATCTGAATAACCCTCCAATCAGCTCAGGGGATCTGGGACAGTTCAGCTAAAATTGATAATAATAATATGTATAATATATATACATATTATTATTTTATAATAAAAACGCTGTGGCATAGGTGTTTCACACATATCCTTCACACAGTTTACTTTTAACACAATATCACTAAAACCCCATTAATTCGTTCTCTTCACTGATATGATCTGATATTATGATTTATACAAGACAGTTGGCTGAGTGTCCTGATAACACTGAGCCTGTGTAAAAGCTCTCTGCTGCAAAGTCTCTTTCCAGCATGGTGGAATGGGTGAGTACTCTGAATGCACATATTTTTTCTTTGATGGGTGTTGTGTGTGTGTGTATATATATATATATATATATATATATATATATATATATATATATATATATATATATATATATATATATATATATATATATTCATTTTTGAAGAATTGAAAATGCAACTCAATCAGATTAGTAATAATAACATAGATGCTGTTAGACATTCACGGAACAAGCTAAATTCTTCTTCCTATTCCCAACATCTGCTGTCACTCTGCGCAACCAGTGAAGCATTCAGCCAAAGACAACCAGCTGCAACGTCAGAACAGGTTTGATCCAGTAACGAAGAATTCCAATCCAGCTCCAAGACGCTCCCACTCTGTGACAGAGAAAACTCCGTTTGTTGTCACACTCACGGCTAAATGAAGCACCCTTACGTAAGGTGTAGAGTATAAATACAGCGGCAAGCTTCAGGACAAACTGCTCTCTGTCCAAGCAGAAACAGAAACTGTCAAAATGTTTTCTTGCCATGTCTTTCTTTTAAGCATCTTCGGAAGCAATTAACTAATGGCATTTCCTTCCTTGCATATATAATGAGAGCGAGAGAGAATACACTACAACATATAACAACAGTGTAAATTGTAATGCTGAAAAACAAGAACTTTGATTAGGTGTGCAAAAAGGCAAGAATAGCATAAATAAGAATATTAGTTTAAATGTAAAGAATAAATACATGCAATATTAATTCCACAGTAAAGTAATGTTTATTTATTGCACAACCTTTTTGCACCGTTTAGTGAGTATTGTACAGTTAAAGATATAGTACATTATGGGGTTATAGCTGCCGGTATGGATACAAAATAATACATATTGGCTTATGTATGCTGTATAAAGATATAACGAGTCTACCATTTTCTAGACTAGACATGGATGTGTTTTATTAAATATTAGTTTGATTAGTTAACAAGTAAATGTTTGTAACGTTCGGCGCATGTAACTTACAGTTGTATGGTGCGCTTTCTATGACGCACACAATGTTGCACCTGGTCAGCAAAGTCAGCTAGTTGAGTCAGAATCGATGTCCAACCTGCACGTCATCCCCCAGGCAATAGAAGTCCACAATAAATCAAAAAAAGTCAACGGAGATTCGTAAAAAGTGTGAATTTGTGTGTTGTTATGTGTGGCCGAAAGACGACAAGCAAACAACTTTTAAAATGCGTGTTCTCTGAATGGAGTTTGGTTTGATTAGTGCTAGGCTTTGCTAAGATTGCGCCTACTCCATCAAAGAGTCAGCTACACTATACACATATATTTACACACCCAGTTACGTCTGGTCCCTGTATAAATATGACAGCTTTTTACCACCATATCTGATTCAACAAAGTCAGCACTTGAACAACAGGAGTTGAATCTCAATGCTGACACGACGTTGCGCACATTTCTCAACGCATTAACGCAAAGATGTTTGCCTATATTCGTGTCGCATCATTTGCGCAGCCTGTCACCGTCAGGCGCAAATTTGCGTCTCTGCATTGGCTCTGTATTGAATTGTGCCACGCAAAAGACACAGCATGAGACAAGAATCTGTAAGACATTCATCAGGCAGTAAAACAAAGTAAAACAAAAACCCACAATTGTACAAAATGTTATATGTCTCTACAAAGTGCCGTCCCATTCGTATTCCTCCCACTTCGGGCCCTTGCTACCTCTCACACTCCACCGGTGGCATGAGTCAAGACCCTGGGGCTTCAGGACTTAAGGTATTAGGTGAGAGGATACATTGGGCCAGTGTGTCATAGTTTAAAGCGTATAGGGCCGCTGAGAAAGAGTGAGAAAGTGTTGGAAATGCTAACGTGGACAGTTCTTCTGGAGCAAACTGTCGCAGCGTAGTGTTTGATGAAGTGACAGCAGTGATCTGCCAGGGACAGATGGATCAGTTTGGTTCCTATCATCATGGAAGTTGACCAACAGGGCATTTCCTCTGAGTGAGGCTTAGCAATTGGTTTGCACAGACCAGAAAAACACCCTGTGACACAATTAGCGCTCCCTGTTAACCTGGTAAGAGACAAACCCCCCACAGCAGCTCCTCATACCTGTGCCAAGCGCTGTGAGCTCTTAAGTTTTGCCGAGTGAAAACCGCTGGCTGTCGACAGTTTTGAGTTTCAGCTGAATTATAGATGTGGCATTGGACCAGTGTTCTGCTCCAATGGAGAGATCACAGATAGAGAGTGACATGTCGACAAGCCAATTATGCGACCGGCCAGCTGTCATATGCGAACAATATCTCCGCCATCATCTCGAGTCTCAGACTCTGAAGCTTCAGATAGCCTCGAAAATGCAGTCGACAGGAGACCACGAACATTCCGATGTTCTTGGAAAAAATAAATAATAACGCAGTTGAAAAGGCAGATGCGATGAGCTGTAAAGTACAGATGTGCACAGAGAGCAGTGTGTGTGTGTGTGTGCGTGTGTGTCCGGAGCTAGAAGAGAGAGAGAATGATGTCGCTGTAATCAGGCTAGGTCCCAGGAGGGCAGAGCAGCAGCGCTGACAGCGAGTTGGTACTCATCATCAGAGCAGGATATCTGGGCCACAGCCCTCTGTCTGCCTTGTAAAAAAAAAAAGAAGAATAGCAGAGGGTATGGAGGCGTAGATGGGAATAATAAAATGACCCGATGGCTGGGAAAATAAGTGGGTCTTGATTTTCTCGAGGCAATGACAGTAACACAAAAGCTGGACTGCCGGTGTGCCGGTGAATGATGGTCGTGGCCATTACTGTCTTGACAAAGGCAGGCGGTCAGGCTGCTCGCCAAACTGCAACATGCACCTGCGATGCAGTGTATACTTTTTAGGCAGTTTATTAATCATTGTCACAGACCTAATACAAAACTTAAGTAGACGTTTAGACACTGCAAAATCTACAGGGCCCTTGGTTACACATTTAAAGTTACTGTGAGGAACTTTTAACTGGTTGTGAAACAGTCTCATTTTAATACCGACGTCTCTATATGACTGACAAGTAAACAAGACCATTAGCGGGATCTGCGTTTTCTATGCTGTTATTCTAAGGCACACAGGGGAGAACCGGAACCCGGGCAAGCCTGTCAGACCCCTGTTGCAGTAAAATGACCATGTTTTCTGAAAGGACTCTTACGCTCGGGAAAACACTACGGCTTTCGTCCACAGGGACCGCCAAAAACAACACACATCGAACTACGTGAACAAGATTCAGCGACCGTGGAGACGACAGTTACTGCTTCACTGCTCCAGCTTGATGAACTTGTATCTATTTTCTGAGAAAATAAAAATGTCGACAATAGTCAAGATCGCATATTATAAAAACACATAGCAGCCAACACAAAATGCTTGGTGACAGTGTGTCTTCCTGTTATATTCGGGTCCATAAGGTCAATGAGCCCTAACGGAACCACTACCAAACGGGTACATGGCAGCGGGTAAAATATATATAATAATGCTAAAATATTCTCATGAAAATATAAATCCTCATTGTGGACCTGTGTGTGGCCTGGGGCAGAAAATGAATGTGCAGACTGGAAAGCAACGTGCTGTGCTCCAGTATAAGTCAAAAGATGATGTAGGGAAATAGGGAGCTTGCTGCGATAAAGCTCATTATTTACAGTAATTTAATCTATAATACATTTGTACTGTCACCTCAAATCAACTGGAAAATCATCAAAAACGCCCACTGTTTCATTTGATGCATGAAATAGTGTCAGTGATGCTCCCGTTAACCAAATATAGGTTATCATCACACAGCACTCAGGCTCTCTCTCCCTCCCTCTCTCTCCGGATCGTACCATCGCAGAGATGATTTTTTTACTTGTGCGATGAAAGCTGGAGATGAATACTTCATCCCTGACCCAGATAATGGCAATATATCAGGCTCGGGAAGCTCGGGAGCGCTGTCGTGTTACTGCCCGCTCCTCCGCTGTGCGCTCCCGGTGCGGCGGGAGCTGTTAGCGGCGCGCCTCGCCTCGCCTCGCCGCGCATCCTCCTCCTCCTCCGCCCGGATCCGCTCCCGATCCCTCTCTTCCGTCTCGCTGCTCAGAGAGAGGAGCGGAGGGGAAAGGAGAAGCTCCGCGCGCCGGGAGAGGGGCGATGGAAACGGGGGGAAAAGGTGAGTAGCTGGAGAGGAGAGGGGAGGGGAGGGGAGGGAATGGGCATGTTGGTCGGTCTTCCTGGAGGAGAGACCCTCGACTCCTGGGCTCAGCGGGAAAGTAAACGCTGCTACTTCAACTGGCGGCGTTTCGTTACTCGTTACATTTTGGCTACACGGTGCTCGCGAAGTTTCGAGAAAGTTGCCGTCTTCGTCTTTGAACTTTCGGCTAACTGGTGAGACGAGCGTACAGTTGAGCTAGCGGCGCAATAAGGTCACTGCAGGCTAACATAAATAAATAAAAACTCTTATAGAAGGAGTTATTTTATGTTACTGTTAGATAACGTCAAATTATTCTTTCACACAGTCTAAGGTTGCCCAAGTAACTGTTTTTGTGTGGTTGCTGTAATTAGCCGCTTACAAGCCGCCATTACCAATATTAAGATAAACAACATGCAGCTGTCTGAGGGGTTCCTTACCTCTGGTAATAAGAAAAGAAATGAAGAGCGAGAGAGAGTAATGAATAATTAAGTAACATTAGGAATGATAGGAATATTGATACCAACCTACCACAAAGTGCCAGTGAGTGATAACACAGGGGGCAATGATAAAGTCCTAAAAGGCCACTGCAATATGCACACAGTTGTCAGTTTATTAGGCACACAAAGCTAAAACTATTGGAGGCCAATTCAACAAATTCAGCACACAAAAAATATCCACACTTTTTAAAAATAGCAAAACACTGAATTTGATCATTTTTTATCCCTGCCTTTCCCCCATTGACAACTTGAGTTTGAATATTATTAGATCGTTTACATCATTAATCATTTTTCACGTCTGTCCCAAAAATCGTGTCAACAGAAGTCAGTGTAAACCATCAAATTATCCTTTTTTCATGGTTGCAGTCAACTATATACATCTACAAAAATACACAATTTAGATTAAGGGGTGGTCAAAATATTAGAAACACCTCTAAGTAGAACATTTAATTCAACCGCACCACACATTTCAATGTTTTTATAGTTAAACACTGGATATCATAACTTTAAGTCAGTAAAGTTTTTCTTGCATTACTTTCAGCTTTGCCTGTACCCCATACATTGACAACTGAGTTGAAGTCCCAGTTTTTTAAATATTATTGGATTGTTTACATAATTTGTCACAGCTCAAAAGGTTTTTCGACTCCTTCCCCAGCCCACGAAATGATGATTGATGATGATGGATCTATTATTTTGGGCCTTATGACAATGGCGACAGTGAATATAAAGACCATCCAGGCCTTATCTGAAAGGTCACTTACTCTATATTCACCACACTTGTCTGTCTTCAGTCTGTCTCGGTTCGGGCTGCAGCACAGGATACATACAGAAGGAAGAGTGACATTTCTTTGTCCCCCTTTCTCCCTGAGGGACATCGTCACTTTCCTCAGCCGTCACACTGTGCCCCAAAGTTGGATCCTCAACTTAACTGCATAACAATTTAAGGAAGACCTTTGTAATCTAATGGCCCCCTTCAGAAACTCCATGGGGGGCATACTTGTACATGCATGAAAGATTAATAAATTATACTTGGGAAAAAAAACCTGAAGGAAAGAAAACAACCCATTGAAATACTCATTCTACCAACTATTACACTGAATTATGTTCACAAATGCAACACTTCAAAGTTTCTTTGAATATTTATCGTTACTTTTTCCAAATCCGCACAAACCCCTCCTCAATCACACGGGCATAAATTAGATCCGCGTCACTTTTTTAAAGCTGGTTGGCTTTAACTCCTGTTGTTGCCTTCCTCCAACGCAGTGGTGAAGAACACAAGGAGCCAGCAGCTGAGTTTTCATTAAAACAACATTATGACTGCTGTGTCAACTGCATGCCAAATTAATCAGAGCACACAAAAGACAAAATTGCCCTCTAAGTTACCCTGTGACCGGTTGCTGACAAACAATGCAGCGTTTAAAAAGCGCTCTGGTGCAGCGCTAACGCCGCATGAAAACTCGCCCGGCGCTACATTACCACACTTCCAGCTAACGGAAGTGTACTTTTCACAGAATATTCATGTGTGAAATAATACTCCGCGGTATCGAGTTTATTTTGTCATCATCTTCACAGGTGACTGAATCGCCTGCTGAGAAATCATCGAGGGTTTCCTGCCTGGGATTCCGACCTGAAGGTACAGTCTTCGCTGCCCACACACACACACACACACACACTTTACCTCCTTCCTTTTCTTGTCTAAACGAGAATTGATTACTTCCTTCCACTTAAATAAAACACTGTCAATTGCCATGCATAGCATGCGACCGTCACGTTAAATCGATGCGGTTCGATGCCGACCTCGGCCTGCTCCTTTTTCTCATGAGACAATCAGGATGGAGCTCCTTCCCTGTCAAAGTTAGGAGGAAGTTAAAAACTGATATAACGTATTGTGTCTGTCAGCCGGTGCTGCTGGGATGACGGGCCATCTCTCTCTGACAGGGTGAGTGACATTTTCAAAATTTTCAATTGGCAGCAATGCTCCAGTGTCACAGTTTGATTGACGACCGCTGGCACAGATTTTATATCCTTCCTTCTCGGTACAGAGCGTAACTTGCATTGGTTTATTCCATACTTGCTGAGCAAAGTCAGCTGCTTACATTAGTAGAAAGTGTGCTCTTATTATTGGTATGTGCTGGAAGTAGGACACAGCTTGTGTTACACTATAAGCATACACGATGCTATGAGCTTATTGGTGTTGGTAAATTAACTACTAGTAGGAGTGCAAAGGATCATACAACTTATGGGTGGAATCTTTTCACGGTTTTGAGTCACGGATCAGCACAAAAGAAAACATTTAGCAAATATAAGTTTCCAATTGCCTATTGTTGATGATCCATATCGGCTGATAGTTTTTGTTTTGTTCCGTTGGCTGATATAAAAAAGGCTTATTTTTCACGACCGTCCCAAAAATAATTCGAACCACTCTGAAGTCAGTGTAAACCATCAAAAACAAAAGTTAATTATTATAGTCATCTATATACATATACAAAGTCAGTTTTTGTTTAATAATTGGACATTTTAAATATTAAAAGCAGTTTTAATAATGTAAGCTCCTTATCGACTGTGGCTCAGTGGTGAGCAGGGTCGTCCTTCAATCAGAGGATCGGCGGTTCGATCCCCGGCTCCGCTAGCCCATGTCGATGTGTCCTTGAGCAAGACACTTAACCCTAAATGTCTCCCGTAGCTGCGCCTACGGTGTGTGAATGGTTGATAATCTGATGTGGCTCCTTGCATGGTAGCTCCTCTCATCAGTGTGTGAATGATGTCATGTAGTGTTAAAGCGCTTTGAGTGATCGGAAGACTAGAAAAGAGCTATACAAGGACGGGTCCATTTATCAATTCTATATTGTTGTCAAAACCTCTCCTTCAAACAACTGTACTTATTGAAGTTGTTCGCCAAAAACTATATTTTACAGGATTACATTTGATTAATTCATGAAAGAATCAATATTCTTATCTTCTAAGATTCTGAAATTCCAAGATTGATTTTTTTAAAGTTTTTTTTTTTTTCTATATAAAGATCTAGATCTTGCTACTGATGCACAGTAATGCTCGGCACTAGGGCTGTCAATGAATATTCTGAATTAAAATATACATTTGAGGGTTGCCATCCTCTGACGTTTGCACTTTTTAAAGAAGAAAACCCACGTTTAACGTTGTTATGTGTACCAGAAATGACACACAGTACTACCTTGTTACCTTATTTAGGTTTTTGTACTGAAATGTTTTTCCCGTGATCCCAACAACCGAAATCGACTACCCCTTGTGAATATTCTTTAATGATATATGACGATATTCAGTACATGAATTTCAACTTCTTAAACACGTCAAGTGAGGCAGTTTTGAATGAGATATTAGTCAAATATATTGCAAATATGGCACAAATATAATGTGCTATATTCTTTGAAGCACGGACTACTTCTCCTGTTTGTAGGTTAACAGAGCGCTAGAGGGAACGGTCGGGGGCTCTGTGCAGCTTAATTAATTCACTTGTGAATTCCTGGTTGCTCAGCAGGTCCGAAAAATAATCCTGGCAAGATCAGCTAATAACAAAATAACATAAACAAATGAATTTCCCAGTATAGCCCTCCTGGTCTGCATTTACCCAACACGTGGCATGCTGAAGTGTTAGCTTGCAGTGCTGGAGCCAGCGTTCTACAGGGACACACGCTGGTGTTTTTATCCTCTTTTTGCTTAACTCAACAATGTGAGTGTGTGTACAGGCTGGAGGCGAGCAGCCTGCTTACTGTGCATCTGCAGAGCAGGTAGATAAAAGCCAGCCGCCTGCAGAACACACTGTCCAGGCCTCCCGCCGCCTTATGATCTGCACGCAGAGGAGGTAAACACGCTTTGTGCTCTACCTATAAAACCCACCTCCGGACTAACTCTCTTATAGAAGTGATGCCGAGAAACTCTGACTCTGAAAGTCAACCGTTCAAATCTTAAAAGGGTAATGCGCACACACACACAGACACACGAGCTCACATAAAAGCTCGGTGCAGTGAAATAACCGTTAGGGAGTTCATTCCAATTCTGCTGACAGCAGATAGGCCTCACCGTTCTCTTTCTCTATCACACAGTAATTACTTATAAGGCCACAGGGATTATGATGTCCCCGACTCCCTGCTGTAATAGAGCCGGTGCTTCATATAGCTCCGTTAACTGAGTACGCAGCCTCTATCACCCCAAACCCCACCCCACCCCTCATTAAGCTGTCCCTCCCTCTCATTATTCCTCTCCATGTGATATCCTTGTCCATTAACGTAGCCCACTCCTCCGCCCGTCCTCCATCTTTTCCTTTTCCTCGCGCTTCCTCCTTTGCTCTTTTCTCCACTCGAGCCTTCACAGCGCTGCCACGCTGGATCAGCTCACTCTTAATTTCACTCCTACACGGCAGTCAGTGAAAGGGAGCAGAACCACTATGCCCTGAATATACGAGTGAGGCGGGTGGAGGGAGGGCAGCTGGTGGTGCTTCAGGGAGACAGGGCGGTGGAAACTGAATATACATTGTCCTTATGTAACCAAGCATGTTCCTCGGTGCAGGCAAGTCGCAGCCGTGCATGCATCAAGCTTTCCTTTTCTTTTTGCTAATGTGTGCTTTTTCCTGTATCTATTTCTGTCTTTTGTCTCCATGGCTTCTGGCGCAGCAGCATGCACAAAAATGCATGCCAGGTCGTCTGATTAGCTTCTCGACTGCTTCCAGACTCTCTCGATTTAAACTTGACGTGTGCTGTATATCCTGCAAGGTGGTTAAAGTCTGACCTAAAGTCCGTGATCCCCACGAGGCCCCTCACTCAGTGAGTACCATAGAAAGCTATATTTAAGAAAAAATATTTGGGGGAGGAGTCGTAACACCAGCAGCCATCGCCGTTCTTTGACATCTTGGATCGCTAGCTTCTTGCAGACACCCATTCTTGTGTGGTCTTGCGCTATTTCCCGTATCACTTCTCTCAGGCCTTCTGTTGACTAAACATAGTTTGGAGACCGGACAGACTTAAATATCATAAATGTTTGTTCGTCACAGAGCTTATTTTCTGCTATAATCCAATATCCAAAGGAGAAATCCCATCGGCTGTTTGTTGAGGGAACCAACACGTTGCCGGCTTCCAGGTTGTCCTTCAGAAATACGCCATGCCTTCAGCACTCTATTCTTCCTCTTCAACTCATCAGCACACTTGGGTTGCTACGGTGACAAGTGTGCCCACTTTTGCAGCATCTGTCAGCCAAACACAGACACAGCCCACACGCATGGGCGGCGGCAGCCAACCGAGCGAGTTTTGTTTGCCTTTAAAATGCAGATAAGAGAAACGCCAACTGCTCCACAACGGCCTCAGCCAACAATCAGCCACAACTTATTTAGACTCGGCTCTCTCATTACAAGACCCCGGACCCTGCGCTGCCAGATTTAGCCCGCTAATTCACTTCATCAGTACCAATACAGACGCGGGAACAGCTGGGCTGGAGCATTTAGCCATTTCAATCTGGTGTAAAATATGTAAATGGAAGCATTCACAGCGAGCTGGCCGGCAGCTAAAAGCTGCTCCAATGACGGCAGCAGGTCGTTTTCCTGCAACGTTACCATGCCGCATTCTCCCCTTCTCACCGCAGAGTCTCTGTCAGCTGCTGGTGATTTATTACAGATAGCCCACGGCGTGTTTACTGTATGTGTCCACGGTGGAGATAAGATTAGCAGAGAGGGCAGCTGGTGGCTCCGTTTGTTCCCAGGAGGCTGAGGGATGCCGCCTCCACATCTGGCCTGTTGGTCCAGAGGTCATCTCGGCCTCGGAGGAGAATCTTCTCGGTTGAGCGACTCGTTCGCGGCCCCGCACACCCTTTGGACTTTAGTTTCCGGTCCCACTCCGTCAAGGCAGCACACTCTCCTCATCCAGTCTAGGGCCATTAGGTCGGAGCCGGGCGGCCAGGTAACCCGGAGCTTCAGCTAATCCTGGAGCCGACCGGCGGCACAATAACTGCTGTTGCTGCTGCTGCCGATTCAGTCGGCCGAGAGGAGCCGAGCTGTAGATCTGCCAACCAGACAGGATGGACATGTTCACGCTGAACGCTGAACGCTCACGGGGTAAAGAGGAGCGCTCCCGCCTTGAGGTATTACAGCCGAGAGGCTGTGTAAGTGTCAGGTACAGCACTGCGTTGGTCTGAAGCAGAGCAGAGAAAATGAGGCCTCTTGTCCTGTAAATCCCAACCTCCAGTCATCTACATGTACTTCTCTACTTTGGCTCCATCTCTAGCGCTCAACTCCTTTTAAAAAAGTGTTTCTGCTCACTTTCCAGACTTCATCTGTCAGGGAAACTGTGGAGGCAGTATTTGCATTTCCTTCAGATGAAGTTTAGGCTCTTAACTTTCAACACTTCAATGTCTGGCAGTGAGAGCTACCGTGGATGAACAATCTTTCTTCCAGTTAAAAGAATCCAGAAACATCAAACAGATCAGTTTCTGTGCTTTAGAGATAGCCCAACCTAACCCAAATCTTTGGAATAACACTTAAAGCGTAGAGGCTTTTAGGGACTCGTGGGTGATGTGCTGCAGTTGCAACCTTGTCCATTCTGAGCTACTGTAGAAACATGGCAGACTGCGTGAAGAGGACCCATTCCCTATGTAGATGAGAAGAGCTGAGCTAACAAAAACAAATGCAGGTGTTTATACCTTATGAAAACATATTTATGAATATGATCATCCGTTTCTGCCAATAGATCCCTCTAAATCCTACACACTGGATCTTTAAATTAGAATATGTAGAACATGGCATTTGGGCTTTTAGTTTCCCACAGGACACGAACACCGGCCTCCTGGGTGAAAGTCTTAGATTTAGGACTATGATAAGAAGCGTATTTGTGAAACGACAAACTTAATCCAGGAAAAAACACATTTCCCTTGAAACGAAATCGACAATAGCGTTTTGTTGCCCCATTTCTTTTCGGACACCACGCTGGCATCATTGCTGGCTTTATTAAGCTGCCAAAAGTGATGGCTTTATTTACTTCAAACATAAGCGTCTGTTCCTGTTTGTTCCTTTCGGCTTCATTCAGACATGAACCAACATTTACCGAAGGAAGATGATGCTCCTGCGATATTTGACCTTGTGAAAGAGAGAACAAAGTTGTGGAAACAAGGAAAAGTAATTAAATGGATGACCAGGAGAGTTTTCTGTTCCCCAACAGGCTACGTGATCGATTTCAATTTTGAAGCCTTAATTCATGACCATTCATCACCAGCATTTTCTCAGTGATAATTAAAAATACTAATGATGCTTGTTCTATCGGAAAGGTTACTGGTCAGAGTGACATTTACAACTCAGCACCGTCCTTATAGGCGTACATGTAATCTCAGGACCTCAACAGAGGAAACGAGGAAACCAACAAAACAGTTATTCATATTAAAATGTCTCTGAGAATTTACCCAGAAGCCTGCAGTGATGAACAAGAACTGCTGTGTTTTCTCTTTTCTGAGTCTACCGTTACTTATAGGAACAATTTTTTTTCTCCCTCTTCAAGTTCAATGAATCTGTATCAATAGCAGTAGCTGGCCTGCACTTAACTCACTGACTGGATATAAGAAGTGGACATCGTGACCTCCCCCATTGGTTTGGTTTGTGGACCGCCGTTATGAAGCTTCAAGTTCAGCCGTCGCCATGTTGTTTTTTTTGCAGCCAATTAACGGAAGTTACCTTATTTGGAATGCGGAGGACTGACGTAGTGACGGCGTATACTGTCAATCTCAGTAAACCAGCCCGAAAATATAGCCTGCTTTATGGCCTATTTTACTCTAAATGGATCATAATTTACTAAATGAACATCATGCTGTATTGAAGAAGACTTGAAACTAGAGATTGAGACCATACGCCTCATGTTTACAATGTTTACTGAGGGAATAAATCAAGTGAGAAGTAGAGTCATTTTCTCATAGACTTCTTTTTTAAACTGGAGGAGTCGCCCCCTGCTGGTCAGTCAAGAGAATGCAAACTTGTATTTGTGATGTTGGGCTATATAAAATACATTGAATTGAAAATAAACTGAATGCAAGTTTAAGGACACTTCTGCATTGGCTTTACTCTGCCGAACCAGAGATTGTCGCCTTGCTGAGCTTAACCAGATCAGACTCGCTTCCGCCAAGACATTAACAGTCCTGATGGTATCAGACTCAGGGAGGTGGGACTGTGTGTGGGGATGACGTCAGCACGGTTAAAACCAGGCCAGTGTGGAAAACTGTCTGATAAAGCTCAGGTACCTTCACACACACACACACACACACACACACACACACACACACACACACACACACACACACACACACACACACACACACACACACAGATAAGTGCACACACCCACACGCTCAACACATTTCGGAAACTTTGGCGGCCCACTGAGGTCAGCTCCATTTGAATACTGCAGACTAATTAAACACGAGTCAATAAACGATCCCTTGGTGAACTGCCTGCGCCCACAGAGGGGAGAACAGAGAGGGTCAGTTTGCGAGCAGAACGAAGCACACCTCTAAATAATGAAAATAGGTCGCCGCTCTGAGAATAACACGGAGCCTTTTCCCAAATCACAGCCCGACCTGTAAGACAGACTTGAAAGGAGGATTAAAGGAGACTTGAGAGAAAAATGATGTTTTTGAGAGATTCAGCAGCAGGTTAAAGAGTGTGACTTTACTTACAGCATAGAAAATGTGATGGTCAGGGCGAGTAGCCAGGAGGACGATGTACTTCTTCCTGAATTCAAACCTCAAACCATGATCTCCATGAATACAGATTTTTTTTCAGGATTTTCTTTTATATGCAGATTGTCGCGTTAAAAAAAGCTGATATCGAACATGTTACTGCAGAAGCAGTGGACTTTTAGCGTCACATAAGGTTTGGCTGGTGTAAAAAAATTGAAACCGAACCGGTATACCGACATCACCACCATGGAGGCTTTGTGTCATATTTATTTGCCTAAACCATTTTATTACAATGACTTGTTCACCGGGGACTGGCCTCCTCACAGTTCGATGTCATGGCCATCGGACTGTGTTTACTCTGTGGGCACGTCACGTTTTTGTTGTGAAAACGGTCTCTCCGTCAGATTTATGTTTTTTCATGCAATCTAGCTGCATTTGGTTGCTGTGGTAACGGCCTAGATGTGTGTATGTTCGCTAACAAATGGTGTGATTTTCCGACAGAAAAAAACTAAACAACAAGCTGCCATCTTGATGGAAATGTGTCCCTCTCAGTCCACTTCACGCGGCGCAGGAGTCCTCCACAGAAACAGTGAAGTGATGCACTCGTGTTCTGAGCCGTAATCATGGCCAACTGCCACATGCGCCCGAGCCACGTCTCTTCATGTTCATCATTTCAGATCATCTATCATTTCATTCATGCGTCACAATTAGCTGGACGCTCATCAGCCGATTGGCTACCACCTGACGATGCAGTTATTACCTGACATTTCTCACTTTTACTCAGACCGTGCACGGCTCCCGCCGGAGCCACGATACACGCTGAAGACAACTTTTTCCGGCCGTGGCCCGAGGCGTTATGTTTTCGGGAGGTGCGTCCGTCTGGTTCGTTAACGTGAAGGTGAAATCTTAGGAACTACGAGAGGAAATTTCCTCGAATTTGGGCAAACATCCACTCTCAAGGATAAACTGATTGGATTTTAGAGGTCAAAGGTTACTCTGACGCTCACAAAAAAAAGGCACACAAATGCCTTAATAGGACAATAGACAATGAATTAAGAAAATAATCGACATTGCTTTATTATTCTTGTATGTAAACAAATAGTCTTTCTTGAGCAGCAATATAAAAAGTTTAAAACTCGTTTTAATATATTCGCAGCTAAACAATTAGCTCAGCGATTATCTTTCATTTATGAGCCTGTTCTTGTGATCAGACTCCGTATGACATCACTAACGTTCCCTGCAGAGGACGAGGGCGCTCCACAAACAGGAGAAAACAGAGCGTTTGTGCAGGTTGATGCTTGTTGGTCACATAATAAACTGCTGCTGTTTCCGCCTTTCACTATCGAGGGTTTTATTGCGTTTGAGACAACGGCTTCTACGAGTGACAAAGATCTTTGTCTTCTCTCTGCCGTGATGTGAGTCTCACGCTGTCCTGAGCCGGAGTCGCTCTGTGTGTCCGAGTAGAGCACGACTCTGTCTCTGTGCCCGTCTTTGCTCGAGTCGTGCTCTTCTTTGGTTTACAACGGTGCCGTAACTTCTAAAGTACCAAAAGCAGAACCGTTCACTTCGGACCTGATCAGTCACTGGGTTTTACTACTTTAGACATCCGTGAACAGTGTACAACACACTGTGATGTGTACAATCGTAGAAACTAGACAGGCTCTGACTGTGACTGAAATCAGTCCAGTCCGGCCAGTTTGAAGCTTTTGAAATGGAAAACTTTCCAGCGGTTTTACCTTCCAATTATCAATTAAACTAATTCAATTAAATATGAACTGAAGAACATTTATTTGGAAAAGAAATGTGTTGTCATATCTGAAAACAACATCATGAGTATTTTGTGATTAATGTGAGTCTCTCCCGAGGAAGAGCAGCGCCGGGTTTCTTCCCTCCAGGTCGGATTAATGAGGGATTAAACTCCGGCTGGATCCAGTTTAGTCATCTCAAATATTCCAATTTGTCCGATCAAACGTTATTACCGGCTGGATTTGTGCCGCGGCTTCAGGTCGGCTTTTTGCAATCTCTTCCTTTGCATATAGATGCGTCTGGAGTCCCCGAGCAGAGCAACCAACTCTCCCCACTGCAACCCGTTGTAAGCCACAAACGGCGGCTGTTGCCATTCACACTCGGATGGAAGGCTGATCAGAGGCTGATCAATGATAATGGCACGCAATTAACGCGCACTTCATTAGTCTTCGTTTAACGAGTGAAGCTTTTCCGCGGCTTTACATTTAGGGGCGGTCCCCGCGCGGGAGGCAGCCGAGAGAGCGCCGCCGCACCAGCTAATTAAAAGTTTCAAGTCGGAGGCGCGCTGATTGTAAATGATTTCAGATGATGCTGGTGGGCTCACTGTTGGATCTCGAGCTGCTCAAGCAGTTAATTAAAAAATTAAATAATAAATAAATAAAAAAATAGATAAAAACCAAATGGGTTACAGATTGCAATTAATGCACCCTGTGAGCCTGGTTAGCGGGCGTGCGCCCTCCTCGGTCAGCCCGTCAAAAAAAAAACGTTCTTCATTTGTTTTTCATCCTTTTTCATGAGCCCGTTATTAACAGCTAAACCGAGCGATAAAGCAATCATGTGCACAAGAATTGAAAAAAAGAAAGAAATAACAAAAGCTGCGCCTCTTGGGAAAAGCCCAACTGTTGCTATGGCAACCTACACTGAAACGGGGAGAGAAGGGGGATTTTATTTTGAAGGACAGTCCTGTCTTCATATTCACCCTCCATCACTCCGTCTGTGAGGCGATCAAAGGTGTGACAGGTAGATAAAGCGTGGCGGCAAAAGCGGAGGGAGACGGACAGGGAGGGGGAGAAAAAAGGGAGAGGTTTGGAGGGGGCGGAAGGGATGTGAAGCCTCGAAGGATACACTGCTGAGAGGCTGTGTTAAATCAAAGCTCGGCCATTTAACAGCACTCGTGTTTCCACTTAAATCGCCTCCCGTGACCTCAACACAAAGCGCTAAAGGGTGAAGGAGTCAGAATTGGGTTTGCAGTGCATCGTGGGTTTATTTTGGACGCTTCCTCCCACAGCAATGACAGGCTTCCTCCCCCCGCCCCCAACGGGTTCGCTCGCCGGATAAAGCGTACGTAGGCGGGAGAAGTGGGTTGTGTGCAGGAAACAGAAAGCTCCTGAGGGATGACACAGGGAAAAAAGAAAAGAAAGAAAACAACAACAACAGCGGGCATCCGACACCGCGACGACAAGGAAGGGAACTTAAGAGAGGAGAGACAAGGCGGCAGCTCGGTTCCGCTGGACCGCAGCTGCTACTCATCTGAGCGCAGCGTGGAAGAGGAGGATGTTTTGATTCTCAGTCAGCGATGTAGTGCTACAGGGAAAGGTGGGTAGTGGGAAACTTATACCGGTGGCAACCTAAAAGTCTTTCATGGCTCACGCTGCACATTACAGAACGTTCACTCTGCAATTAGCGTCATCCTCTCAATTAGAAGACCTCGTAGTCGCTCCGAGGCTGGATGGACCGTTTGGATGAGACATGTCTGCTTGAAGGGTAACCTCTGTACTTTTTAACCCGGTCACTATTTTCTCATGTCTTTTGTGTTTAAGTGACTTCAGAGGGATTATAATATTGGTTTAGTATTGAGCGAGAACAGGCTGCAGTGTAATCGCTCCGGGCAACTCTTCATCGTCAATGAACGTCCACTAAAAGTGATGGTTTTTGGCCCCCGATAGGCTCCGCTTGTCATTCTAAATAAGAAGTTAGAACTCACTCAAGGAGAAGTCTAGTTCTAAAATATCATGAGAGGCGACTTGTTTACCAGGAGTCACCGTCGGTAACGAGAGTGAGGGCTGGGATGTTGTCGGTTTAGTTGGAGAACAGAAGGCGTAGATTAGTGTTATTCAAAAGATTTTGCAAAAGCGGAATTAGTTTCCACAATGTGGACGAGGTCTTTGAATTTGATTGTCAGAGTTCAGGGTTATTTTTCTAGCCCCTATACAAATCTATCTATTTATCTATTAGGCCAAATATCAACAAAGACCAAAGTAAATTGTTTACTTTTAGCTAAATAATTTACAGTTTTGCCCGCACCCTCTCACGCCACCCAGGATTCCAGGATGTGTCTAGATTATTGAAACGTGGCTCGTTCACTCAGCTCATGAACTTTTGTCTGCGACCACCGCCGTTTTCTCGCAAGTGCCTGATCGCTTCCGAGTGCATGCAGCTGTCAACAGGAAGTGAGATGGCTCACTCCTTAGCTACCTCCAGCATCAGCTCCGGTGGTGCTTTTTATTCATTTTTTACCACTTGCCTGAGTCGCTTGATTTACTAGCCCAACGTGGCATTTTAATCCTTATTTGAAGTTTAAGGTAAATGTACTATATCATGTTAGAAATTCTTATCGGCTAGTGACGTACCTGAAAACTATACTTGAGTACTTAAGTAAATGTACTTAGTTACTCTGGGTACGACGCACTTTAAATCCTTCCTCATCTTTGCTTTAGATGCGATTGACTGTTGGCATCCAGTAGGCTACAGTAAATGTCCACTCTGGTCTTTGCTGAAGCTCCTAAACAATGTGTTAACTTTCTCATGCTCTGCATATTGCACCGCTTAATCCACTTTGCCTTCGTGTTTCCTCCAGGGCCCTGCGTGAGGCGGAGCAACCTCCCCAGGAGAAGAGAGCTCAGCTGGGCCTTTAACTGGTCCGACCTTCCGGCCGCTCACCTCCGCTTCACCTTCCCAATAAAGAACCTCCCCCTCATCCCTTGGGGGCCCCGACTCTACTCTCCCAGCTCTCCTCCACCTCCATCCTCTCAGCTCCCGCAAATCAATCCGCCCTCCCAAAGACAATTCCCTGACTCTGGCCTCCCCCGTCCCGCCTGCCTGAGTTTCCCCCGGGGCGTCAAGGGCATGGCAGTACCGTCGGTCCACGAGTTCCACTGGCAGAGCCTGGCGCGACTGCCCAGCGGCCGCGTCTACCACACCCTGTCCGAGGTGGGGGGCCAGATGTACATGCTGGGCGGCTGCGACGCCGCCGGGAGGCCCTGCCCCGCCCTGGAGCTCTACTCGCCCGAGGTACCAAAGCAATGCAGCATGCACAAGTATCTGACGTCGCTTTCTTTCCTCGCTAGGAATAGACAGACAGCACATGATGTCAGAGCAAAAATAATTTTGTAAAATATTACTTTAAAATAAAAAATAAAAAAGATATATTGACAAAGTAATAACAGACATCAACAACAACAATCTGAATTACTAAAGCACAATGGGAAATTAAGATGGAATATAGAAGTAATATAATTTCCCTGGTAAATCAACAGCAAAGTAATATCTGGACAGTAGCCGCATTTCAATTTCCACTGTGCAAATTTACCATGATTTATTTAAACACACAGTACCTTAAATCTCCCTAAAGATGCTTAAATCAATTGATTTCAATTGTAAATAAACTAGCTCTGTACATACAGCTAATCCCAGCACTGCATCAAATACCCAAAAACCCAGGAGAAATTCAACCTCTAACGCATGCTCGTCCCCGTGTCTGCAGAGCGACCGCTGGATGAGCTTGCCCCCCATGCCCACCCCGCGCGCCGGGGCGGCCGTGGCCGTGCTGGGAAAGCAGATCCTGGTGGTGGGAGGGGTGGGGGAGAACCAGAGCCCCCTGAAGGTGGTGGAGATGTACAACACGGAGGAAGGCAGGTGGAGGAAGAGAAGCGCCCTGCGGGAGGCCTTGATGGGTCTGTCCATCGAGGTGAAAGGTACGGAACAAGTTCACGACAAGCAGTGACACGAGTGAACTCAGGGTTTACAAGTTGTGTCCTTATTGCAGGTGTTGTTGCACTTTATGCAATTCAAACACTGCGTGTACAGCACTTCAAACTACTTTTAGTTGACTTTAATTGCAACCATGAGGTCTGATGTCATTCGATATCAATGGAGCAATTTCTGTGACGTCCACATTTATAGCACACATTGCTGTGTTCAGGTCCAGCAGTCTGTAGCTCACAAGCAGACAAACAAATGAGCTCGTGCTCAGTCCAGCGGTGCATCCGTCAGCGTCTGCTGGAACACAGATAAATGCCGTGTACACACAGACTTATTGGCGACCTCCTTCATCTTCCGGGCCAATCTTCCAATCCTCGGCGCCTCTGCGCACTGTTATATCCATTCATTCCCCGGACGCTGAGAACGAGACAAATCGTCTGCCAAAATGATCGATGGGGCCAAATTAAAACAAATATGGTATTTTTGAATGCATCGTTGGTCACCGATGGATATTGACATTCGTTATCTTCCAGATATTAGTTAATGAGCTCCAGGTAATGAGCTTTGGGAAACGTGTTTGGCAAACTTTTCTCCCTTTTTGGAAGTAAATATGTATCATTTCTGAAAAGGATGAAGAAAAACATAATAAACTGCAGCCCTCCTCCTCTTCACTCGTGTCGACACCCTCACCCACTTCCATTCCTGTGTTAGAGGCGTCATGTCGAGGTGCCAGACGTGGACTCTCTTATTTTATTATTCTGCTCCTGTCCTCCCTGTCCTTCCCCGTGTCTGCCACAGTCTCTTGCTCAGTCACGAACTTCCCAGCCAACTCTCCAGCTTTGCAGATTTTTAGCACTTCATAAAATAAAGTGCCAACGAGGTGTCTCCATCTGCTGGGGTTGGTCTTTGGCAAGCTGGTTATTGTTAAACAGGTTGTTATTGTTTGACTCATTTTTAGCAGCAATACTGTATACAAAGACTGACGGCATGGCGGTGAAGCCGAAAAACATCTCGGTCACCCCCTGGTGACCGAGAGAAAGTCATAAAGATAAACCCTCCATGTTAGCGAATGGGACAGGGGCCAAACTACAAATCTAAGCACACGCCAAATAAATTGTTCCAGAAGACGGGTTCTGTCCTTTTAGGCAGTTCTTATCACACTTTGACGAGGCACAGTGTTCATTTTCCACAAAAAGGACGACATGATTGACAGATGTGTGTTCACGTAGCTCGGGAAATGTACGAGAGGAGATGTAAATTTAACTTGATGTCACGAGTCTGTGTAAAACATTCCAAAAAGTGAAGCCAATGCTGAAGTGCCTCAAACTTGAATTCTCTCGACTGACCAGCAGCGGGCGACTCCTCTGGTTGCAAAAAGAAGTCAGATTGTATAGAAGTCTATGAGAAAATGACTCTACTTCTCTCTTGATTTATTACCTCAAGAAACATTGTAAATATGAGTTCATGGTCTCAGTCAGGTTGGCTCTGGCGGGTGCGGGTAGGCGGGACGTTGATACCGCGTCCCCACCCCTGATGACTGCTGCAAATGACGTCCTAAGCCTGAGGTGTCCAGTGGGAGGAAGTGGAGACGCGTCATCCATTGTTATGTAGAGTCTAATGATCAAATCCAGGTATTGGATGAGAATTGTGGTCAGCTTATCCGATACATTATTGATCTGGCCTGTGTGTGTGTGTGTGTGTGTGTGTGGGTGTGTGTGTAGATGGCCGGGCTCTGGCCGTGGGGGGAATGGGTGCCGACCTGCTCCCTCGTAGCATCCTGCAGCAGTATGACCTTCGAAAGGACGTGTGGGCACTACTTCCTCCCATGCCGACCGCTCGCTACGACGCCAATACACATCTGCTGGGCAACAAGCTCTACGTGGCAGGTACAAGCACACCCGCGTGCGTGTGTTCATTACTCCAATAGCTTCACTGTACGTGTCCAAGCAACAGAAATCAACTCTCCAAATTTCACGATGCGCTCCGTTAGCATCTATCGAATTATAATTTGTGTTCTTTTCATGCAACATTTAAGGCGGTCGCCAGTGTAAGCGACCAGTGAAGGCCTTCGAGGTGTATGACGCAGAGACGCGCTCCTGGACTACACTACCCACCATGCCCTGTAAACGGTCGTACGGGGGCGTGATATGGGACGCGACCGGGAGGCTGTGTCTGCTCGGAGGACTGCGGCAGGGAGGGGGACACCAGAGCTCCAAGTTCACCAAGAACGTCAACATTTTTGACACCAACCAAGGTACAGAACACATTTTCCTTGATGGACTTCCATTTGTCGCCCCAATCATTTAAGAAGAGTTCCATATTTTGGTTATAAACATTAATACAATCCTGCAAAATCCCCTGTTGAGACACATTTCATGAATCAGAACACAGGCCATGTGACAAAGCCTTGTTTGAACCCTCTGAACGTCCGACAGTACCTATTATTAAAACATCAAATATCAAAAGGGGTTGAGAACTTTGAATACTGCTTTATATGCAGCTCTATATCCCAAACTATATATAATCAGTTTAGTTGACTTGTTGGAAAGGTGAAGTTTGTATTGTCAAGAAGGGGTTTCAAGAAATAGTTCTATATTCATATTTACTCTCTCTCAGAAGGAGGAAAGATGGATTTCGGTCCAAATTGATCATCATTGTCATTATACGTGCGTACAACAAAACATTGTCCTGGTTAGCTTAGCATATAGAGTGGAAGCAGGGGAAACTTAAAAAAACAAGCCTATCAGCAGCTCTTAAACAGTCTGATTTGCTTAATGTTTCCTGCTTCTAAAATGTGTGCATAGACAGAAATGTAAAAATGAGAATTTGTGATTATTTTCTTTGGCACAGCACCAGTCATGGTTGGTTAGAACCGGTTTTAGTTTTGGTCTCCGTAGAAGCACAAAGGTACCAAACCTGGCAACCCGTTGGGAAGCTGCACCTGCTGTTGTTCCGAAAGAAATCTTCAAGAACAAGCCCCAGGCATAAAAGCACAACTTGTCACTTCCAGTGATTTAACAAGCCAGACACACAACAGGGAACTCGATTGCACACATCTAACTCTGTTCACATGTTTTGGGGAGTAACACTGCATATGTGGAAAAGTTTGATTAAAGTCTGACAAATTGCCTCAGTTGACGTCACTCGCTTGAGTACAGAGGATCGAGGCTACTTTGTCTGCTACGAGGATAACACACCTTCGTCGAGTAGAGATGCATTGTGGGTATTGTAGGAGCCAGGTTTCGACAAGTAAGAAGAATACAAAAATAAGATATCTCTGAATCGACTGAATTTAAGTGCATTGCTACTGTTTATTGGTGTAGTACTCTTTTATAGGGTCAGATTTCCAGCTAGCTTAGCGAGGCAAACCATTTCCTGTCTTTATGCTAAGCTAGGCTAAATACCTCCTGACTTCAGCTACATACTTAATGCATAGGTGTGAGATACACATCAATCAATGTTACACTCATAAAGGAGTATGCACGTTTTCCCAAAACCTTTCCTTTAATATCCTAGGTCAGTCAGAAAAATAAGTCATTGTGTTACGATGTTATGACATTGATATTTTTTAGTATCCGCAAACGTCCCATCATCTTCTTCGCTGACAGCCTCCATCTTCATCTTGACTTTACTGTGAGAGAAAACCATTAAACCATTAACATCAACCTCTGCACAAGGAGAAATGTTCCAAGCGGTGAAAAGATCCAGCGGAGAAACCCCCAGAGTAACAGGTGAACAAATTAAGGAGGGAGCGGAAGGAGGAGCATGAATCGATAAGTCATTTTAGACAGCTGGATTTGCGGTCACACATCGGGGTCGGTCGAACGGAAGCCAAATAAAGCAGAACGTGGGAGGGATAATGTTAATGTATGATAATGGGGACGGATAGTTTGCCTTGTGTGCGACAGAGAGAGAGGGAGAAAGAGCGAGAGAAAAGGCAGATAAAAAGACACAAACGCAGGCGGCCGCGTGTTCAAACTATCCACACACACACACACACACGGGACAGCCGTACCCCGTTTCTCCAATCTAATTTAGGTGGAGATGAGATGGGAGATGAGCTGCAGAGGGAGGGCTGGGGGGACGAGGGGCGTTTTAAATTACAAGATCCAGAAACAGATTGCTTTATTATCCATCTGCAGCAATATCTCTCTACACACACACACACACACACACACACACGGCCATGCAATCTGCTGTCACACAGTGATATTCTATTACTGTTCCATTCCATATCGCCCGTATTAAGACACACAAGGCTGTTGGGTGATGATTCGCTATTGTGGGCAAGCTGCAACAAGTACGACGAAAAACACAAAGAACGGAGCTGTGAAAATTCACACAAAGAATGGGGGAAATTTTTGGCTTCAGAAAATACGTTAATTCGAAGTACAAAAAAATATATACATATATATATATATATATACAATTTTTTCTCAGTAAATATATTTCTAAAGGTGATATTGGTGTGATATTTTCACCAGATGACAGTCACAACCCAAGTAATACATACATACAAAGAAAACCAAACAAATACATTCAGAAATGAAGTTATGTGTAATAAAATGGAATGACACAGTGAAAAAGTATTGAACACGTTTACTGAAATGTATTTAATACTTGGTACAAAAGCCTCTGTTGGTTTAAGACGCCTCCTGTATGATAAAATAGTCTCATGCATTGCTCAGGTGTGATTTTGGCTCATTCTTCCACACAAACTCTTCAGTCTTCAAATCTTCGAGTAGTTGTGGCTCTCGATCGTGCGCCTCTGAATTTTTGTAACTTGCAGCCTATTCGGACAAGACTGTCACAAATAGTCCTCTGATAAAAGCGCTATTAACATGTCGGAGGATTTAACAAAGAAGGCCAATTTGTTGTTAATGCATTTAATACTTGACTTCCCTCTTTACAGGGCTTGTACAAAGGCTATGAAGTAAGCCGTAAATATGAGACATGAGTTTGCAGTAGATTACAGTTCCTCCTCGGCGTTGGGAAAGTTGAGTTTTGGCTTCGTGATTCTCCACAACACATTTTGTTTGTACACACAGAGAGGACTGAAACCAACCGCGCATCGAGCCTTTGTGCTTGCTTGCAGCTCGCGCGCCATCTGTGGAGGCTCACGCCACGGTGCCGCGCTCCAGTAGAAACAAAGTGTTTACACCAAACTCCCAGCATACTTTTTGCCTCACTTTACTCACATGGAATGGAGTTCGTCGATTAGTGGAGTTCAGATCGACCGGTGCCAGGCAAACACTCAAAATAACGCCAGCAAAGCATAAATACGTCTCCTACATTTATACAGTGTGTAAAAGCCAGCATGTCATATTCACTTCTGAATCGGTTTATTTCGACCAAACCAGAGTTTGTTGGAAATAGTGGAAAGACGAACCAAGAAGTGTAGTTTCATTGTGCGTCTGTCGAGGTTGAAGGAAGTGTGTCTTACGATGCTCAGACACATCGGGGATGCAGCTCCGCACCGAAACACATGAGCGGATATATCGGCAGCTCACTGGATGTTGGGCTGACAGTGTGGGGGGAGGAAGGGGGGTAGAACATTTTAACATATCGCCCAAAGCTGCAGGACTAACAATATCGGGATGAGGGAGAGACATTTTTTTGCAGTTTGACTTCCTGACAGGTCTAAAAGGAAGAAAAAGGAAGAAAACATACAGTATGTGAGTAGAGGGAAAGCAGGAGAGCTCAATCGTGATCTGGACCGACAAACAAGAAGAGGAGCAAAACATTACTTTCTATTTGATTCAGTCGTAGGTTACTCTGAAAGTTGACAGTCATAGAAAAGCTGCATAAAGATAAGCGCTTCTTCATGGTTTTTCAGAGGCTATGAAACCTAAAACAGGAAGCCACAAAGGGCATGTTTGGTGCTTTATTTCCTCTGGCTCCTTAGTTCCTTGAACTGTTGCAAAGGGGAATAAATTTGTTTCGGGTGATTTCGGTTACCCAACCTTTAAAGTTGCTTTTTTTTTGTTTGTTCACAATAATATTGGAAATATGAATTCTACTGCTTTTATTGCATCCAGTAAATAATGCAGAAACATCAGAAGCTTCTCTGAGGCATGCGGAACTCAGCCAACAGTGACAAAAACCTCAAATGATGCCGTCCTCCTGGGGCCAACTAGTAACGAATATATTCCCACGTTGTCTATGTTTGATGTATGTCCTGCTTAAAAACTACCCCAAAGACTTCAGAGCAGATGGAATCAAGCAGAAATGAAGCAAATGTGCTCTTGTTTTGGCCATAACTGTGGGCCAATGTGCAATGATTGGAAAATGCCACAACGAAATGGTGAGATTCTGTCCAAAAGGATCATCTGTGCGGTCTGCGGCGTCTTGAGACTTCACAATGGACAAGGCAGACAGAATCCATCAAGGACAGAGAAGCAATCACCATCCTTTTCAGGTTTTAATCACGACGGACAATTACAGAGGAGAGCTGTGGACGAAATTACTACCACACAGACTACAAAGCCGCAGCCTTCAGAGAATCGCCTCATCTCCCTCGTTCTATTGTCACTCTCCCTCTCTGTCCTTATTCTCCCTCTCTGTATTTTCTCTCTCTCTCCCTCCGTCCCTTTATTCTCCTCTGTCGTCTTCCTCTTGGGTAGAATAATGCATGCTGGTGTTTTCCGACAAAGAAAATCTTGGCGCAAAGACTTGTGTAATCCCTCCAAAGCAAACAGGAATAAAAGCCTGCAGTCGCATCTCGGTCTCAGAGGAATGAACCATAAGTCTGTAGTGTGATGTGTTGACACAAGTTTATTTTGTAGAGGAAAATCCAGCGCCGTTTAAAAAGAAGAATTACTTGTGATGCAGCTTGCGTCCTGTATCCATTTTGTAGATCCTGATTCTATTCTTCATTGATTAATAAATGTAAAAAGACATAGACAAGGTCACATGTGTATCCACTATGTAGAAATGAATATGTTGTTTTATATCAGCTCCAGTTCCCAGTTCTTAAACAGTTGATACTGAATAATCCCACCTACCAACTGCCAGGTGCAACACTAAACAAACTCATTTACATGTGACCTTCGATAGAAGAGACTTCTAAATATGTCAAATGGACTATAAGCAATATATCTTATCTGACATGATTTGGAACATTTTAATTAGCTTTTTTTATTTTTTATTAGATTTTTTGTTTAGTAAATCATCAGTTTCAAAAGCTGAATTACAATTCTTGACCAGATAAGTATCGTTTCAAATGTTTCTACTCTAGTGCCAAAACTATACTTTTTACATCTTACTTGCTCACTTTGAGGATGGAAATTCAATATGTTTTTATTGACCACTCTTTATTCTTTTAATGAACAAAGACAGTATTCAGTGGTAACTTTCAGTACATCACAGTTTTACATAATGTCCTCATACCTAAACAGCATCCCACTACTTAGTTGTGTTTAGGCAACAAAAACGAACATTAGTTGCATACTATCATAGTATGTACTAATATTATGTACTATAATAGTATGTACTAACATTATGTACTATCATAGTATGTACTAACATATTATGTACTATAATAGTATGTACTAACATTATGTACTAACATAGTATGTACTAACCTTGTTATGTACTAACGTTAGTTACATACTATTATAGTATGTAACTAACATATTATGTACTAACATATTATGTGCTAACATATTATGTACTATCATTGTTATGTACTAACGTTAGTTACGTACTAACGTAGTTACGTATGTTAGTTACGCACTAACACAACATACTGTTATTGTTACGTTAGTGACGTATTAATGTTAGTTACGTACTATCACATACACGTACTCCATTGTTTTGTACTAACATCGTTACGTACTAACATCTAGTTAATACGTAACAAACATTAGTTTTTGGGTGAGGACCACATGTCGATCAGCACGGCCTCATTCTTGACCACAAAGTAACTGCTGGAATTGTATTGAACATCTCAGATATATATGACATACCAGCACCAAATATCTGCCAGGAGGCTTTTGCTCTGGGGACAGAACGGAGCAGAGAGAACGGCCACCTGTGATCTTTATTCCGTTCACAGCTCTTCATTACACACTGCTGCACCATCTGGCTACTTATCTCCCTTTCATTCTCCCCACATCTATTTGTTTCCCTCCACCTTGTTGTCTCTGCCTCTTGTTTAAGAGAAAGATTGAGAGTAAATGAGAAAGAGGGAGAAATAACAAGTCAACAAGGAGAGAGATGAAGAGAATATGAAGTCAATGAGAGAGAGAGAGAAGAGGAGAGTGCAGATAGAAGAAAGAAAATTGGAAAAGAAATACGTATGAGAAAAGATAAGGGAAATAAATACATCCAGAAAAAGAAGAAATATTTTCTCTATCTTTTTTCTAATTCCCCCTCCCTCGCTCCATAATGAAGTTATCTTTCTTCCTCCGTCACGATTCTCTCCAGTCTGGGTTTCCTTCAGATAAACAAAACTTTGCAGCAACAAAACCCAAAAGTGAAAAAGAAAACTTCTGCAGAATCTGCTGGGAAAACAGAAAGGCGATGTCTTCATTTCCTTTTTATCGTGTGGAGTGCTTCAGCCTTGAGTGTGAAGGAAAATGTCACTTCTGCTCCATAATGTCTTTAGAGAACTGTTTTCCTTGTCAGTCTTACGTGTCAGGTAATTAGGGAGATAAAATCAAATTGCAATGTCTTCCCTGCGGCTTGACTGCTTTAAAAAAGAAGAAAAAATTGAATGCCGTTTACAATACTTTGAGATGAAAGGTGCCGATAGCCGTTTCTATGATGGGTAAGAAAAAAGCACCTGCTCATCACTGCACCTGCATGCACCTGGGTTCAATTCCCAGCTGTGGTGGTTCCTACTACTGATTGGTCAGGATATCAGTGAGACCGCAAAAGATGAACCAGCTTTTTTTGACTGCATTGTTTTGCCATTCAAACTAATGCTAAATTGTAATAAATTCATAAGAAATTAATGATTCACGACCACTGGGCCAAGTCCTGCAATCCACCTTCCACTCAAAAGTAAAGCACACAGCTCCGACCACAACCCATGGCCACAAACAAAGCCAAGAGCACAGTGTACGGTTCTTTTCTGTCACATATTGGAGTGTAAAGTTTGTATGCGATGTATGGAACTTGATCCGTGTAGAACCGAAGCTGTGAGGCGTAGAGCCACTGACCAAGCTCTGGAATGTATGATGCGCTGCTCTTAATTTGGTGCAACAACAAACACGGCGGTACACGGAGAGCCCGTCTCCGACCAGGAGACCTGGTGTCAGATGTACTATAGCTTGTAGATGGCTGGTGTAATACTGCGACCCTAACT
This sequence comes from Taurulus bubalis, assembly GCF_910589615.1. Classification (NCBI taxonomy): domain Eukaryota; kingdom Metazoa; phylum Chordata; class Actinopteri; order Perciformes; family Cottidae; genus Taurulus; species Taurulus bubalis. Next base: position 21,942,863 of record NC_136593.1, on the reverse strand, counting down.
CCAACCCTCCGGTCCCCTCTCCGTCTGTTTGTAGTCTCTGTTAGTTCTAACCTTTGTTTGTCCTTGCCGGGTGCGTGTATGAGTGTGTGTGTGTGTGTGTGTGTGTGTGTGTGTGTGTGTGTACTGCACGTGGCTGCAGCTGGCTTAAGGGTGACCCGTTAGCGGCAGGTCGTGCTCAGAAAACAAAGCTCAGCGGCATCCTGTCCAGCCAGAACAGAGACCACGGTGCCACTGACCTCACGACCCGCGGCCCGCTTCGTACGCCGGCGCACAACGCGAGCTCACACACGCAAACACCCGCACGTGTCAGCTGTCGTGTCGTCCTCTGCAGGCGCCTGGTTGAAGTCGGAGGAGACGGTGGCGATGAAAACAAAGAGGGCTGACTTTGCCGCCGCTTTCCTGCGCGGCCGGATGGTTGTAGCAGGAGGACTGGGTAAGGGTGGAGCGTCCGCTCGCTGTGAATATAATGATTGAATTCCGCTGCATCCCGTGGTGCTTAATTTGTGACAGAACGATCTTAAAGTGACCCACATATACGTGTCCACATGACTGACATCACATGCTGCATTCTTTGTTCAAAATATATTCTGAAGGGAAAATAAATAGACCAAATAACCTTTTGGGTCTTCTTCCAGGTCACGAGCCCTCGGCGCTGGACACAGTGGATGCCTTGCACCCTCAGAGGAAGAAGTGGGAGAGGTTGGCCCCCATGAACTTCCCCCGATGCTCCACGTCCTCCATCGTCATCAGAGACCGCCTCCTGGTGGTGGGAGGCGTCAACCAGGTAGCTAGATCTAACTCTCAAACTCCAAACCGCAGAGCGCAGGCGTCTATTTTCCACGGTGACAGATGCAGATGTTTGACATGAAAGTCTGTCACATTCAAGCCGCATGGGAAAGCCCCTCTGAATAGAATAGAGGGGGGAGGCAAAAGCAGCGCAAACTGGGCCTAAGGGTGCTCCCTGTGTGGTTGTTTCATCGAACTCAGATCAGTGTGCTCAGCTAGTTTGGTCCATTTGTTGCGTGAAATCAAACAGCAGGCATGGTATCAGCATGACGTCATGAAATCTGTTCAGCAAGCGACCTTATTGATCTGTATTGGAGGGCCACGTATAAGAGCGCGTCATATCGGGTGTTTTCCCCAATAAAACAGGTCAAAACCTTGTAAAACTGCTGCGCTTTGTGTTCTACCCTGTGCACACTGTCCAGGTGTGTGACAGCGATCCAATGCACTAATGTGACACTAATGCACACGTCAGAAGCATTAAAGTGCTGCATCAACTTCTGTCTGTCACCAGACTTCGATCTCTCCACGCGGGTCCCGATAAAAACTGTCCGATCTACGAGTTACCGGTCAGACTTCGTGTTCACTCAAAAAGTGAACAGGAACTGGACCAGAACTAAAGGTGTTGAATCACCCTAAATTATGTAATTGTTTAGTCAGTTAAACCATTAGTCAGTTTCTCCACTGAGTATCATGAAGTGGAAATACTTCACACTTCTGACCCCCTTTTCTTTCTCTCTCTCAGGTTCCCAGCACGGCCCACGAGATCCTGTACGTGAAAGAGGAAGAGTATCTGTAGCCGGCCCGTGATTGAACGCAGCAGATCGGCAATTCCACCCCTCTGTACGACCCTCCTGAATCAGACTGTAGTGCAATATATATCATATAAGCATGAAAAAAAACAGAGCAGAGATGGAGTCAGAGTGAAAGTCACCGCCTTTGAGATGTACAGTAACAGACGGCACCGCCCCCTGCTGGGGCTGTACGGACACTGAGCCCCACATGTGAGCACACACACACACACACACACACACACACACACACACATACACGCACACTGGAGGAGCTGGGCTCTTTCTTTCTACCGACGTGTGTTTGAGTACACTGTTGTATGTTACAGTGCCTCCATGAAGAAAAACGATTTTGTAGCTTGTGCGTCTGGCAATGTGGACACAAGGACGAGCTGTTTTATGGCACATATGCATTTTAAGTGTTCTCTGATAGATTCCACGTTTAATTCACTTTAACGACGTGACTGCAATATTCATCATCTCGCAAAAAAGGAAGAACCTCAGCAGGAAGTGGGAAAACGTTTGGTTGAGCTGCACTGTAACAACATTTGCACTAAAGCAATTAACACCGAGGTACCATCAATCCTTTCTGGTGTACTGTGGTGATTGCACTGGGAATCATTCTTTTGTGGGTATGATAACTTAATGCATTTCATGTACGAAAAGAGACCGCATTACATTGCAATATGTTGTTTGTTGAAGACCGCTGTTGTAGGACAAAGGAATGGATCCGGTGCGACGCCGACCGATTGTACGCGTGTAATTCCTGCAGCAATACTGTCGTTTCTTCGCGGTTTCCTCTGTGCAACGCGTGCCGTCCTGTAATGACCATCAGGTACTCAGGTTGTGACGTTACAGACCTGTTAATGTGACTGCAGAGATAATCTACCCACTGGTGTTAGGTTGATGTATGAGATTTGTGAAATATTTCATTGTGTTTCATCCTTCAGCATGATCCATTTCCGATCCGTCCGTGATCTTGAGGATACCAGTAGTCTTATTCGGTGGAATAAAATGGGATCTGTGGTTTGTATTGCACTTGTTTTCCACTAGATGGCGGCGATCACTCACATGAGCTGGTGAGGCCTTCGCTGACTCCTTACACTGTCTGCAGGTTCTCTGAAGTAATATAAAATGATATTATTACAGGTGCAGGTAAGTCATCATTTCTTTGGATTTTATTTCAATAGAATATTGTTTTTTTTTTTTAACCGAATTTGAGAATTCATAAACTGCATTCCAGGTTTACAATATGATAAACAATACTAACATAGAGGAAAGCTTCCTGGAAATGTTTCTCATATAAGTGTCAAGTGTAATGATGATTGCTTTTGACAGTTCTTTGCAATGTTTAAAAAGAGGCCACTCTTTGTTTAAGACGCAACAGCTTCCATTTTGCAAAAACAAACACTTCTTTCAACACTATGAATTCTTCTGAACAATACATTTTTGCATCACAACTTCACATTCCAACAGCAAATAAATCGCTCTTTCCACATGCCAAGTGTAAAACACTATTATCATTTTTGTTTGTAGCGTGCTCTAAATATAGACTACGAAAAAACAATGCAATGGGTTGATTTTCAATCTAAAATACTTATAACATTATAAGACCAAAGAGAAAACCTGCAGTGTTTGTGGTGTTCCAGCTCGAGTTTCTGACTGATACAATTGGTGGCAGGTGGTTTCACAGGTGCATTCTGGGTGCAGGTGATTGTTAATTGATCGGGGTATTTTAATAGCAGTGTTTAGCGAACAACACACACACAACAACGCACACAAGAACAATGTGTGTTATGTAGATAATTGTGTGTAGCTTTTTTGGCCACACTGTCACTAACTGCACTCCCTGAATAAATGTCTGATTTTTGATAAAAGCTATTTTAGATAGACTACAATATGAGTCTACAATATTCATATGTATTTCTTATACATTGAAAAGTAACGTTTTAGAAACGTATGTATCTCCTTCCAACGTCTCCGGGTAACGCGTATCACTACGACCCAAAGATTAACCAGGATTAGCTCCAAATTCACTAAACCGGTCAGAAAATGAATAAAATCTGAAAGGATTTCATGAGAGTCTACGGAGCAAAGCCGGATCGCTGTCGGACCGTAGTCACTGCTGGCTGATGCTGCGCTAAGGGCACATTTTTTGTAGATTGGAAATCCATTTATAGCACAAGGACTTTATTCATACTCTATTTCAGTGATAGATATCTTGCGATGCTTAAAAGCTGGAAGTTAATAGTCACAAAAGGGTCCTTGACATCGGCAGTGAAAGATACACAATTGATGTAATATAGAGCAATAATTGCTGCACTCACAATGTTGCAGCCAGGCTTAGTAATGGTTGGTAGGCTCGTGAGGTTATGTTTAGTCACTGCTTACTCGCAGCAATACGCTGTTTTCCTCTGTGAGGCTTTTACTGCCACTTGGTGAGGATCAAAAATTAGCTTTTCACACCCACACACACTAAAATGGATTGATGTCAATTCGAGTGAGGCTGTTTTGTATTCCTCTCTATTTTTTTTTCCACATTAATGCGGTCAAACTAACTGCCCTGGCTAAAACAGCAGAGAGACACAGGGGGGAACCGTTATTAGCCTGAACTAACGCTCTCTTAACCATTCCGGTAAAACCATCAGGAAATTCAAAAGTACAGTATATTTTATTTCATGTTTATTTGTACAGGGACAAGTCTGTAGCTTTTGCAGCCGGAGGTAATTTGCAAAGTTTAACTAATTTCTAAATACTGAAAGTCAACAACAAATACACGAGACAATACAAAACACAAGCTACAGTATAGGTGCAAAATATGAGTTGCACTTCTCACTTCTGCAAAATATGACTTTCAAAATATGACTTGCACTTCTTACATGTGTTGAAATGTTATCTGAAAAGAGAGACATTTGTATTATTTAAATAATGAGGGCAATAATTATATATTTGTCCCTGCTTTAACACAGCTCACATTCTCACTCCCAACCTGTCAAATAGGGCAGCTGGTTCAGTGGTCCTACGCTTTAAAGTTTAAACTATAACGCCGGTACGCCTACAGCACCAGTGTTGGACGTGTCAGGGACGTTTGTTTAAACACAGTGTCTTTTCAAAATAAACATAAGTCTCCACAGGACGTTAGGTTCAGGCAACAAAACCACTATATTAGGTTCTGAAAAAAGAGCATATTGATGGCCCACATTAGACCACAGCATTATAAATACTGGCATATTAAAGCAGTAGTTTGACATTTTGAGAAGATCGATACTACTCATCATAGAGGAAGCGATATCAATCTTCTCAGCAAGGAAGCTAAACGCCATATTTCCCAAAATGACAGAAAGCGGTATTTTCGTTTAAGTTTGGAGTACAAAATTTCTGTCTGAAATGTGGTGAAATATTTTGTAAAGCATATTTGAATACATTTAGAAGCTCTATATAAAAAGGCTCTTTAAAAAATGGAAATAATTCCAAGTTTCAAGTCGAATCTATGAATAGTGATGTTTTTCTTAAATCTGGTCCGTCCAGACGCTGTTGTCTCTGGACCGAAAACCGATAGATAATTGAGAATTATTACATTTTCATTGATCACGCGCTACTACGAGACAGAGCACAAATCCTTTGAGCAACAAACTTCCACTTGAAGGCACAGCAAAATAAACCTAAGAGCCTAATATGGTCAGAACCCTAAAACATGAATTAACTGATCAACAATGAAGTTAACAGAGAGGAGACATGAGCTGAAACAAGTGGTTTGATCACCAGATAAAGTCCTGCATACACATTTCTCTTTTTAGCATAGAACCCTGAGGTCAGCGCATAGAACCCTGAGGTCAGAGCACATAACCCTGAGGTCAGAGCATAGAACCCTGAGGTCAGCGCATAGAACCCTGAGGTCAGAGCATAGAACCCTGAGATCAGAGCATAGAACCCTGAGGTCAGCGCATAGAACCCTGAGGTCAGCGCATAGAACCCTGAGGTCAGCGCATAGAACCTGGAGGTCAGAGCACATAACCCTGAGGTCAGAGCATAGAACCTGGAGGTCAGAGCACATAACCCTGAGGTCAGAGTGGTTGAACAAGTGGTTTAATAACCACAGATAAAGTCTCTAACCCACATCGTTTGACGCCCGAATGAACTGATTTTAAAGCTGCAGGACAATTCAGTTAAATTATTTTTTCTAAAATTAAGTACCGGTACTTTATTTTAAGAGTCACATTTTTCAAAAGCTTTTGTTTTAAATCCAGTCTATATTTTACTAAAAATAAGAGAAGATAATGTATTTATTTATGTATTATTTATAATTAATCCAGTTCAATTGGAAATCTGTAATGATAAATATTGTTCAGATGTTATTCAATTTAACTTTCTTTATTTAATTTGACAGTCGGTTGTTGACATACAGACAGTAATACAACTGTTGGCTACTTCTATACACATGGCACCAGTGGCGGGCCGTCAGGGCCTTCTAAGCCTTCTCTGCTGGCCTAAACAGAATCACAAAGTTTACATTTTAATTCTTTCTTAATTTTTTTAATGTTTTTTTTGTAATAATTAAAATATAGCTATTTTACAATGTAATTGTTTTTCACAAATACACTACATGTATTTTAATTATTTTTCCATATTAGCTTGTCTAATTTTTTTGTGCATTCTCATCAATAAAGTATATATATTTTTAAATTATAAAAAAAGAGAAAACTGAATAGTAATTATAGTATATTTCTACCAAAAATGTTGCAACATAATGGATTTCTCATCACTGCCTGGTTGAGCAAAGACAGAAAAGGACAGTAGATACCAGTCTGACTAGAAACATCCATGCAAAAAAGTGTGGGAAGACACTCTTATGCAAGCACCAGGATAAATAGTATTATCTATGGATGCACACGGCCAATAGCCAGCAGCGGTTCACATTGGCCTCCGTCCGTTAATTGATGACTGATATTATTACAGGATCCTTCACTTCTGCACAAAGTGTGTACATTACCAGCAGCTATTTCCCAAAGACTACTTTGAAGTTCTCCGGCTCTGCTTGGTTAAAGGGAAACTCTTTTCAGCGTGCTATGGAACTTCAAACTCGCTTGAGTTATCCAATTTTTACATCAGGCGGAATGACAAAAAATAAAAGCAGGGGTGGACATTCATTGTAATGGTTTACCTAACTCCTTCTCTCACCTGCAACACACTATTTCACTTTCCATTTTGCAATTTTCCATCTCCATTATACTATGAGGATGTCTGTTTTGTGTAATGGGTGAGCCATGTGCTGCCCATGGGAGGTTACTCTTCACCCACCCATTTACACACTCACACACACATACACATACACACACACACACACACAAGGCGGTTAATCGGTGGGACTGTTTGTACTTATCTAACACTTTGCAGGTTCTGGATGCTGCAGAGTGTCTGTCTGAATGAGTAACTCTTTTTAATCATCACACCGGCCCTTACGTGTTTGACATAAATTCCTTCCGACCTGGAACATTGGCAGTATGTTGTACTTCCCTGTACAGACGTTCGGAAAGGTCGCAGCTCATTCATTACAAGAGCCTGGGGGTCACAGGTCAGGACTACTTTCCATCTGCACCGATCCCAACTTTGTAATGCAGGAATAAAGAATACAGGAATAGGAACGTAATTGATAAGGAAAGGATTCTAGAATGTGGTTTTCCAAAAACTCTGGAATTTAGTAATTAAGTTGTTTTGGTCCAATGATTTTAGTGCCGATAGGAATGATGATCAAAACTACAAAAGCAAGACTCAGTTGTAATAAGAGGTGCTAATTTACCCAATGGAATGACGTGATTGGAGGATGTTACAGTGACAGCCTCTCTCTGGGGGTGTGAGGATGACTCTCTGGAGAACGAGGAGGAGAAGAAGTGAACGCTCGAGCTGAGGCTTATCGCTGTTTTCTGCTTCTCCTCGGTGAGTAGATGAGGGAGGTTTGGAGGGAGACGGGAGGGAGAGAGAGAGCTGGGGGAGTGTGTTCAGTGGACAGCCATTCATCCTGAGCTGAGGGAAGGTTTCCAAGTCTCCCCCTGACATTCTTCTGGGCTCAAAGAAGCCCCGGGACAGAAGTGGCCCAAAACTGGCACAGACCGCCTCGGCGTTGCCAGGGACAGCCACTCTGGAGAGGCGTTGCTAGGGCCCAGCGCTGTTGTGTCTTCCGTTCTCACCTCACTTCCTGGTTTTGGAGGAAAAAAAATAAAGAAGACTGGAGGATCATTAACCAGCAGAAGGACCCCGTACTACACTGTACGTCCACATGTAACCAAACCTCAGGACAAGACTCACACGACTTCATCCAGTTAGTTATTTCTGTCTTCACTGGCCATCAGCCAGCTTTCCTTTATTCCACTGTAAAGCAAACCATCCAGGTTCATTTGTCAGGTAGATTTGTTAACCTAGAGGAAAGATCAATCATGTCTGCAGTAGTCACACAGACCTGTTGCCAAATGAGTAGGGTCACACCAACGCATGTCCTGTCTCTGACTACAGCCTGCAGTGTAACTTCCTTCTCACTGGATGAATTCTGCCTTTAGGGCCATATGAGATTCAACAAGAAGGAAGGGCTTTCTTCTTCATTTCTTAACACTTTGAAAACCATCCTATTTTTAGGCCTCTGCTCGAAAATTGCATACCCAAACTAAATAGGGTTTATCTCTGCAACCACTAGAGATATTTGAATAATTTTGGTGTTATAATAAAAGGCTACACATGTGAGATTTTGTTCAGATGTGTAAATATCAGTCTATATGTTTACTGGTTGAGAGTAAATGAAGATGACACACAGAAAAAAATGAAAAGGTTTCAGGTCCGCCTCGAAAAAAAGCACTTTCAGGATGATTATTTTTTTGAAATGATGCAGCTGTAGCTCTAATCCATATCATAACTCAATATGTGAACATTCTCTCTGAAAAGGTTGACTTTGATAAAGTGAAGCAGAACAAAGTTAGAGACGGTTTAGTACAGAGAAAACTTAGGCGAGGATCTACAAATTTGCATTGTGGCACATTTGCGCGCATCTGTGACATTTACATTTTTTCATCTACCAAACCATATATTTCACTTGTATATTACTTCTGGTGTTCAATACATCAAAATACTGCAGTTGTTGTCTTTTTTTCCATAAAACAAGCTATGATTTACAGTTTTATATAGCAATCGCTCAGTCTGCCCCCAGTGGAAGTGGAAATGTGTCGGGTTGTTTCGGTTGCTGCTTATGTTCACTCTCGCCATGAAGATAGTTGTGTGTTTTACAGTCTAGCGTACATTGTGAAGGACCGACGGAGCCGAAACACAAACACATATTGCTATTTACGTAGCGATGCTAACTTGAGTAGTTAGATCAGCTCGTCATGTTACTGGTAAATCAGTCATGGCGACTGATCAGAATGTGTTTGTGTTTTGTTATGTGCTGATAACAATATGAAGTCATAGCAGAAGTTCTCCGGTGGCCTTTCAATGCTATGCTAATGCAATATGTCTTCAGAGTCACAGACTCTTCTGGTTGCACAAGTTTCGGTGTTATTATCGTGTATTAAGATTGAAATTAATGATTTAAAGACACATCTTTAATTGTTGAGACTGAGATTGTTGTAAATACATCTTTATCGTGCCATAATGTTCTCACCATGGCTTATAACTGCTTGCATGTAATTGTCACTGCTGATGTTTTTTATCTGGAATGAAACCGAGAAAACTACCCACCAATATGTAAAAAAAGCTTTTCCGCTCTTCATTGGGCAGGCTATACAGTTCTGAGTAAACAGCATGGAAACAACCACATCAGATGAGTAAACCTGCTACTTGGAAACGGCTGCCTCACGTAGACATCTAAAGAAAATCAGCAACTAGAAATTAACTTTCAGACTTCTCTCTTACACCTGGAAATCATAACGATAGTAAATATTCACTTACAAGTGGGGCATTAGATTATGATTATAATTATGTGCATCTGGGTTGTTTTTTCTGATCAAATCGTATGTGCAATACAGCTTGAATATTAAGCATATAAGTTTAGCATTTTGGGGAAATCCTCTATTTGCTTTCTTGTCAAAAGTGAGATGAGATACCATGTATACACACAAAGTATTAAGGTACAGCCAGCTGCCGGCTAATTTAGCTTAGCATAAAGACTGGGAACACGGGGACACAGCTAGCCTGGCTCTGTTAAAAGGTCACATTTAATCTGTTTACACCTCAACGCTCTCACAAACACATTAACATCTTGATTCAGCAGATCCAGATTATTTATACAAAATATAATCAGCAATTAATTATGATTTATCATTATAGATGAAGTAATTTAGCTCAAATTAGTCCCATGTATACAAGCTTCAACGTTGGTATTTTTTTATTGATTAAAATACATTGAAACTTTACATATTAATCTGAATCGGGTCATGATTCTGCATGCTTACTTTTGGTACTTTAACCGTTGTGGCCTCTGCTCTTTGGGCGATGCTGCTGATGCTGAGCCGAGCGGCTGTATAGCAACAGGCAAACCGCACAGCAAAGCTGGAGGGCCTCGGGGGACACTGTTGGAGCTGCTGCTCTCCTAGGAGCGGAGTGTGCAATGCCTCTGTCAGACAACATGCAAACACATGCACTGCAATCTCTTGATGAAGGAAAAGCTTCAGTATTCTTAATATGTTACGATATGCAGCGAAACAAAAACCCACAATGTCATTGAATTTTATGGTACCACTGGAGATGTGATAAATCAAGAAATGCAGGAAGAATGGCTGACAAGATCAATACATGGCTGTAATATGTTGATCACTGTGGACACTTTATAATCATTAAGCTGTTGAGCCAGTACCCTAATTAGGGAACCCATTTGTCAGGTCAAAAGGTACAAATCAAGAAAAAAACACGGTATAAATCCCCCCCCCCCCCCCCAAAAATAAAAAATAAAACATGTTAGACATAAAAATTAGGGACACACTAATACATAATCCCCATTTACAACCTCTAAACACAACTCACACAATACATATGATTAGTGGTAAGGGTGGGGGCTTACAGTGGTTTCCAATAGGAGTCTTTCTTTCTATTAATATTGTGCATTTCGAAGAAAATTTGAGATCCCCCGAGTCTCAAGTGCGGTTTCGGGTCATTTCAAAAAGCTCCACTTATGTAAGACTTGCGTTTATTTATTCTCTGTGTTGATGGATCATTGACTCGAGTCCGCCCCGGCTAGACGGCTGTGGCGTGACATTCATTCAGGAATCTCGGGCTGCTGTTAAATTAAAACTTCTATCTCTGGTAGTAAATTAGCAGGCTTGTGCAGGAGACTGGCACCGCACGGGCACACATTTCCTCACGTGCCCTCCCTCCAGAGTGTGGAGGGAGCAGGGAGGGCCCGCCTTGTGGCTTCCTGGCCCCCCGCACCGGACGGGGTGTATTAAAGACGCGGATCCCAAGCAGCCGTGGCGGCGGGGGCCACTTGTCCGGTGTGCAATGTGACGGGGGTCTACTGGAAGGAGAGACTTAGGGGACAACACGGCGCGGGAGGAGGACGTGTTTAACCATTAACCGGCATTAACCACCGCGGGCAGCTGTGCACCGGCACCGCAGGGATACATAAAGGCGCGCGCACCGGCGTCCTCGCCTCAGCCGGAGCGCGTTACCAAGAGGCGGAGGGTTCATCCAGCCGGTCTGTCCCGAGCGACTTCTCAACTCTTCCGGACTCCGCTGACACCACAAGGTAACCGCTCACTTAGCTTCCTTTCTTTTAAGTCTCACAACCTGCTGGACAATTTAAGCAGCGGTTTTATATCGGCTGTGAGAGCGGCGCCTTTTATCTAACGGAATGTGTCACTTGGCGGCTCAAGCTGCCAAAAGACACAACCGCTTGCACCCCTAGGTGACACAAAAGAAGAAAGAAACGACGTGTGAGTCTCGCACCGACTCTCACGAGTTAAAATGCTCGTGGCGATAGCGGCCGGTGACATGAGCTCCGGCCCCGGTGCTGGAACAGAAAGCCCTCTGCCCTCGTCTAAACGAGCAGCAGAATAGAACAGAAGGGCTCGTCTATTCAGCCCGGACCAGGGGAGCACTAATTTACGCCTTTGCCATGTTGGGTTCGGGCGGTATTGGTGCTGACTACTAAACAGAGGATTGTTTCAGCGGGGGAGAGCCAAAGACTGCGTGCGGATGTCGCAACGCTCAGGCAGGATGAAAGCCGCGTCAAGCCGGTAGAGGTACGGTAGGGAAGCGAGCAGACCGGCCTTCAAAATAAGAGCGAAATGAAGCTCGTGTAGTTCTGTGTAACTTTGTGTAACTTTATTCGTGTCTGTCAGCACTAACCGTATCTCTAAATAGGTACTTTGTCAGTCATTGCCGATGCACGAGTCAAGAGTCTGTGTGTGTGTGGAGTTGCTGTGGTTTGTTTTGAAGAGTGGGAAGGAGGAAATTACGCCATGCTAGACTTACTTAGAAGACATCCTGTTTTGGGCTTCTTTGTTTACTTCTGTCATTTCTGAGTAGAGAAGCCTCATTAGTAATGGTTACCTTCATAACTGAACATGTTACGCGCTCGTTGCTTTTGAATTCTGCCTCCCTTGAAGATCTGGGGGCTTTTACTTTGAAAGGCGCGACAGGAAATGCCGTCCTTGCGTCGCGGGGGGTTGAATTGACGGTCGTGTGACAGACACTCCGTTGCAGAGGATGTACGCAGCACCTCAGTTAATCGTAGACATATTTTTAGCCGCCGGGAGGAACTTTGGCGCTGGATGAAACTGTTTCAAACTGTTGCGCCGTCCTCACTCCTCACGACGTCCCAGCGGAGCGCAGCGCAGTCCGCTGCTCGGAGAACAGTCTGGCACAGCGAGGACACTGTGGCATCACTCTAAACACTCGTTTTCCAGATTCTAGCAGTTTTATTATATTATTGTGGTGAGTTTACATTTTCTGTGTGTTTAAAAAATATATATTTCTGCAATATTCCAGTAATATTCCAGTATTTCAGATATTTGGTAGTTTAGTCTTCAGTTGTGATATTTGCTTGTCATCCGACAACATACATCTAGGATTTATGTTTTCTGATGAAGTAGGTTTTATAACGTTTTATAAAGTTAAAAAAAGTATGTTTTTATTTTGTATGAAGGGTTGAGCACCATAGTTGTCAGCTCTTACATGTTGCTGTATTTTGTTGTTCATTTCACTATTAAACAGTATTTATTTGTGGATCAGAATTGTCTTGATTCGGGAAACAGCCGGGATCTAGCTGTCAGTAGTTGTAGATCAAAGTGTAATGAGTTGGAAATCGGTTTTTATTAGGATTGAACAATCAATAAATGTGTTCTTTCCCCTTGCAGGTGACTGTCCACTCTGGTTGGAGGGGGACCTTTCCAAAGGCTGTAATTGAATCTTCATACTGCAGACCCTTAAATATCTCCCTTGAAAACCTCCCAGCAGCCACGTGGTGTAAGGTGAGACATTCCCAGCCTGGTACACTCACCAGTCTGACATGATCAGTGGACTGAGAGATTGACCAGTCAGCGCTGCAATTTTCCCACTCCAGACCTCTGATTTGACGTTTTTTTTCTGCAGCTCCCACTGAACTCTCCGAGGACTGTTTACAAGTGACTGGTAGGGGATTTCTCTGGCGACTCCCAGAGCCTATTGTTTTCCTCTTCTCTTCCGTTTTGAACCAGTATGCCCTCTTCTTTTTTTTGCCGGTCTACTCTGAACACCTTGCAGTGAATGGAGAACATACTGGTTCTGCTCCCGAAGCACCGACAGGAACACAGGCTCAGCAGACGCACGGTTGCGTGTGGCTCGCTGCAGGTTTTTCCCTCCAGTGCCGTCTTCTCCCGGTCTTTAGTAGCGACCCCAACTCCCTGTCAGCCTCTTTAATGGGATAAATCAATTGGACTGATCAGGTTCAAAACCAGATCAGGTGGCCGATTCCATTCTGACTTCCCCGACACAACTTGACCTTTTCTTGTCAAGCCCACTGTCCTCCAAAGGCGTCCGCATGGTACTTTGGTCGAAAGAGCAAGAAAAACTCCCTGACATCGACATGTCCTCCGGGGCCATTGAGGCGAAGAAGGAGGAAGGGCCCCCGACATCGGCCCTGCTCAACTCCAACTACTCCGTCCACCCGGTGATCCTCACCGCGGGCTCCGAGGAGGTGGGCCCGGTGACCGGCGGCGAGTTAGAGCTCAAAGAGGTCACATCTTTAACAGAGAGGACCGGCGAGACCGGGGAGGATGAGGAGAGGTCGGAGATTGTGGTGGCGATGGACTGCCGGGCCAACGCCAAAGGTCAGCGGGAGGAGGACGCTCTCCTGGAGAACGCCAGCCAGAGCAACGAGAGCGACGACACCAGCACCGACCCGAGCCCAGAGCCGACGGCCCCCCTCAAGGAAACCTCCTTCTCCATTGGCCTGCAGGTGGTCTTCCCCTTCCTGCTGGCCGGGTTCGGGACGGTGGCGGCTGGAATGGTGCTAGACATTGTTCAGGTGAGTGATCACCGATATGTTCTGACACTAGATAGTGAGCACACAACTTCTATACATATTTATAGGAAATGGGCTTGTTTCTGATTCCCATTAGAAACTGGTGAATCCAAATAAATGATTTGGGGTGGTCTGTTCTCTTTTGGGCTAAAGAAAAGAGTTCTGGATTGCACCAAAAGGTCTACAGATCATGTATGCTCACGCTAATGGAAAGGTCATTAGTTCGGGTACTTTGGGAGATGGTGGGAAGTGGGGAACAAAACAGTTCGGGAAAGAAAAAAGAGAAAATACCGGGTGCTTTCGTTTGCAAAGTAGTAAACTCCAGGTGAATGCAAGGTGCTCTAGAAGTCTTGTCAACGATAGAAAAAGGGAAGCCCCGGGGGTTTCTTCAGGGACACTTACACTAAGCCAAGATGAACGCCACAAGAAAAACGTCGCTTTTTATTTAATGTTCTGAACCAATAAAGGCATTTTAACTACACCCTGAAGAAAGCACAAGGGCTTCTCCTTTTCTATAATATACTCATTCAGACGTTACTCCAGTTAGTATAACTTGTATAGTTTGACTTAACTGGTTCGCCGAGCCCCGCTCGCATCATGTGTCTGTCACAGGGCTGCTGGCCTGTCGGATGTTATGTGTTTGGGGATGGGTGGGGCTCTGGTCACACACACCATGGGGGTATTTATGTAACCTTTCTCACCTCTAAAGCCTGCCCGTCCTCAGTGCTGGCACATACTGGTACGCTCTGTGTGTCTGTCACTCTGTTTGTCGTGCCGTATGTGGCCAGAGCGCTGCTGCCTCCAAGAAAAGACATGAGTGCATTTATAATTGCTCTTTTTTTTCCTGTTGACTCAATGTCTTTCGCCCCGGGTATGCATCTGAGGGTGTAGCAATGCAGGCCAAAGTCACGCAGACAGCTCATATATGTTTCTTTAAAGTCACCTTATCATGCAGATAAAGCTAGAGGCGTCAGGCTGCCATGGGACCGTCCCGGCACATTGTGTACACGCATGTGGTGCCAACATGGTGGAGAACTCAGCACAGGGAGGAGGGGTAACTCTCTTACGAGCACCTGAAATGGCAGCCCGCACTGGACTGGACGAGTTGTGATTCAGAGTGGAAAACACAATGCGCCGTCAAAGCCTCCATTACCGCGCGGTTAGGTATCCCCACTAAACCAGGAATGCAGAGGTTTGAGGTCAAAAAAGTTTTCATGCTGCCTCAACTTAGGCACCATGCTGCGGCAGTCTCTCCAGTTTCCAAAACACACAGCGCACCATTGAGTGAGGCTGGGAGACAGAGGAGACGCAGAACTTCTGGTCAGCCGTGCTTGTGCCGGAGCGGGCGAACCTTGAAGTAGCGTTTGCCGCGAGGTGAGAGGTTGAGGCCTGACGGTCCGCTCGAAAAACACTTGTTCCAGTGAGTTCGGCTGAGCATCTAGCAGGTTGTCTCGCTGCCTAATTCCCCCCTCCATGACACCGGGAAACGCTAACTCAGCTAATCCCCCCCCCTGTCCTTGCAGGAAGGTAATTATCTAACTCTCTCTCAGCCTCTCTCACTCTCTCTCTCTCTGGTTTGGCCAGTGTGCACCAGCTCTCTGCTAAAAGCAAGCTTGGAAACTCCAAAAAGGCTCCAGCCTTTTATTCGGCGCGCCTGCATGTTCTTGAGTTTGAAAAGTTGCGGCTCGGTGCATGACTTGGCATTTTTGCAACACTTCTTTGAAATGTGACCTCGTCAACCATCATTTGACTATGTACAGCACATACACACACAAACAGAGCTTGTGGCCTCATTCCCACTCGAGGGTTGGCTTAGAAAGGACTGTCCAGGCTGGTATAGAGGAGTGAGACGTCTGCATAGTTCTGCGTAGGGACTTGGCAGCGGACGGGCCTCAAACCGTCAGTCTCCCAAAGCCAGGGCTAGAAACGGGGCTCACTCGGGCGACTCGCTAAAGGTTACGCGTGGTTGGTAAAGGTCATGCAGTGCTAGTTTTTCTGAGAATGCCAAGGTCAAAGGCCAAACGGGTCAGTTATCAGTTACACACATTCTAAAACCCGCGGTACCTTCTCCCTGCGTAGACTACGAACCAAGAATGCAACTTGTTGACGCCGTACATTCTCATTATCATACATGGGTCTGCCTCAATGTCTAGCCGTCCATCCTGCGTGTCGGTCGACTTAAACACCAAAATAAAGCAATAAAGAGGTGAGACACAGCTTCAGCCAGACTAAAGATACAGGCACCAGTAAACGGGAAATCACAATCCTCCACAAGACACCATTTTGGTCCAACCACATCCACATTGCCTTGTTTTCACACTGGAGCCACTGTGAAACCAGAGCGTGGGCTTATTCCCTCAAAGTAAATCATCATTCCAGCGGCTGGACAACGTTGACGCTCAAATGGCTGCATCATTGTCCAAAGACTTTCAAATATAAAATGACCAGGTGTGTCTTTCTAAACCTTTAATGTCTGACTATTTGCACTTCCTTATGTGATTGCTTGCTTTGGCCCTTTTACTCACATTGGTCAGTCTTTTCCATCAGCCAAGGATGTTATGTCCCGACAATCATTAACAACATATCAGGTCACAGCTATTAAAACCTGACATCTCAAACATCCCGGACAGCTACTTGGTTAGGATCGGAGTGATAACGATTTGAAGGATTAGAAGGTTAGAATGCTTTTGTGTCGCCCCAAACCCTGGCTAATATTTCACTCTGTTCAGGATTCTCAGGAGTCCTTGGAGGGTCCTGGATTGCGTATTTGCCCTCCCCCTTGTCAGATATTTAAGCCTTTCACCCTACATCCACCTTTATCTGGTCCCTGATGCCAACAGTCCACATCTCAGGCTTCTTTAGGACTTAGCTTCAAGCTTATGGGAGGTCCGGTGCCTCTGGTGCCTGAGAAATCATTAGCATGTTTCACTAGTAAATGTACCTCTATTGGCATCCATTTTTAAAGGAATACCTCACCCACAAAATGACAATTTGTTTCGCAGTGTCTCACTCCACGTTACGTAGTTTTCTCTTAAAAGAATTAAAAAAACAGGCAAAATCTGTTTTCTGCAGACTAGTCTGGAGACTGTTTCTGCAGAAGTGTTTTTAATAGTTTTAGCATATATGCTTGTGTTTGGAGAGTAGGAGCATACGACTGAATGAGACTCGCAATATACTGCTCAAGTTGTTTTGAGATTTAACAGATGTTTCCATGTAGTTTTGCTGTTGTTAAACGCAGCCCCCATTTACTTCAATTCATCAAGACTTTTCTCAGTTTTTTGTTCGCCATGAAGTTTTCTTCAAGATTTCAAAGTAACACGGTAACTGATATATAAATGTTCATTTTGTGAGTAGAGTGTTCCTTTAATGCCAATGAGGTCTTGTTTCATAGCTGACGTTCATCTTTCAGGTTCAACTCCAGTTACTTTTGGCCACAGCTATGTTAATTTTACCCTCCACGATATGCCTTTGCATACGAGGCTGGGCCCAACCTGTGGAAACATACACCACCTGATGTAGTTTCTGTGACACTGCAGGAGTTGCGTTGCCATTGCGTGCCATCAGCTTCAGCTCCTCGCTCTATACAGCAATTACAGTGATCACAAATAAAATTGGGCCATGTTACTCAACTGGGCAACCTGACCCTTGTGGGGCTCGCATACCAGAGCTCCTATAGGTCTATACAGAGAGGTACTGGGGTTGTCCAGTAGAGTTCTTGGAACCGAGGAGGTGGCCATGAGGAGGGAGAGAGGGCTGGCTTGGCTCAGGGCCAGTGTTCCATGGAGACAACAACATATATCACCACAGGGGGGGCAAAGAGGGAGATAGGGGAGTGAGACAGAAGTAGAGAGGGGGAGAAAGCCTGAAAACATGCGGCTGTGAAATAAGAGAGGAGTGCTCACAGAGGTGCTCACAAGGCTGCTGGGTTGGCAGAGGGAAGTGAGCCAAGCTGAGGGACTGGCTGTTGGAAAGGAGCTCCGCTTGGCCTGGTGACAGCGAGCGGATAGACCAAGGGAGTTTAACCCACACTGGCGTTTCGGTGCCACGCCTTCTGACACAACTCAAACTGAGCTGTAGATGGCACCCCTTATCCGTCCTGTACATCTGGACGCACAGTGGGAGCAGCGTAGTGAAACAGAAACACAAGCTTGCTCGCGTGAGAAAATGAAGGCCGACAGTGTTCAGCTACTCTGTTTCCCTCCCCTCGTCTACTTTCTCTGTCCCTTTTTCTTTTCCGTGTCGGCCTTGAATATTGATTCAGCTCTGGGCAGACTGGACCGTAAGTGTTGGGGGCCTGTGGGACCGTGGCCCCCCAAAAGATAAGCACTTTTACTGGAGATAGATCGATAGCCCCCAGGCCTCCGCAATAGCTTGGTTTCTGGTCACAGAAGGCCACAAACCTGCAATCACAGCATGCACACAAATGTAGGCACAGCGCAGAAAGACACTTTACCACAGTGACTTATAAGCCCAGAGACTCAGGTCGTGGTTACACTCGTCATTTCAATGCAACTTTTGTCATCCGATCACGGCAGTATGATTTTTAACTGTCAAGTCTGTACGGATCGGATCCCGTTCGCATTGGGATCCAATTGGCCAGACCCCATGCAGAGGTGGCATGGCTCGCTTTGAGTTCGGTCTACCAACACAGCAGGGAGGAAGAGGATGTGCCAAAAATAATGGAGGACCTTTATTTTGAAGAATTTATAGGAAATTAAATGTTTTTAATAAAGTGTTTTACAGCTGCTCCTTTGACCACGAAATATATCCGTTTACTATCCGGTCAGGCAGGTCTCATTGCAGTGTGAAGTGTGGACACACGTGCAGAAACAGCTGAGTTCAGATCTGGCACACTCTATCACAAAAGTCGCACTGAAGTGTAACCACGATCTCACAGGGAACCCGCTTCTGACTCAAGTTCTGTCCAGCAGCCAGAGAGGAGGTTATCGAGGGTCAGGTCTAATCACACCATCTATAAACTTCATTTCAAGGACATCTACTGGGATCTGGAAGCACAGAGTAGAATTGTTCTCTTGCACGTGCTAAACAGGATTTGTGATCCTCTCAAGCGAGCCCAACACTTGCTCAAGTTGTCCTTTAGATTTAGCTGGCCTAGCTCCTGGCTGACTAAACTGTATGTCTTTGGTTCTGGGGGTAATACATAAAGCGAAATGTTGCTTTTTTTGCTGATGTAGGGGCTGAATTGCACAGCAAGGTCATGAGTGTCCCAACGGGGAAGAGGTTTTCCATGACTTACTTTACTGGATTTATTATTGGTTTGTTCTTCCACCACGGTACATGGTATAATATGGCTTCTCTGTCATCATGGTGCCATCTTGGCCTTTTGTTTCACTTAATCACTTATCACATATCATGTCCAAATTCAGTTTTGAACAGGAGGTATCCAGTTGCTAGGTTCAACTAGCTTAGCGTTAAGAACATTTTTGAAATGATCAGTTATTTCCTTAAAAGGGAACACTACTTGAATTATTATAAGTTATTAAGAGTTTAATCACTATTTGTTAACATGAGTTACTGTCTCTCAAAGCTGGAAACCAGAGAAGTAATATTCAAACTTGTGATGCCATCTTGTTTTTGGATTTGGGAGAAAATTGTTCATGTTCACTAATATATTTGGACTGTCTTTGACCATAGTAATAACATGTATAGATTTAAGAAATGGGCATAGTAATTATTTCAGAAGTAATCATAAAGAGAGTTTTAAGTCAGTGCATGTGTATTGACCAACGTGTTTTCTTTAAGCTAGGGTTGGTAATGATGAGAAACCAGCAACAGTACACCAGCCCAGAGTTGTTGACTCTTTTCCAATTAAAGTAGCGAGCAGCACTAGCTCCAAAAGAAGCTAAATCTACCAAGAAAGCTCCCAAGTCGGAAACACTGAACCCCGTCTCTGACCATTGTGAACGTAAACAACACACATGGCTATCGTTAGCACTCGCAGCTCTTAAGCTAGCAGCTTGTGTAAGACGTGAATGAGCACACAGGTGGGCAGGTAGTTAGGTATGATTGGACAAGCTTATTACAGCCATGTGGCTGCCTCCGATGCTAGATACCAGAGCATAGCATTTGAACATTTTGTTTCGTTTTTTTAATTAATATTTTTATAAAACAAAATGTTATTGATTGCTGCCGAAATGTAAGACTTTCAAAAATGTATCAAACATGCTCTTGAAGAAGATTACCAACCCTTGCTGTAAAGTATTAGCACCCGTATCATAACTAGTCATTTGTAATATACCATTTTGATGATAGTGAGATATGAGCAGCCCGGTCTCCTTGTGTTGAAGCTGCAGTAAATGAAGATGGGTAAAGGTGAAAGATAGGAAGCACAAGGGAACGGGGAGAGAGAATGGAAGCCAGAATAGGAGGAAAATAAATAATTGCAGCACAAAGTCCCAGTGACCTTGATCTTGCTAAAGGAGAGCAGAGAGCTGAAATGATACACAGTGTAAAAGGCCTGTAGACTAGATACACACTATCTGGTCCATCATACAGGTCTGGTTTCACTGTTAATCAATACTAAAGAACAAGACATTCTGCTCTCCAACCAAGGGTACAAGATGCTGTCTGTGAATCTGATATGTCCCGTTTCAATATGGCAGTGTGTTCATTTCGTTGGATGTTGTGTCACTGACATTATTACATGCTGGTCGTTGCAGCACTGGACGGTGTTCACAGAGGTGTCAGAGGTGTTCATCCTGGTTCCAGCGCTGCTGGGGCTCAAAGGCAACCTGGAGATGACGCTGGCCTCCAGACTTTCCACCGCGGTAAGAAGTGTGTGTGTGTGTGTGAGAGTGTGTGTGTGTGTGTGTCATCCCAAAGTACCTTATATGCACTATATCCCACCAGACGTGGCATCGGTTGTATTATGTTGCATTACAAAAAAAACATCTCATCTGTAAAGTATCCATGTCTGGAGTTTTTTTTGCAAAATTGTCTAATCTTAGCCTGGGGAATTATTTAAATTGATTGTGGACGTGGAAAGTTACCTATCTCTCATTGTCCGGCAACCCCTGTCAGACCCACTAAAGCTGATTGTTCTTGGGATCAGAGGTCGTATTGCCAAACGTGACCTGGGTTTCATACAAACTGATAGCAACATTCCTGTCCCATTCCTTGTTTTTTGTTAAGACTTTCACTGGCCGTGGCCAGCCGGTTTATCTGAGCATACCGGTTTGGTTTGTCTGAATATGTTGTTCATCCCAGACATCCGCAGAGTAGCAAGAAATGATTTGAACAATGCATATTTATATTAATTTGAACTAGTAATTAATAGTTAGCTTGTTTGTTCGTATGTTGGTTTAATCAAACCAAAGTCCATGGTTTAGTGCTAGGCCTGGAAATGGGGGGCAAACATGGAAGGATTCATAATTGTGTCCTCCCCATAGAAAAAAAGTAAATTAATACAAATGTCCTACTTTTCTTCACCACTTAACCTCTTGGATTAAGTCAATAAACAGCCACCTAGTCTAGATTAGTCACATTAAGGGTGATATGAAACCCATGAGTGCATTTAGAACAGTATATAATTGGGTGGATCAAGATAGGAAATAATGGTAATCTTATAAAAAGTTAAGTAAAACCTATGTTTCATTTTAAGAATATGGGTGAACTCTGTTTGTGTGCGTTTACCAACCACACATTCCAAATAATAAAACCAATAAAGTCAATGCAATCTATTCATAGCCACGTTACACGTAAAAAAAAGAGCAGACCCTTTGATTCGGCTCCTTCGGGAATGTCCCATCTTCATAGCCGAATGTGTACAGTCTCAGGGGTCAGTGACCCAGCAGCACACCCTGCAGTTATGAAGGCATAAGAGAATTAGTCCAGAATTGCTCTTAAGCGCACCAGCCCTCACATTCTTTCCACTGGCCTGTGGGAAACAGGGGACGAAGCTGATCAGCATTGCTAACAGAGGCCCACCCAGTCACAGAAATAATCTATTTAAACAAGATGTGTAACATTCAAGTTTCCCCAAAATGTCTATAGTACCCTAATCCATCTGGCTTCAAGCTACGACAAATCCACATTTGCTGCAAAATTCTTAATCCTTAGAATAGAATATGTATGACCAGCAAGATCATATTGCCGTATGATTAATTAGCAAGTTAAAATGATCTACACTTCAAAACTGAAAAATAGGACAACAACGATGAATTGATTAGTCGTCAACTTTTAAATGAACCGCCAACTATTTTGGTAATCGATTAACTGGTTTTAGCAATTTTGTTTTGAGAATAATAAAAGAGGGCTTCTTAAATGTGAATTTGTTCTGTAATCTCTACTCCTCCGTGATGACTGAATATCTTTGAATTGTGGGTTGAGAATGTCATCTTGCGCTTTGGGTAAATAATGATAATTGATAATTTTTCGTACATTTTATATACCAAACAACTAATTAATTAATCAAGAAAATAATGTTTTAGTTGCAGTCTTTACTGATAATACTATCAGTCATGATTCATAAAAACATCCAGGAAAAAATGTAATGTTAAAGTCACTTTAACCTGCCTTATTATGTTGCTCAAACATTGTACTTAATAGACATAAATGTAGCTTAAATATATCATTTTGAGCTTATTTGTCACAATACAAGCCAAAACCTGGCTGTAGATGAAGTAGAACTGACACTATTTAGTGAGTTTAATATTTGTTAGTAATTTTTAGTTAGAGTTTTGTTGAACTTTCCGTAAAGTTTCCATGTTAATTACGAGTGCGGATGTGATGGTGAATCAATAACGGGTCGGGAAGTCGATACAACAATGTGTCACCAACGCTTCAACACTGATTTAAGAAAACCGTCAATGGTTGTTGGCGTCTGGCTACGATGATAAATGTCCTTTCTCTTTTTAAAGTTGCTGAAATATCTTGAAAGAAATGACTGCAGCGTGGAACATATTCATTACGATCAAACTTCCTGAAAACACAACTTTTCTTTGCAGGAAATTGGATTAGAAGTCAATTTTATTAAGACTTATTAGCCGATAGAATTACTTTTCGATATCTTTAATTTTTTTTTACAATGGTCCCATTTGTCAAGCTACGTGGTTTAGAGGTCAGCAGGAAAAATGATTCTCACATCCATCATCACAAAGTGGGCCAGAGCGAGGCGCTTGCCCTGAGACATTAGCGTTAGCTCTCTGCTGGCGGGCCCCAGCAGGACCACGTTTCTTTCCATGCTGCCGCTAATTATGAGCAGATTAAGACCACTGCAAGTTTCCTAATGCGCTTATTAGTGAAAAGAATTATGTAATCCCTAGGACTGGCTGGCTGTTAGAGTTCTCAACTCACATGACCGTGTTGCCTTTTTGACTCTTTTTTTAACCACTTTGTCTCTGATATATCGCCGAAATGAGTCCATTATTAGTTATTTGACCACAGGAAATACACAGTTTTTTTCTCACTTCTGTCACATCCCCTCTCATGTTCATGATTATACGTATTTGCATCATGATATTGCTCGAACTTGGCAGCACCTGCATCGCAACTGTGTCTGAGTTGGGCCCGTTTTCACCGCACTCTAATCAGAGATTACAACCGCTCCAAAAGCCGTCTTCATCCTCATTATATGTGTATTAGCTCTATTAACACACAACGTACAACCTTTTGTAAACAACATGATTTGCTCCAAAGTGAGGGAGTTTGAAAAGTAGCGATGCTTTTGAATTGTCAACCTCTCATCCATCTTATGTCATCGCCTGAAACGCTTTCACGACACTCACCCTGATCCAAACACCACTAATCCAGCCGCCCCCCCCCCACACACACACACACGCACACACACACAGCCGAGGACCTGGCATCATCATCATCACACATCATCACATAACACCAGGCGAAATTCTGTGAATGTCTGAGCTCTTCTGTGAACTGAGTTGTTTTTTGCATATTGTCGCTCTCAAAGCGAATTTTGCGATGAGTTGCGAACACCGACTTCAACTCTCATTACATTAAAAAAACTCTTCTTATCTGCCCCCCTTAAAGGTTCCGCAGATAAACGTTCTCTCCGAGTGCGTCTCTTTGCGTTCTCTTTTGAGTTCACCGTGAGACCGCGATGCCCCCAATGCTCTGCACAGATGTTCTCCTGACTCTCTTATCTAATACGATTTGGAACGACAGCATGGAGTAGCAGGAGGCGTTTCACACGGCGCGAGGAGTGTGTTTGCGTGGCTGAAATGCTATCTGGCGGCAACTATCTGGCAGATGCACAGGTCATAATGACGTAAGGCGCTAAGCGCATGACCGTCATGTCAGCCAGGCTGCCAGATGTAGTCGTCCAATGGGGATGGTGCTAGATTGGGAGGAAAGCCACAACATTTATAGTTGGCCTCAATTCCCCCTCTTGATAACAGTTTGACCGATCTTTTATGTTATATAGTGTTTCTGATCCTCTTAATATATTTTTTAATGGTTACATTTCTACGTAGGTTATTTTTTCCCCTTAACTTCATTGTGTAAAAGTCAACCAAAGTAGAGCCCACCTTCAGGTCCCCCCTTCAAGTCAACACTGTTAGCTCTGTCAGCGCTGTTAGCACCGTTAGCTGCCAGGCATGTTGAGAAAACAGAAAACAAATTAGCTAAATGAGGCTACAAAGCTCCATAAAGCTGATGAGTTGGCTGTTTATTTATAGTGATTTTGACGTTTTAAGTGGTACATTCAGCAGAGCTGATAATGTTGATATCAAAAATATTGATCAAAGCAGGTTTAAACAAAATGTTTGAACAAAGGTTTGAACAAATGTATTTTTCTCCCCAAAATATGATTTATTGACTCAATAACAGCATAAATTGTTTTTTAAACAAGCTTTTATGGATAGCCGTTAGCATGCCGATGGCAAGGATGCTTATTAAAACTTGGGTCATTTTTATTTTGTAGAGTTAGCTATCGTTCCTATTAATAATGGTAATGCTTGTAATCAAGAGCATTGCTGACGCAGTGGCATAGCTACAAAAGTAGTCCGATGGGCAGCAAACTACACCTGTCTGTTGTAAACATCCATCCCAGTTTACAGAACGACTTCCTGCAACTGACCAACCGTACTTGTCGTAATTATGAACGCATAGACAGACTTGTATGTGTTTTCATGCGTCCAGATGTTTTCCTTCCCTCTGCATATGTAAATATTAGAGGAGAGGAAGGAAGAGGGGATCCTCTGTTTGTGTCCTCTCCCTGTGGTTGAGCATCAGGATCATTGCTCTGGACACACAGAAGCACACTGTAGCCACAGACACTTTGACACTCGAGACCATCAGTGTGTGTGTGTGTGTGTGAGAGAGTGAGAGAGAAAGCAGAGAGATGAGATAAGTGTCGGCCGCAGGGTGGGGGATCAAATCAGAGTGTCTTTGTCCAGAGAACTGACATCTGATTGTTCTGTTGGGACCAAGAGGCAACAGCATGTACACACGCTGTACACACACACACACACACACACACACACACACACACACACACACACACACACACAAATACAAATATGATAATATGTTGACCGTGTGTGTTCTTGTCTCTCTTTCAGGCTAACATTGGTCAGATGGACTCGGCCAAGAACATGTGGCAGATGATAATGGGGAACTTGGCCCTTATCCAGGTAAGAGAAACACGTCTCTGGAGGACGATGACGTCAACTCCGCTGTCATGGAGCATCTCTGGCACACGCTTACATTCCACTTAACAGGTTGTGGGGAGAAATCAGGTTCAGGCAAGAACTCAGATGGTGAGTTTATGTGCGGTTCAATTTGATGGTCAGATTGTTCTAAAACTCAGGTTACATCCAAACATTTTAATTTCAGTTTAAAGGGTAACTTCTGGACTTTTCAACATGTCCTTGTGTCTGAGTGACGAATGGGAACGTCAAATATTTTAGTCACAGAGACACAAATCATGTGAAATAAGGGTTGAAAGGTAGATTTAAAAATATCAAAGTTATCCTTTAAGTAATGAGGCTTTCCTTTTTCTCCAGTCAAACTTATGTCACAGCATCTTGATCCTTGCCAAAACATTGCCAGTAAAGTAAAATAATAAAGTAAAGCCAGTTTCTGATTTACATGACATTTCAGGTATCAAATTACTGGCAAACCTGGGGAAACTATCTTGTTTCATGAGGGCACAGTGTGTGCCGTAAACACAGCGACTGATCGTTACTGGGAACACCAAGAACACGTGTGTTGCTGTGTTCTGAACACTTGGCTCTCGTCGTAAATAAAACAATGGGAGTCAATTATGCCCTACCCACCCAACGCTACATAAGCATATTACCACCTATTGTCTGATTCTCACTGCAGCTTTGGAATGAAGAAGTTGTAAATTTCCCACGCCCAAACAGGTGCAACAAAACTGTAAGTGGAGCACAGACTGAAAATAACTTGTGTCCCGAGTTAAAAAAGCAGGTTGGGACCGGAAATATCATGAGCCCTCTCTCGTTCTCTGCTTTTTGACTTATCTGAGCAGTTACTGCACATACAAAAAGGGCGTATAAACAAGCAATATTTCCAGAATGACAGATCATTTGAAGTGGACTTGTGGTTACGTAACATTTGGTGAGTCCACAGTTCCTGGAACATTCAAAACATTGCTGACACAACCTCCCATATAGGGGTCAGGATGCACTCACGCTGGGTCACACTGCATTAGGAGAGTTACATGGATACAGATACACTTATTATACTATTACTGAGGTTGGTAGTTGTGACACTAATGGTGGGATGCACCAACAAGGGCATTGTTTGCTAAGCAAGCTAGCTAAAAACGTTACATTGTTTGCTAGCAAGCTAGCTGATAAGTCTGTTTGTTAGCTTCACGTTACCTGGGCAGAGAATCTGTAATTCAAACTCGAGAAAAGGAGAGACTGTTTGTCCAATATTCCTGTTTCCATGCTATAACGGTATCTTAAGAGAAATTTAGCAACAGCATCATCAACCTCAATTAGGCTGAGTCTGTCCATTAACTTTCTTAAAAAAAAGAAATCAATCTCAGAAAAGCAGCCATTTTTAAGTTCAACCTCCTAAAGTGTAAGTTTTAAAGCTAATACTGGAGCCCATTAAAAATGGGAGTTTAAAGTTTTGATGCAACAGATTGAAATATATTCTAAACATTATAAATGTAGTCTAGAGAGTAAAAATAAATCATTTTAAGATATTTTAAATGTTAAATCCATTTGAGTAAAACCTTGATTTAATCGGGGTTTAAATAAAAAAAATCTATGAATGGATCCTTGTTGATGCAACCTAGCCTGTGTGTTTTGACATAGTGTTCCCCAAGGATAAAAAGCTAATGACTGTGAGTAACTGAATGAGGGTCTGTACTATTAACTGGACATACAACTGTATATATATTAATGCCGTGGAAGTCAGTCCATTCTAAAAGCTGCTCAGATGTAACAAGAGTTCCCACGTGAAATGTAATCAAGAGTAATGTCAACCGTTTTGTGTGTGTGTGTGTGTGTGTGTGTGTGTGTGTGTGTGTGTGTTCAGGTCCAGGCCACAGTGGTGGGCTTCCTGGCCTCCATTGCTGCTGTGATCTTCGGCTGGATCCCAGAGGGACACTTCAGGCTGGGCCACGCCGTGCTGCTATGTGCCTCCAGTGTGGCGACTGCCTTCATCGCCTCTCTGCTGCTAGGTACGGCCACCACACGCAGGATGTGAGGCTGGCTCACAGTCTTAACTGCCTCTCATCGTGCACGTCTGGGTCACGTCAGACTCCCACCTAAACTAGCTAACGGAACGGAACTCATCAATGTTGGTGATGCAGTGAGGGGGCAACCTCCTCTCCATCAACCTCAATCTCTAGTTTCAAGTCTTCTTCGATACAGCATGATGTTCATTTAGTAAAGTATGGTCCATTTAGAGCCAAATAGACCATAAAGCAGAGTATGCTTTAGGGCGGGCTACGTATACGGCGTCTCTACATGACCAAATATGGTAACTTCCGTTCATTGGTTGCAAAAAAGCCAAGATTTTGCCTAATCGACAAACTCAAGGCTTCCAAACGGCAGCCCACAAACCACGATGACTCCGTTCACTTCTTATATACATCCTATGGGTTGTATTAAGTGACATTCAACTATAGCTGAATAGGATAACTATATCACTGTTAAGTACAATTAATGTACATCTTTTGTAACAGTCGTTGATATGTTCAGCGTTCATTTTGAATGTAGAGAAACTGTGAGATTTGAAGTTTACAAGACTTTGGGTTCTGTCTTGCACTCGGCACAAAGCAGCACCCAACTGTGTATAATTGTTTTTTTACTCATGTGATCCAAACATTTACAATAACTCAAGAGTGTTGTAAAGTCTAAAATTCTAGATTTATTGAAAAAAAGACAGAAAAGACAACATTTCCGTAATTTACAACGTCATACATGTTTTTTTCTCCCGAAATATTTTGCCTAAATCCATATTTATTTCAGCCTTTCAAAATCAACATTTTCACTGCGGTCAAAGAACACACTCCAACAGCAATGCACTTTTAAAGGGAATGGGAGATGACACTGATTGATTTAAGTAATGTTAAGCCCAAAACACTTTCAATGAATTACTCATAATGAATTGCTTTTCGCACTAAAATGACACATAAAGCACAATTATTGAGGCAATCCCTCAGAGAGAAAAAAACAGATATTGCACCTTATTTGTAGTTCAACACTGCTGTCAACACACTGCACACAGTTCTCCGCATAAGACTCAGGAATCTGACATAACGTCTCTTGTTTGTCATTTTGAAACAATGACATTTAAAAGGCCACAACCCATGGACCAATTAGCCAGGACACGTGCCACCTGCTCGCTATTATGTAAGTCCGTCGACCTTCAGATTTTGTTTTTGCCAGATTTAACTTTCCTGGTGGAAAACAACAGTATCCTAAATCTGGAACTCTGGCTACACCCTGAAAGACTCCATGTTCTACTCTTTGTTTTCGCGCATCACACTTGACCCCAGAACCCCCAATGGCAGTGCGACGCGTATCAGGCATTACCACATATCAACTGCACGTGACAAGCGCCCTTCTGTGTCTTCTACATCGTGACATCTCTCGACCTTAAACTCCCACAGGGCTCATCATGATCGGCGTGATCATCGCTTCCAGGAAAGTCGGCATCAACCCTGACAACGTGGCCACGCCCATAGCTGCCAGCCTGGGAGACCTGATCACCCTGTCTCTGCTGGCAGGCATCTCAACCGCACTCTACAAGGAGCTAGGTAATAAGCACACACGGGCGGCACATTAAGTACCTGTGATGCTCGGTTAATGCAGCGCTCGGTTTGGCATTCAGCAGGTTTTTTTGTGAAGGGAGGAGGTTTTTGTTGTTTTATAGCCAAGTTTTCACCCATTTGCTATTTGCAAGAGCGTGGGCAAGAACTGTATGTAGGAGATGGAATGTAAAAGTGATTATTCCGTTAATTCGAAAGCGTGTCAGTGCAAAATAATCACCGTTCTTACAGCTTTCTTCAGATGGCAGGTACAAATAATCTGCTCCTTTATACCAGGGGAAATCATACACAACAATAAAGAGTTTTTTCTGGGTTTCAGTGTTTCAGTGGTTGGCGGCATCCCGGTTGCTGTGTTTGGGATAAAACCTGCACAGCCTCTATTACCTTTTATTGATTTACAACTAAAGGGAGCAGCATGTGTATAAATGTTTGACATGTGGCTGCCAGACACACCTGGCCTCACTGTGTCTTGGGGCCAGAGCCACAAGCTATTGTTAGCTCTGATGTTCCGACAGCAGGGGAACACGTTGTCACTTAACTATCTGCTTCCACGAAACAGACAAATACTGACACACACAGGAGCAGTGAACACATCCTGACTGCAGCCTTAAAACTAATCCCGTCTGAAGAGTGTCTGCAAACCTTACAGTCGTCACTTTAAATGCCACAGTCTGGTGCCAAACTGAGCTTATTTGGCTTTTTTTGGCTGCTGTGTTTGAGTTGGGTTTAGTCCCCCGTCGTGTCAATTGAGGGGTAACACTGCCCCCTAGAGACACCAGGGAGGACTTACTGTCAGTCCAAATGTAGTCCTGCCCCGTCCTTACAAGCTCTCTACAATTCATTTTCATGAAGTCTACGTGCTTTTGATAACAATGCTAACCTCAATTATTACTAAGCCATTTAAAAATGAAAGTACAATACAATGATAGTAGTAAAATAATACCTTTTCTGTACACAAATGAGACATGTGTTCTTCAGCCTCAGACTCAGGATTATATTGTTTTGCAATACATAGCAGCAGGAATGTTGGGAAAGTATTCATTTTGTGGAACACTGACATTGGATGTCCCGTAGCGTTGTTTCCCTTGATGTCTAGCACACAAACATTTCAGGTTATGATGCCGTTGATGTTGAAAATACTCACCCATTTGAATATGTCACACATCAAAGCATGGCGTAGTGGGGAAGAGTCACTGGTCCTCGCCGCTCTCAAAGTTCAAGAGCACACAACATAATGAAAGCAGTGTGTGAATCCGCCTCCTCTTCCTCCCGCACAGAGTTCAATGACTACGTCAACCCGCTGGTGTGTGCAGTGTTTGTGGCCTTGTGCCCCCTTTGGGTGCTCATAGCCAGGAGGATCCCCTCCACCAGAGAACTCCTGTACTCCGGCTGGGAGCCAGTCATCATCGCCATGGCCATCAGCAGGTACAGCACGCAGGGATCATGTCACCTTGCTTGACCTGTGTCAACTCACAGAACACTACAAAGTCCAGGAGTGGGGGGGAGAGAGAGAGGGAGAGAGAGAGGGAGAGAGAGGGAAAGAGGGAGAGAGAGGGAGAGAGAGAGAGAGAGAATTCATTAAATAGTTCACACGTTTTGGTTCATTCGTCCTCATGCACACAAGATAAGTGTATTTACAGAGTCAGCACAAACAGACCAGCCTTTTTCCCCGAAGCATGAAGTGCACCGGATTCCACAGCTAACCGATGCCCAAGACTTTTAAGATCGACTGTAATGTCTACAACCAAGGAACCAAGTGCCTTAAAGGCGATGTGTCACGCTCCTTCTGGATTTCTATTAGAACAAGTTTTCATGCTTTCATTTTTACTGACTTGCCTAAATAATTTAATAATTTAACTTATGCTCAAGAATTAATCAAAAAATTCATCTCTATAGCCACTCCGGGACTCATTAGAATAGAAATTTTTTAGGTTTTGACAACCTATTCGACAGTTTATTGCCATATTCAACATAATTTATGCAAATTAATGTTTTAAGTCTTTCAAAATATCCCAATTTAAACTACAACAAACTATATATTTTAAGACTGCATCGTTATCATCTAGTAGTCACACAATTATATTCAAGTTGTTCACTTTTGCATTAACGTATAATGAATATGTAATTTCTCTTTCTACTTTGAAATCAAATACTGAAAGAATGCAAATTGCACACATCATCACTTACAACCTGCATATCTCAGATTCTTGATTGTGGGAAGGATCTCTGTGTATTTTCTCTGCATTGATGTCTAGTGACGATTCAGCTATTCACTAATTCCTCTTTCTTTTAGTGTTGGCGGCTTGATCCTCGACAAGACTGTCACCAACCCAAACTTTGCTGGCATGGCGGTCTTCACCCCGGTCATCAATGGTGAGGAGTCATAAAACCTCACAGATGAAACTTGAATGGCTCCTTTGTTGAAAATGGGCGGAAGAAAGAAAAAGAAGAGAAGCGAGTGGTGCAGAGAACAAAAGCCAATATGCTAATAAGTGAAACGTCAAACAGTGATAGAGATAACGGTTGATTTGGTGCAGAGAACAAATATAGAAACATCTGTTCCAGGGCTGAAAAGTGTATTTAAAGCTGTTCAAGTTTCCTTCTCCATGTGGTTTAATGACAGACAGATGGAGATAGCATATTGCTGCTGGTGGATTTAATGCCAGACATGACAAATGAGAAGCGGGGTAAAATATGTTGTGCATCTCACTGTTCAAATAAAAAACACCAGAGCATACACATTTTATTGTGTAATCACGTCAATATTGAAGCCGTTATGTTCACTTTCCACATTTTCACCCTGTGTGTGTGTGTGTGTGTCAGGTGTGGGAGGTAACCTGGTCGCGGTTCAGGCCAGTCGGATCTCCACCTATCTGCACATGAACGGTCTCCCCATGGGGGATCCCAACGCCACCCCCAGGAAGTGCCCCACACCCTGCATCTCCTTCTTCGGCTCCTGTGAGTTGTTTCTCTGTTTCTCTCTCGTCGTTTTCTCTCGTGAAAACAGATCTTTTCCACAATGACTCGTCAGCGGTATTTGGCCTCGGCAACGAGTTGCACCTCACCGCACTCTTTGAATGGTTATACGAGTGGATCCTCTTTCTGTTCCAGCTGTGAACGCCCGTTCAGCCCGCGTGCTCTTCCTCCTGGTCGCCCCGGGTCACCTCGCCTTCCTCTACACCATCAACTCCCTGAGGGGAGGACACACCACCCTGACGGCCCTCTTCGTCACGTTCTACATGGTGGCTGCGCTACTACAGGTACACATAAACACACACTTAACTCCCACCTGCGGCTGAGGAGAGTGAAATATCTAGAAAACTGGGTGCAGCATTCGCATACTATTATTTGCTGAGAGTTTTATAACGTGCACCAAACAGAAAAAACTTTCATTTATAATTATTGTTTTGTTAAATCGTATTATTATTAATTATTATTATTATTATCATTAGAGGAGCAATTAGATTTAGAGGTAAGCTGGAATGTAGATACCCCCAGAAACCGTTTATTTGCCAGGAATGTTTACACAAACAAGGCATTTTTCTAGGCGGAAGGTGCACACATTAGTCATGAGACGTTAGACGAGACAAACAACAATCAACGACAACAACAGTGCAATGATATTAAATCAAGTATAAGATAAAGTGCTCAGACAAACAGATAACGTTAATGTAAGTGTATGTTAAAGTGACATGTGTGTTTAAGTTAAAGTGTATGTTGCACTACATGGTAAACATTTAGTGTACTTATGCAGGCGGGTGTTATGGTTAGTAAGTCACAGAGCTGATTGGTTGATCCAGTCTTTCTTGTCAGGGAGTTTTCTCTTCCAGATTGTTCCTGACTCGTGTGAGCCGAACATTTCTAATATCTTTATAGCGGTGTAAAGTCCAAAAGTCAACTTTTATTGAAAAAAAAAAGATAGATGTCATAATTTACAAAATTGCTGGTGTAGTGGCTAGCACTGTCACTTCAAAGAAAGTTTGCAGGTTCGGTTCTCGGTCTCAAAAGCTGACCCAGTCAATCAAGTACTGCCTTTCTTTAGTTCCTTTTTGAGAGCAGTAAAGTCTCATTGGTACATTGTGCTTCTGCTTCTGTCTTCCTCCAGGTGTTAATCCTTCTCTACCTGGCCGACTGGATGGTGCACTGGATGTGGGGGCGAGGCATGGACCCCGACAACTTCTCCATCCCCTACCTGACCGCTCTGGGCGACCTGCTGGGGACCGGCTTCCTCGCCCTCTGCTTCCACATGCGCTGGTTTATCGGCGACTCGGAATCGAGCGCGGGCAACTGAATGCATTGCACAGCGACTCCGCACACAAAAAAATGACAAAAACAACACGTACTCTACGCTTGCACGCACAGACAGTGACGAACATCGCCCGTATGTGTGGATATTATCTGAAAGCGGACATTGTCAACTACATTAGGGCTAATCTCCTGTAGGGCTCCGATTGATGGTCTAGTATTTGAAGGGGTAATAACGTTTCATCTTCAGGATACCAGGACTCTGGAGCACCACAGCAGCAGCCCGGAATCTGGACAGTATCCTAAACACACATATCTCCACCTCAACCAGTGAGCAAAAACTACCCCACTCCTCCTATATTTGACTTAATAACTTTGTCCTACTGCTTTTGTTATTATCACACTATTGACAATGATTACTAGTGTTGATAAATAATGCATTTGATATGAACTGTTCCATGCGCAGGGCTAGTCCTCATTATTTTCAATGGGAACGTTAGCCCTACCATTTTTAACACTTGAAACCAAGAAAGCAAAAAATATGTCCAAACGAGCCTAGAATGCTTAATCACCAAGTGCTACGTCATGTACAGACATAAGATACGTGTCTCATTTCGGATTTAGAGATTGCAAAGGGCTAGAAATGGTGGTGTTTACTTCAGGGGACAAAAAATTATTTCTTGCTGTAACTCCCCGTCAATAAATGGCTTAATTTGAGACCACAACTCTAATTCTCGAGTCGGGAATTAGGAACGTCAGATCACAATCCAACAAACGCTTACGTCAGCCACGACTAGAAGGCATTTACCTCTGCTTCCATCAGCAGTTGAGAATCTCCTAATTAAGGCCTATTTAACATTTTCCGTTCATGAGAATTGCGTGCTCACTCGCACAATAGCCTATATTTTGTTCCTCAAAATTCCTTTAGAGTCTGCAGAAGTTACACTGCTTCCCTTCTTTTTTTGAGGGGGGGGGGGGTCAAATCTACTAAAAACAGCCATTACGAAATGCCCCGAGTAAGATTAGTCTTTATTTGACCAGCAAACGCACAGAAAAAGTGGAAAATAGTAAGTGTAAAATTACCAGTTAGGAATTATTGGTACACCTGACACTCAAACACACCTTATTTTTGGCTGTAGCTCGCAAGGGTTTATTTTGAATGCCGAGAAGTTAGAGAGGTCATATTTAGGTGTTTCAGGTGAGGATAGCATCAGTCCCCCCTCCCTATCTGAAGCCATCCACCCACTGTCTACTGGAGAAAGCAAGTTGTTGTTGTTGTTGTTGTTGTTGTTGTTGTTGCTGTTATGTTGCCCAGGCCAGGCTTTCAGTAAGTGAAAAGAGGCTCAACATACTGGAAACAACCTGCAGAGCTCCGCCAACTCAACGCCATTGTTTTCACGCATTGGTACAATGTGTTGAGTTGCCTCAGCCAGGATGTGCCCACTCAGGTTCAGCTGTCTGGTACCAGATGAAAGGTTCCGATCTCTAAAATGTTTTGTGTGGATATTTGTTCTCTTTAATTTTACAACTTTAGTTGCTTGTTGGGAATCAAAACTGGAGCGCTGATCCTTTCCTATGAAAGAAAGACCAATGATGTTGTCTGAGGTTGGTTCACAGTTAGGTGACAGTGGCTACAGGAAGTTGTGGCAAACCCTTTTGTTGTGTGTTTGTATTCGTTTTCTTTCCGTTACCTTTGGATTCAGATTCACCAAAAGACCAGCGTAGCTCTTAAAGCTGTCCTACGGATCAGTCAAAGCAGCGCTGATAAAGACCCAGTCACACTAATGTGCAAAACATTTACATTTAGATAAATTCACTTCAATGGAATCAGTGGCGGGGTGAAGTAAATATATACATTGTTTTTTGCATAAAGTTCAAGTCATGTGAAATTGATCAATTAGCAAAAACACCCAACATACTTGAGAGAACAGAGGAGTGCTAGCTATCGTAGCTTATTAGCCGCGTTGCACCATCCGCTTGTATCTATCCCTCCTCTGTCGGAGCACGGTTAAAGGTTCTCTAAGCTAACAAGCTTGCCGTCAGTTAGCAAGTTTCGTTAGCTTAGACACATTTTCTTTCCCTCTCTCCCCCTTATAGTAACGATATGTCGAATGAAATGATGTACAATCTTGAGAACAAGGCGCAGTGCAAAGAAAATAGAAAGAGACCGGGAGATCTGTTATAACGGACTAGCGTTAGCTTGTCACCCGGTTAGCTATTTTCCCTAATTCATTTTTCTGTGCTAGTTTCTGGTGTGACCGGGCACCAAGGAATTGTATTACTTATTTTTGCAAATTCTGTAGAGTGCGTTAGAGTAAAATTCTGGTAAAACGTGTTTTTCTCACTACGGAAGCCCTGCGAGGTCAAGTTAGAAGAATAGAATCTAGTGCTCCATTTTTGGATTCTCTCTGAAAGTTTAATCCTGGCAAAACTTTTTTTTTCACCTGGCAAAACTTCCCCCCACTTTTCAGGAAATTAGAAAGATCATCCTGCCAGAACATTTCACCTGTTGTTAAGTCATCAACACAGGAGAAAACAATTCAGATTGTTTTTTCTCTCTTCCGGGCCTCTCTGGGCTTCCGTATTTCACACAAATAATTGATAAAAATAACTAATAATAATCTCTCTGGTGAGGGAGCAGCCTGACCTTTTGTAAGTGAATGACTCGACTGGGCAAAAATCGGTTTAACCTCAGTAACACTCTATCTGCCGCCTGACTGTGAGACTCCATTTCCATTTTCGATGGAATGTACCGAGTCCAGACACAACCCCGACGCGAAGCCCAGTGTTTTAGGAGAGACCCGCATGTGACGCTCGACTTGTCGAACTTCTGTGCTATTTCGAAGGGGCCAGCAGAATGCATGTGCAGGGCACATAATGTGAATGTGCAAAACTTGATTATTTTATCTGTTGAAAATGTTGTTATGGTCTTACTGATTTTTTTTTTTTTTTTTATGTGTCGATTATGTGATTTTTTTTGGGGGGGTTTTCTATTCCTTTCCTCCTCTCCCTAATCTTTTTAACTCTTCGTGATTTTAAAATTCATGTTGTAATATTTCACCGGGCAAACAACCACTGTAAAGATGAAGCAAGTTCTCCGCGCTGGTCAAAGGCACAATGTACTGTAATCTGCAAAAGAAACGGACACCAGAGGGCGCCGCAGGGATCCTCTTAACTCTACAATTGTTCAGTGCGTCTCTGCAGTGCATCGCTGGATTCGAACCCGCGCGAGTCCAACCGGAGTGACGCTTTTATTTTGTCTTCTTTTCCACAGACTTGTTGTAAAAGTTGCATCCTTCCATCCGTTCACTCTCAGTCTGTATCCTCCACTCTCTTTCTGACCAGGTGCCGGCGTTCTGCCTCTGTGTCAAATGGAAAGTTGTGAATACTTCTATAAAAGGGGCAAGTAATGCTTTGTCTATTTATTTTTAGATTGCACACAAAGCAAATTGTATATATTATATTTATTCTATATATAAGGTTGTTTATTTTGTCATTTCATTTTGGCTCTGTTTCCTTGTCACCATGTTGTTTTTGTCATTCTCTTCTCTTTCACCTTTTTTTTTTTCTTTTTGCAAAAGGCCAGTAGAGCTTCTTCGTTTTCACCGGCGGTGAGGCTAACGAATAGCACGGTGCCTAATACCAGTCTTTACACACCTCGCGCACACGCACACACACACACACCCTGTCACACACACAGAGAAAACATACTTATAAAACATAGAATGGCCTTAACCTATGAGAGCCGAGCTCAACTCAGAAGTAACCCAATCAGGAGCTAGGTTCGCCACAGAGTAGCGTCTCTTTAATTAGCGTTGATTAATAAAAGATGTACAGTTGATTGTGATTGTAGTGTAATAATGACTTTATATGACGCAGCAGCGGAGAGGAGGAGGGCGGGTGGCAGCAGCCGTTGTTCACAAATGCGCAAAAACGAGGACTTTGAGGCTGAAAAAGCTCAGTATGCTGGTTTCACGGGGCAGGAGTAAGAAGTAGGATTTTTAAGCCAGCAAAAAAAATGTGTCACTTCTCCTTATGTTTCCACCTGTATCTGAAATAGCCAGCCTGTTAAAAACCCTTCAACCACCCACCGCCTTGTTAACCTCAGTGCTTCAAAACCCTCAAGCCCCTGAATCCTCGGGTTGCCAACACCCACGTCGAGGTGGAGCCTCTGATTCAGACTCTGAACCTCCACCATAAAACTCTGGTGTCAGTCTCACTGGGGCCGAGGTCTTTGCATTCTCTGTGTTCTCTTCTTGTAAAAGCCCTCCCTCTGTGAGGCTGGAGGAAGGCTCTCTCCCTGCAGGACTTTGTAAATTGCTGGAAATAAAGGATTATATTATTTCATACCATTTCTATTCTTACTGTCTGTTTTTGTCAGCTTGTGTCGGTGATCTGACGGGATCCATGCACTCTTTTCTAAGTACAGATGTTCAGAGGCAGAGATAAGACCATAAGATAATAACGTATCCCCACAAGATAAGAACGTATTCCCACAAGATAATAACGTATCCCCACAAGATAAGAACGTATTCCCACAAGATAAGAACTTGTAACCAAAAGATAATATTTTTTTCTTAGATAATAACTTGTTCCATCTAGGCAATTTTGTATTCACACAAGAAGAAAACAATTCCCACAAGATAATACAAAATTGTTCCCAAAAGATATTAACTTGTTCCCACAAGATAATAAAAATGTGTTCCCACAAGATAATAACTTGTTAATTTAAGATAAGAACTTATTCCCACAAGATAATACAAATTTGTTCCCACAAGACAACATTTTATACTTGTTTGCACAAGATTAGAAAAGTATCACTTTTCTGGACTTTAGGGACTGTAACAGTGCTTTGCTATTCTGGGGTTTTCACATTCACTTGAAAGCTGCTGAAGTTAAAGTGGCAAAGCAAAGCAACACAAACTAAACTAATTACGGTCAAATCAAAATCACCTTCTGTTAGCGGCTGGCCACATCACAAAAAAAGGGAACCGCTGGTCCTCTTCTTTGTCCTCGTCTTCCTCTTCACTCTGATTGGAAGTTTCCCAAAAGATTGCAAGAGATTTAATTGTTGAACTTGTGTGTCTAATGTAAGAAACAGTGTGCAGTGTTTTGTAAAGCAGTAAATGTATTTTATACTTTTGATGTATTGGTTTAAGGTATGTTGGCCAAAAATAAGGTTTTGATGCTTTCGTCGAAGCGTTCACTCTCAGCGTGTGAGCAATCGCAAACAAACTGCAAAAGGCTCTTGCAGCTTCATTACCATGAGGTTATTAACTCTTACACTGGAAAATGTTTGGATAAAACAATTTAGTCATTGACATTAAATAGATACGGAATAGAACACACAAGGCGTAAATAAAATATATCTTTAAATATGATGAACAAACAAGCCAAAGACAAAAGGGAGGGAAAGGGTGAGAACGACAGTTCATCTAGCAGGAGATGAGCAGAGGGTTGACGCTGCTGGTTTTACACCCTGAAGATGGACCCGGGGGTTTCTCTCGTCTCTCCCCTCCTTCGTCCTCCCCCCTGTTTCCAAGGAGATCCCTGGAGGAGAGCCGGGCACAGAGGGCGTCAGCTATCTGCAAGACCTGAGATGGACCTGGGGAAACACCACGGATCTTTCTTAGCAAGGAGCCACACTAAACTACCAATACTTGGACAAGTGGAAGCTGTGGAACACACCTACCGTCTCCACTCCTGCTGCACACATCCAGAGTGTCCATCACGATCTTCCCCAGAGCCCGGCGGGACACGTTCTACAGAGAGGGGGAGAGAAGTTTGTCTTCTTCATTTCATCTATAAGGGAATGTACAACACGAAAAACCAACCCGTCCTCACACCTTAACGACTGTACCAGCGACAGGTGCACGCTTTAACCGCGTGGTTAACGTGGTGAACTGAAACAAACCACCGCTTGGTTTCCTCAGTACGTTTGTTACGTAACATGGGTCACACGCGTGAAGCACGGTGAGCACGTTACATGAGTTAAAGTGAGTCCGTGTTGACTTTTGGCTTCACACGGGACAGGAACACAGGCGTCCTGGGTGAAAGTCCCGTGTTTGCACTCAGTCGCTCTGACCTCTTCCTTTAATATTCCGATATTAATAATGTTAGATTTGTTTATCTAATATTGAACACTTTGGGGCTACATAAATCATAATGAAATACATAATCAAATGAATAAATGGTGTAAAATGTATACATGGAGGGTTTTATAACAAGCGGTCCTTTTACATTTTACAATATCATTTTGTATTACACAATAACGTCAGAGGCCGGTGACGACGACACTGTCGTGAAAAGACAGATTATGAACTAAATATGTCATTATGAAAAATAACATATTTAACATGATGAAAAGTGAGAGTCATAGAATAAAACTTGATATGAAATAAAAGTTATTTGTCAGTTGTTATTCTATAACAATATATGTACATACATATAACACTGTATATTGTACACACTGCATTCATATGTGTATTTATTTCATAACATCTTTGTTATTTATTTAACAGTGAATAATTTACACAAATTACTGGCATGTATCTCACACAGTTCCACTCAGCTTAAATACTATCATCTTCTTTTTGTGTGTATCCTTCGTCCTTCCAACTCAGTAGCCAACTAGGATGGAATGAACACTAGATGGCAGTGAAGAGGCGCGCGCGCGTGTGTGTGTGTGTGTGTGTGTGTGTGTGTGTGTGTGTGTGTGTGTGTATGTGTGTGTGTAAACCTTGTTGCGGAGCTGCAGCAGCAGTGTGAGGGCATCTGTGAGTTTGTCCTCCAGCAAAGACAGACGTGTCTTCTCTCTCTCCTCCGTCCTGGTTTTGTCCTTCTGTTCCTCGGGCCTCTGGGAAACAGGAAGGACGAACACATGAATGCAAACGAGCTCCTGAACCGCGTTTAGTAATCAGTTTCTAAAACGAGCTTCACACAGATATACCTTCTCATGATCTACACTTGTAGGAGGAGCCACTTCAAAGACAAGGGAATGGGAGTTTTAGTCCAACCAACATTTCTCTATCTGGATGCAGCGACACGATGATGACGGTGATGAGGATGATGATGGGTTAATTAAACCTTTAAGGTTGAAGGCAAAGGGATGGACTCAAGTTCGTAGAAGGTCCAGGGACTGCATCTTCCTTCTCTTTGACCTCTTGACCTCATGAAGCTGTATTGGTGGCAGTGATCTGACGGACAAGCATCGCTCTTCTTCATCCTTTAGTGATTCAGTGTTCCCATTGGTTTTTCCTCATATTTGTCTTTTGTTTGGCCAGTACTCAGACTTGTCCACAGTTTAAAAAAGTAAACTTCAACATGGACCGTATTTTCCCATAGTTTCTTATCCAAGTGACAAATGGGGACAGCAGCTTTTGTTTTTTTAATTGGGAGAACGCTGCAATG
Organism: Taurulus bubalis; assembly: GCF_910589615.1. Taxonomy (NCBI): domain Eukaryota; kingdom Metazoa; phylum Chordata; class Actinopteri; order Perciformes; family Cottidae; genus Taurulus; species Taurulus bubalis. The sequence goes on along the minus strand of NC_136593.1, from coordinate 21,901,921 downwards.
AAATCGCTCGGGGCAACTCCTCACCGTCAACGCACGTCCACTAAAAGTGTTGCTGACAGACTCAGATTATTATTAGAAGAGTCTGACAAAAAATTTAAAAAGCACCCTATATGGAGAAATAAAACCCTTTTTTCTTAAACTTTCACTTCAGTCTGTTTGTTACTGTGTTTAAATCTCTCGCAAGGTTTCGGCCTCGAGATGAACGGAGTGCTCAGTCATGGCGTAGAAAATCTTTTAGAGAACCCAGAGCTGTGCTTTCTGTTCTCCCGACACAGCAAACTCTGACAACAACCGGCGTTCCTCTTGCCGATGCAGCAACAAGTCCCCTCTCATGAGACTTTTGGAATGAGATTTCTCCTCGAGCGAGATTTGGTGGAACACAGAAACAAACAGACCGCACTGAAGTGAAAGGAGGTTTTATTTCCCTGTGGGGTCCTGTCCATAAGGTTGTCAGACACTTGCAATAACAATCTGAGCCTGTCGGCAGCAGAAACAACACTTTTAGTGGACGTGTTGACGTTGAAGGTTTCTTTCCCCACTACCTCATCTGATATTAAAGCTCCAGAGCTTTACAGCTGTTTGCAGCTCATCTGCCCTCCAAGCTTCTCCTTCCCACCTTTTCTTTTTCCAAGCATCTGCTTTCCTCCGGCTTCTCTTGATTTTGTTCCTTCCAGCTGCGGCGCCCCCTGCTGATGAGGTTTCTATCATGCAGGTAATAACTCTGAGGGTCAGCCTGATGGACCGCGTGGCTCTGACATCTGGAGGGAGAAGCAAGAAAGAACACATCAATAAAAAAAAGGACATTTGGAATTAAAGAGCGATTCTGCGGCGGTGTCAGAAGCGGACTAACGGACCCTTTGCCACAGCCGTGCGGTCGGTGCTTCTTCGCCTCCGACAGGCTGCACTGCCCTTCCTCCCTCGTGCCTCTGTCCTCCTCCTCCTCTTCGTCGGAGGCCGCTTTCCCCTCCACCGCTCTCTGCAGACACTCTGTAGGAGCAGTTACTTTAAATGGTGTTAACTGTCAATACTCTGTTGCAAAGCGTCATTTATTAATGAATAAAAATGTTCGTGTGGCCTGAAAAGCACAACATCTGTTACACTGTCAAACTGTCCGGGGTGAGAGGAACGGGATACTGCAAAGCCTTAAATACATCAACAACCCCTGCAAAAAAAAACTACACGAAAAACATGCTAGATGTGTGCAAACGGCAGTGATAAAAATATGAAATATAGAAAGAGCTAGATTACCTGTCTTGCTGCAGGCGTCTGCTGCTCCGATTGGGTACGTCTCATGATGGGCGGGGTCGGGGATGCAGGCGCAGCGGGATCTGAGGGTGGCGACCAAAAGAGAGAGAGCATAACTTGTTTGTGCTTTTGGCTGTGCTTTTATTTTTTGAGTGGTGTTTGTTGAACGTTAACCTCATCTGCATTTCACCCGACACTATCACTCAGTGGGAGTTGTGTGTAACTGGAGCTGCTGGCTTTAGCGCAGTGAAATATCAAATCAGTAGAGCGTAGAGGCAAATGATGTGTAAATACACACACACACACACCTGTACTGGTGTAGTTCAGCCTCCAGTTGGCTGATCCTGGACTGGAGCTGCGGCACGGCCTGCGCCTGCTCCTGGATGGTCCGAACCCTCTGAAGGCCCAAACTCAGAGCCTCCCTGGCGTCCTCCGCCCGCCTCCTGATGGAGAGATCATCCCAGAGCATCAGAACCATTCCTCCCATCTCCATCCACTCAAAACATCATCCGGCTGACTTCACTTCAAAGATGAATTACCTTATGTGAGCGTTCTCCTTCCTCAGCGCCGACTCCGCCCCGTGACTTTTGCGCACCTCCTGGTAGGCCCAGCGCAGCTCCTCCTCCAGGCGCTCGTTGAACTTCATGGCCTCCTCCAGCTGGCCGTCACGCGCCGAGCGGATCAGCTTCAGCTCCCTCTCCAGGGGGTCCCTGATGTCCCGTCTCCTCGCCACCCTCCTCGCCGCGTCCCCTCCTTTGATCCTGCGTGTCGGCACCAGTTTGCCCTGTTCGAGGGTGATGGAGGTCGTCGGGGTCGAAGCTGGGGTGTTGAAGACGGAGGGGCTGGGCGGCGGGCGGCTGCTCTCCCGCCGGAGGGCCACCTCCAGGGCCAGGCAGCGAGCGTCGCTCCCCTGCAGCGCCGAGCGGAGGTCCTCCACCAGCTCCCGCAGAGCGGCTACCTCCTCTGGTGGAGGAGAAGAAGAAGATGAGGAAGGAGAAGAAGAAGATGAAGAAAAAGAGGAACACAAAAAAGTAGAAGAAGAAAAAGAAAGGAGGGTGAATATTATGAAAAATGACATAGTTACAAGTTACTCAAGTACTGTACCACTGTAAGTTGAATGCAAAATGCAAATTTGCTATTTTAATGACAATTTGTACAGTTTGAAATGAATGCAGAGTTGTTGTTTTGTTTTTTTTGCTTTATTTAACTTTTGAGTTATAGTTCCCTATATTTTAGAGGGTCTATTAAATTAATCAATAATAATAATAATCCAATACAGTAATATAACATTAAATAATAGTAACAGTCTGCACTTTTACTTCAGTGACGTTTTTGATTGGAGAACTTTTTCTGATCAGTGTGGGATATTGTTTTCTCATGTAAAGAACCTGAATACATTTATCGTTGCTAGTTTTTGGGAGAATGCAAAACTATATTGGTGGAAAGTAACCAAGAGCAAGGGTTCCCTCCTAACTCTCCAATATTTCCCATCTTTGTACTCTTTCTACTCCTATCCGGCAGCTTGGTTACTTCAGGTTCACCACGTCGAAAAATAGACAAGATTGTTGTCAAAGGTGAAATCAGCTCCCGACCTTTTTCTTTGGCCCCTGACCCCTTTGTGGGGAAAGCACTTGTGTCTCCTCATCTTTGAGTTGTTTTAAAAGTGACTCCCCCTCTACACCTCACAGATGAGTCCAATACTGATGAATAAGACTCAAAGAGGTCAAACTCTCCAATATTTCACAGAAAAAGAATAGAGAGAGACGGTCTAAAATATGAACACAATGTTGTTGTTTCTTCTTTTCCTCTCTCACCAAAGCTCTCACATTGATCTTGTGAGCTTCATTTCTAAAGTAGCTTTTGTATTTGGTACATTTGCTTAAGAAAGGGGGCAGAAGGAGAGAACAGATGGCGCAGGAAATGGAGAAGGTGAAGAAGATGGAGATGGAGAAGGTGAAGAAGATGGAGATGGAGAAGAAGATGGAGATGGAGAAGGTGAAGAAGATGGAGATGGAGATGGAGATGGAGAAGGTGAAGAAGATGGAGATGGAGAAGAAGATGGAGATGGAGAAGGTAATGAAGATGGAGATGGAGATGGAGAAGGAGAAGGTGAAGAAGATGGAGATGGAGAAGGTGAAGAAGATGGAGATGAAGATGGAGATGGAGAAGGTGAAGAAGATGGAGATGGAGAAGAAGATGGAGATGGAGAAGGTAATGAAGATGGAGATGGAGATGGAGAAGGAGAAGGTGAAGAAGATGGAGATGGAGATGGAGAAGGTGAAGAAGATGGAGATGAAGATGGAGAAGGTGAAGAAGATGGAGATGGAGAAGGTGAAGAAGATGGAGATGAAGATGGAGATGGAGAAGGTGAAGAAGATGGAGATGGAGAAGGTGAAGAAGATGGAGATGAAGATGGAGATGGAGAAGGTGAAGAAGATGGAGATGGAGAAGGTGAAGAAGATGGAGATGAAGATGGAGATGGAGAAGGTGAAGAAGATCACTCTAAACAAAGTGGGAAAGGTTACATGCTAAGACAGAAACAATAACTGCTGCTATATTAGTGGAGCAATATAAACCTGCAACATCTATTATTCCCTTAACTATCCCCTGGAAGCCGATCAAAGCAATAACACGTGCAACATGGAGACATCCGGGCTGGTGCGCTACCTGACTCGCAGTCCTCTGCGGTTCGACCTTTGACCGCCCGGTGAACGGTTCCGTTCTGACCCCTCGCCAGGTCGAAACTCACACATTTCCTCCGCCTGACGCGCGGCCACCGGAGCCGGATCTGCCTCTCCACCAGCTCGGTGTCCTCGGTGACGGGCAGCCGCACCGCGCACTCCCCTGCGCCTCTGCCGCGCACGCGGAAATGCCCACAGAGCCGCGAGTGGAAGTCCTTGAAGGACAGCCGGCATGGCAGCGCGGAGCACGCATCTTCGAACTCCTCCTCGTCTTCCTCGCACCTTCCTCCATCCCCGGATCCTGCTTCCTTCCCCGCTCCGGGGAGACCCAGCACGGCGCACAGCGCGGTGAAGTCCTCAGCCGACACCGCGTCGTCCCGGCTCGGGTGGGCCAGGTGGTGGAAGACCTCCTGCAGGTATTGGTCCATCCCGGTGGCCAGGACGACGATCTCGTTTTCCGCGCCGGGATCGGGGCAGTGGTGGTGAGCCAGCGCGCTCCGGAGCCACTCGCTCTTACGCGCGGTCCGCGGCGAGGCCCGGACGCGCTGCGGGGCCAACGCGGTGCGCTCCATGACTGCACATGAACCGAGTCAAGCTCTGCCTTTGGATCTCACCACAGGATTGACAAAATAGTAATAATTAAAATACACAATCCAAATGTGGGTTGACGCTGCGCGACTCCCTGGAGAAACTTCACTTTGGATTCCGTCCCGGCGCATCGAGATCTGATCCCCTCGGGGGAGAAAAAAAAAGTGAACCGACTCCACCCTTTTGTGTGCACTCTTACCGCGCACGTGTGAGAGTGTGTGTGTGTGTGTGTGTGTGTGTGTGTGTGTGTGTGTGTGTGTGTGTGTGTGTGTGTGTGGAGAGAGAGAGACTGTATCAGCAAGGTGCGTTCCGCGTACAGTAGGTATGTAAGACAATGGAGGGCAATTCTGCTTCTGTATGATCACAACAAGGTGACCTCATATCGTGTTGGAGCCTTTTGGAGAGCCAAAAACGACCCGCCACCACCCAGACTGAGTCACGGTGGGTTTCCGTTTACACCTTTTTACCAGATTGAATGTAGAGAGGATCTTGACTCACTGCATCCACAACCGCAAAGTGTCTCCTGGTACTCTTCACCTTCTGTTCTCACTCCCACGCGCGCGGAGACTTCACTCGGGAAGTCAAAGATGAGTTAGTTTCCAGCGAAACGGAGCGGCCGGAAGTAGCTTTCCCCGCCCCCTTGGTCTCTCCACCTGACAGCCATAACAAAGAGAGTAGCTCGGTTACGCGCTATGACGAGGCCGTGCCACGGGCATTACGCACTGCTAACACCCGAACTACAGCAGCTCACATAACTCCAGCGTGTCAGAATTAGTGCCAAAAAACTATTATGACAAATGTTGTCATAAAAAGAAAAAACAGACGTAGTATAGGAGGTTTGGAAGCCCGTTTTCGCCACTGTGATAAACAAAGTAAGATCTTGTAAGTCATAATTATGAGATACTATCTCATATTTCGACTTAGTATCTCATAATTTCGATTTAGTATCTCATAATTATGATTTACAGGATCTTCATTTTTTGTATCACAGTTGTGGAAACGGGCTTCCATAAGTATGTTGTGACAAATTAATAATAAAGTTAGTAAAAGTACTAACTAATAGTATGGTGTCTTTTTTTTTAAGTCATCGTATATTTTTTCATTTGAAAAAGTATTAAAACATGCAGTATAATATTCTGTATAAAGTCGTATAGACAATCGTAAAAAAATAATATATTATGTCATGAAATAGGTATAGACAATATCATAGTATAGAATGTAGTCAAAGCCTTGCCTTTATTGCATAGTATGAATACAAAATATATAAAGCCATAAACATGCCATAATGTCATGAAAAGGTCGTAGTATATTTTGTCATAAAATATGTCATAACAAATATAAACAAGTTTTTTTCAGTTGTATGTTCCTCCATGTATTGAATATGTCCAGATGCTAATATCTATAAACATCTTTTTCAACTGAATCCTCCTTACATTTATTATCTGATGCTTTTATCCGAAGCCACAGGTTCAATCATGTGGATACAACACAAAAACATACAAGTACATCATTCTCAGCAAATATGCTGAAGAGACAGAGAAAGATATTATTTATTATATCTTTGCCAGAGCAGATGAGTTTTTGGTCTGTGTTGAGTTTCTCTCCTTCCTTAAGTCATTGGGGCGCTCAGGCTGCAACAATAACAAACAGCATCACAGTATAATAATACTCAACAATACTCAGTTTAGTAATCAAAGCAATTGCATTGCATTGATTATTGATTACTCAGATCAAAAGCAGATTTTAAATATGTGGGTTTTGGAGAATGTCTGAGGTGTTCCAGAGGGGCAGCAATGGAGAAAGCTTTAAGAATAATGATGCACATAATTTATATATTTATGTAGCACTTTTCTTAACATGGTTACAAATTGTTTTTCAGAAGAAGAAAAAAAAACACAAACATAAATCAACAATAGAATAAAATGAAACAACAGAGCGCTGCTCCAACAGCAGCGAGACAAGCGGGAAACTAAAAAACTGACGTTGACGGATCAAATGGCGGCTCACCTGTTCTCCGTGTTTCCTCCTCCGTAGCGCGGGGAACAAATCCTAAAACAAACAACTTCAGGAAAAGCTCAGAGAAGACGTGCTGTTACAACTGAAGCTGACCCTGAGGGGAGAGGGTCTGTTGCCACGACACAAACAAACAACGAACAAGCGTCTTTCTGCAGATCCATCGGTCACTTCTATGTCGGCATTGTGCAGAGGAACCTGTCATGGCGTACGGCTGTAAAGAGGCTCTGTGTGTTTCTAATTGAGTGGAGGTGAAATGAGCAAACCGCTCAGGTAGCTAATGCTCAGGAGACCTGAGATTGTGTGTTTGGACCTTGTGTTGTGCAGAACATGTTAATAAGGTCCAATGCTGGAAGGGAAGAAGTCAAACATGGGGTGAAACTGCAGGAAAGTGTCCCCGATCAGATAGCTTTAATTAATCATTTAGAATAGTTTATAAAACTAACTTGTTGTAGTTGTTAGCCATTCGATGAAGCATACCGAGGGAGAGATTTGTCCCATGATGCATTGCGTTGAGTCTGGCGACGAATCGGAGGCCGTGTTGCTTCGCCTTCTTTGAGGTCAATTTTGAGATCTTACGCTGCATAGAGGTTATTGGAGGTAAAATAGTGTTTTTCATAGACCTCCAAAAGTATCAAAGAGATAAAAACATTTGAACACTTTGTTACATATTAACTTGAAAGTGTATTTTTCTTCTGAAATACATTTAGCTTTACTGCCCCACCGTTATTTATGTTTTCTGATCTGAACTGTGCCGACATACCAGCATCTTTAACATTTTAAATGTATCTGAGTGAAATTTTGGACTGTGACATCTTTTCGTTTAAAACCCTCCAGACTGGTTACATAATAAATAATCATTTTGAAATGAATAAAGCTCGCAGACCAGAATCCTGTCCAGGGTTAAAGACCATACTTTTTCCACTTTGCATGCATGCTAATGTACGAAAGACCTGGCTGGCAGATGAGTCACCTGAGGTCACATGAGCTCAGAGAGAGAAACCTGAGATATTGTTTCGTCTTTGTTTTGCTTTGCAGCACTCATCTGAACACGGCTGAACCGCAACGCTCGCTGACTGACTCATCGGTGGCTTTTTCTTTACCTTTTGGAAAGGAGTGTGAGCGTTCTGTTCCAGCTACTAGCCCAAGACAAACAAATGCATCTTCTCAAACACACACAAATTGTCCTGAAGAGATACCTGCGGCCTGTTTAACGGACATGTGTGGGCATGCAGAGCTTCGCTCAGGTCCTCTGGCTGTCGTCTCGGAAACGTATGTTCTTCCTTCCCGGCCTGCCGGGGGGAGAAATATGTGATAACACAGATCGAGGTCCAGGTGTGCACGACAGCCGCAGATATTAGTGTCATTAAACACACCAGTGTACTGGAAGATAAAAAGCTACTCCTCAGTAGGCGATCACCATGCAGCAAGCGTTGGGGATCTTCAGTTGAAATGTGTGCAGTTTTGGGAAAACAAAAGAGGCAAATGTATATAGATTTCACCTGAATAGGAGTCCAGCTGCAGTATGTGAGACCCGCCCTCCATCCTGACTGCTATTCTTTAGGAAATAAAGATCTTGTTCCTCCATCAAGATGCGTCCTAAAGGAGCACAGGCTTACATAAGTCACATAATATATGTTTTGGTCAGGGTTAAAGCTCTCTTTATCAGTTCTTCCTATATGTGTGTGTGTGTGTGTGTGTGTGTGTGTGTGTGAGAGTGGGGTAACTAGAAGTTAATGTGCAGCTCAGCATGAGTCCCCTCAGCCCTGCTGTCACGCTGCCTCCCTCTGAGAGTTCAGTCCTCCAGATGCTGCCTGCTCCGGGTGAAAGGACCTGATCTGAAAATGAAAGGATGGGAAGCTGTAAATAAAGAGGAGGGTGTGTGTGTGTGTGTGTGTGTGTGTGTGTGTGTGTGTGTGTGTGCGTGCGTGTGTGTGTGTGAGGGGGGGGGTAGTTAGGGACTGAAGCTGCATGCCTTGCTTGACCAAGTGTGTCCTGTCGTTCACCTTTGAGAGGAGGAGTGAGGCGGTATCAGTATTGATAGGAGTCGGGTTTAAGGCTTTGTGTTGGCTGCCATATGCTCCTCTGAGGGTCAACAAAAAGACAAATACAGTCACACACACACACACACACACACACACACACACACACACCTCTTGGAAGTGGAGTGGTGAAGCTGACCGATTTGCCGTGTCAGTTCACCGAGGGTATCGTCCCGGTTTAACCCCCTCAGGGAAGTGAAGGTCCCTAAACGTGAGGTCACCCATGTCGACCTATTCGCCAGCTTTTTGTTTTTTTTGCGCTCTTACTTTTTTTATTGATCTGCGACCATTTCCTGTCAAAGCCTTTCGGGGCTGAGCCGCATGTCAAAGACAGGATGATGGTGGCAGAGTATCATTCGTACACGGAAATCATCCTCTTGTATTGCCCATTCAAACAGCATTCATTTGTATGTGCACCTCACAAATTAAAGTCTGATATTCATACTTCTTCTAGCTCTTGTTTTGCTCCACTGGTCTAAACATGTACAGTGTACAGGTATTTTTTTACAGCTTTTTTTTTTTTTTTTACTGAAAACAGCTGGCTCCTGCGGCCAAAAACATCACAAAGGAGCGCAGTGATGGTGAAAAAAAGTAAGTTGTGGGCCGTAAAAAAGGAACAATGAGCCAAATGACGGTAACGCGTCCAGGTAGAGCTCAGGGGAAACTGTTGGGTGATAAGTCGTCACTATCAGCAACCCCTCTCACGTTGTTTAGGGAGCAGTATCTCAAAATGCAAAGTGGTACTTAAGTAGGCCTACAGTGAGTGAGTAAATGTTCTTATTTAGAATCTTTGAGAGGTGGCCTTTTTTTTCTTCTTCTCAGTTTATGGGGTTTACACAGTACGGGTTTGACAGTTTAAGACTAAGTATACAACCAGTGATGCTATACATCTTCACTGTATTGTAGGGGCTACTTTGTACTTAGGACAAACAATCTTTTGTCAGCAGCACATGGAGTGCTCTGGTGATCTCACCACTGTGTGTGCTCAGGTGTGTTTATCTATGTGGAGCAGCACAGTATCTGACCTAAATCTCTCACAAAACTCTGAGATGTGAGGGTGCGGTGGGGTTATTACACATTTTAGTTTAAGTGTGGGTTCCTGACCCAAAGTGAATTCTAAAGACTCTAATAGTAGAGCGGCTTTGAGTTTAATGAAAATTACAGCCTAGAGACCACCTTGTGATGGAATCCCACCGGCCGCAATGCCAAACCTACTTCCAGCTCAAACCACACCCACCTATAGCTTTCATTGTGAACAAATGTTCCGTGACGCCAAAGCAGGGGCATACAGTGTGTGTGTGTGTGGGGGGGGGGGGGGGGCGTTCTCGGACCACCCCTATCTTAAAACTTGAATTTCAGTTTGATCTCAACTACACATCTGGAAAGTTTCCCATTTTGCATAAAATAAATCTGACAAACCCCTAAAAAAGTACTCATAACCGCATTCGTGGTAGCTCCCACAGCAGAGTCTCCAGGAGATTGACAAGGTGGAAACAATACCAGCGTTGCTGTTGCTGCTCTAAACTACCAAATGGGACTGCAATTTTCTAGCTACTAAAGAATACGCTAGACAGCTGAAGACCCAGGCTTTTTTTTTTAAAGAGCTAAAAGGAAACTAAATACTGGTCTTTCATGTGCTATTCACTGGGGACATAATTACAATAGGAAGATAATGCTCCTCTGTGTCTGTGATGTGCAAAGAGAGAACTGTTACGTGTTATCGAACTTTAAAGGTGATACTATGGCAGGGCTTAAATGTAATCCTTCTGCAACTTTTTTTTTTGCTTTATAGTTTACAATAAAGGCATTTAGATCCATGTGAACACTCAGCCTTGCTTCTTTATGATGTTTTTACCATGATGAGGCCTTGCCACAGTATCAAGGGTGACCCTGATTTGACAACTGTCACTGTGGACAGCTGTAAACGATGACAAGAAGAAACCAACAAAGGACATTAAAGCAGACAAATAGTCAAAGGCTGACAAAGTCCATCAGTCTGGCGAGCTCTAAACAATCCAGATGGTTCGACGTCCTTGAAAGGCCTCCCTCCCATTCACTCACTTTGTAGTCGATCATAAACCGAGCGCATTGTTCAGCCGCATCTGCCAACCTCTGAAAGCAGTCCACGTCCTCCTTGTGGGTTTGTGCAAATGTTACGAATTTGCGTGTGAAAGTAAACACTCCTCACAAACGCCGATTCATTCTCAACCACGCGATCTGTGATCGATGTGGAGTGTGTCAACACCGAGCCTGACGTGAGAAATTAGGTTCACGACAAGAAGCGGGCTCGGATTACTCCTTCAATGGAGACGTGATTTGTTATCTGTGTGTGTGTGTGTGTGTGTGCGTGTCACATTGTAAACAGCACTCTGCATAGTGACAATGTCAACATTTCCTCATTCCTGAGATATCCAAGGATCACCGGTCCACCTTTGAGCTGTCCCACCTGTGCACAAGGTCGCCGCTAAGATGCAAGCATGCACATTCACATTCAGCCACCTACCCACCCTCTCACACATACTCACACACTCACACACTAACTCACTAACACACTCACACAATTTGCCAACTGCATTCCTGAGAGCCAATGAATGCACTGGATGAGGTTAAAGGCAAAGCGGAGGAGGCGTGTGGCTACAGGTAGAGGCTCTGAGCTGCTACATTTGCACACTGTCTGGGTGTGACTGACACACACCAAACACACACCGAACACACACCTCCCTGTGTCCTGTAAAACTCCTGTAAAAGGAAAAGAGGCCACCAGTCCTTTGCAAACACGTGCACAGCTTAGCTGCTCAGAATACTTGGCCGTGAACGAATGATGCGTTCCTTGCCGTTTGCACATCCACAATACTCACCAACAACCTCCATCTCACATGTGCACACACACACACACACACACACACACACACACACACACACACACGCCAGAAGGTTTTAGGAAATAAAATGTTGTTGTTTTTGGGGTTCTGTAAGTATAGACCTGATGGTCAGCTGCTAGCGCCGATAGGTGACTAGGACACATATCTTTAGACTCTTAAGAAACTTTTTCTGCACAACAACACGATTATTACAGCGATGGTAAAGCTGCAGCCCTGCACACCTACGTAGATGTTTTCAGTTATCGTAGCTGAGAAATATTCTTCCACAGAAGACTTTTTGATAAAGTAGGAAATGCACAAGGTACAAACATTTGAACTGGAAAAAGCACGGCTCAACAGATGCACTTTAATTAAATGGGGACAATTCACCTCAAAATCAAAAATACATTTAACTCATCTTTTTATCAATGGAGGTTGATTTTGTGCGAGTTGACGAGGTTTGGAAATATGGGCCGTAGAGATGTCTGCCTTCTCTCCAATATAATGGGACTACATGGCACCGGCAAAACATAAATAAATCAAATTTGAAAAACTCAACAGAAAAATCTTGACCTTGGTTACTCAATAAAATCACAGAGCTTGATCGGCCTCCTGTTCGTATACTGCTAGATCACCTGACGCCAGCTGCATCTCGGGCTTTAACGAGCCTCTCGTCCATGAGTAGGTGCACGCTTCCTTCTGCGAGAAAACAGTTCCAACATGAAATTGCTCAAAACAAGGACTGTTAATTATCTTGACTTACCTTTCTGTTTGTTATTGACTTTTTCAAATGTTTTTTTTGGAAGAGGAAGCTGTCCCTTTAAGTAATGTGCTATGTATTAGCGTCAGTCAAAGGTGTCATTAGGTCTGTGAGAAGTGTGTGAGCTGACAATTGTGCCCAGTTTTCAGACATAAGACAGGTATTTTAGTGTTCTTTTGACAATATTTTGTCTATTTTCATGGTTTGATGTATAGTGTGCAGACACAGACCGTAGGCTACACATATTAATGTACACAGCACACTTTGTTACAATCAGAGTCTGAAACAGAGTTATTGTCAAGTGGGTTTTCAGGCGAGGAATCTGCATTCGCATTAAGATGCGTACGGCCTCGAGTCATAAATAGAAAATAGAAATTTACAATAAAAAAATGTGCAAGATATCAGTTTGAATCTGTAAAGAGCTGCATTGTGTTTCAAAAGAGGAGGATGGAATGGGCCACATATTGCCAAGGAATGTGCAGATGTCACAGTTTAAATACATACAAGTCACAACACAACAAGCTTTACGTCAAAATATACACAGCAAGTAAAAAGAAAAAACCATGAGCTACAAACCAGCTGCATTGTAATCAGCGAGCAGGTGAGAAATGAACCAGCGGCCCAAACCATGAAGGGCACTCGGAGCCAAGGGACCCGAGCACTGGAGCGATGTGCTCAGCACTGCGTGAGCGTGTGAGGAGCTGCAAGGAGAATGTTATGGGAAGATTAAACAGATTTGTCTACGTGGGCCCAATCGTGGCCCTCTGCTCCCAGACAGTAAACACTGCAGACGGGAATAAAAATCCCCCAAACTTCCTGTGTACTTGTTTATGTATTCCGGGCTTCACACACACACACACACACACACATGCACACACACACATGCACATGCACGCACACTCCAGTGCGTGGAGAGGTTTGCCTTCAGGAGTTTGGGCGACAAGTTTGAGCAGATTTAACTGTGGTTGTTTATCTCATTGTTTCACCAGCTGTCTTTGGCTCTGTAGTGACGGCGTGGAAGCCAAGGCGAGTTTAACTGCACCGATCAAGGACGAGTAGTAAAGATATCGTGCCCTCGCAAAGCTGCGGTGTCCTCCCCATCTTTCTGAATGTTTAACCCAAACTATACACGTAGAAAAAGCAGACGACCAAAGAGTCCAAAGAGGGGCCAGCTGGGACACAGCAAAGAGGGATGATTTGGTCTAAAGTGGATCTTTGTTATAGAAGAAACAGGAGACAATTATTTTGGGTAGCCCGTCTGCCCGCCCACCCCTGTTTGCACCACCTGCTCAAGACATTTGCATTACTATACTGCCACCACCTGACTGAGAGTTGTTACTGCTGTAGTGGAGGCTGCAGATAGCTGCAGGTCATGTTGCCTTCATGTCTTCGACACAGCGTCGGCCCTTTGTGTGCTCATTTGGGCCTTTAAGCCATCTACTTTATGCACAGCAGGCTTTTACACGACAGAGGTGCTGTTTTTTTCCGGCAAGCTTAAACCGATAAACTAGTAATGTGTCTGCAACTGCATGCGGCTCTCTGGACTAGATGTCACAGCTAGAACATGGGCTGACAGTTTCAGTACAATGTTGCGATAGTAGAAAGGAGATCTTGTAGATTTCACTCATTGTATTTATCCGGTGGCTGTATTTGTTCTCTCTCTACTAATATAAATGACTCAACAGTAGTTAGACTAAACATTTGGACCAGCTGTATAATAAAAACAACTATTTTTCTTTCTGAACCATTTATCAAAATTACTTTTAATCAAGCTTTTTCCTTTGTTCCTGCACACCGTATTCTACATTAATACACATAAGGCACAAGTATATACACCGACCTAGGGTACTTGATTCTCTATATAACTTTCTTATTTTGCTATACTTTTTGTACTTACTCGCCTGAAGATTATTATTATTTAGTGAGTGAAAGTAGCTCTCTTTTTTATGTTTTATTTATATTGCTCTTTGTGTCTTGGGCTGCTGGAATAATGAATTATCTCATCTCATCTTATCTATGACCAGAATATCCAGGGTCATAGTATTATTATACGTGTACAGTAATTACAGTAGTACATTCACTTGATCTTCTTTTCAAAATACACTTTGACCTGACGACGGCTGCTCATTCCAGTAGGTACAGGAGGAGAATTGCCCTTGACATGACAGTTATTAGTCAAATAACAATAATAAAAACTCTAATATATTGAACAGCTTCACTCAGTTCTCGTTTCTTAAAGTCTAGTCTGCATACGTTACCTTCTTGTTATGCTATAGGCGACTTCTTTTGTCGTTCATTCTTCTTAAAAATAAAGTAATTCAAATTCCAAACCTGCAATATAGGTTTTTTTGTCCGCTTCTTTGTACTCGGCGGATCCCGGCTGCACTCGGACACACTCGGAGATAATGGGCGTGCTCGGTTGTGGTGCGTCTCAACCGGCGGTACAATCGGATGATCCCGGGCGGGCGGAGCCAAGTAGGAGGAAATGGTACAGTTGGCTGGCTGCTCCCAAGAAAACCGGCGACGAGCATCCGTACCCGGCAGTTTGACCGTGTATCATCTTCGCTGCTTCAAATTTCACCGTCACCGCCACAGCCGTCGAGCCAGACAAACCTCTCACAGACAAACTCCACTCATTCACCAAAACAAGCACACCAGCCGTTAGCGACTCCATAAACCAAGCAGCGCGGTGTATGCCGCAATTTTCTAGAACAGATCCGTGAAGGGCTCGGAGATTAGCGTTGGAGATAAACGGCCGCTGCAGGATGGAGACGCAGATACACGTGCCCGTGGGGTCGCCGGTCATTCGAAAAATCCCCATTTTCGTGGACGAACACAACGTGACGGAGGGCGCGATGAAGCTCATTAAGGAGCTGAGACCGGCGTGGGACCCGAGCGACGTCAGGACCAAGGTAACGGTTATCCGCTAAGCTAGCCGCGCCGCGCGTGCTAGGCTAAGGGTTAAGCTTGACAGCTCCGCAGCATCACCGGGAGGAGGGCCGTTGGAGCGTTATCTACCGGCGGGGTTCATGTAGTGTCAACAAAAACGACGGGGAAACCCCCCCGCCACCTCCACTCCGAGGCGACGAAAAATGAAGCAAGTCTCGTGTTTTTAATGTTGTTTGCGGTGTATATATATATATATATATATATATATATATATATATATATATATATATATATATATATATATATATATATGGACCCGTTAGCTGAGCTAGCGAGACGCTTCTCCGTCAGCGGGAACTCTCACGCTAGCAGTCTGACGTCAGCAAGTTTACCTGAGTTTACCTGGAGAGGATGGTAAGGACTCGTTTCTGTCACGAGCCGCTCCGAAGTACACTGCATACGTCACCCAATAAAGCACGGACGCCGAGAGTCGCGGCGGTCAGCTGGTGACGTGATGCGGGGTTTGGTGGAGCAGACACAACTTATGGACACCGCCTCTGCTGCTGGTTGAACTCTGCTCTACTGCTGCTCATCCTGGCTGCTTTATTATGTCTCGCGACACTCTTTGCCAGGTGTTTTTACTCCTGGTATTACATGTTTATAACGTAGTGCATAACTAATACCTAGCAGAGGTGCAACATACCTGTCATACACAGTAGGATGCACTCAGTTTCATAGATAGGATAAAATATGTTTAGTTTTTTTAGTAAAAAACTGTATCCAAAAGTTGGCCAGGGTGCCCGTTAATAAACAAACATTAAACCTTCAGAATTGCACTTCATTTACATTCAATGTACAAACAATTGTAACTACATTTTAGTACCACAAAATGGTCTGTGAGCCACCTGGCACCCTGGAGCGTAGGTGGAGTGTCTCTGGGAATATAATTGAAGCTTGTTGGTGTGGCATAATGCCTACAAAGGGACATTTAGGGTTGTAATCTGCGACTTGCTTGGTGTTAAAAGACACACTGCAAAGTCAGTCCTGCTGTCAAAGTTGGCCAGAAATGAACTTGATGTTTAAAGGTGAACACAGATGGCGGAGATGGAGCTTTATCTTGGGAAGAGAAGGCCTCTCGTGCTAACACGTCCCTAGAGCACAGGTGTCCAACCAGCAGTCCAAAACCCAGACGTATCGTTACTGTATGCTGTTTTATTTTATTAGTGTGTTATGTGTGTGTAGCGAGAAAGGGGCTGCAACTTTACTTTCCTTGTGCAACCCTGTGTTGTTTCAAGGTTAATGTCAACTGAAACAGTAGTAGTACCTACATACTGGATACTCTTGTCTGAGAAATAGACTTAAAGAATAAGTTAAAGTAGAAGAAAATATTACAAAAGTTATACAAGGCATTAACGGAATCATTAAACCAAATTGTGTTCCTCCTCTTCCCAAAGTATTTCTTATTCTCTTTCAAAGTAGCATATTAACCCGTGGTTGGCATTCTGCCATCAGTTTCCTTCGCCGTTGAACATTATACTCTGTCAGTTTAATATTAAAGAGCAGGATCAGTTTTAAGTCCAGGGTTTGTAACCGAGGAACATACGCTGGACAAAACACACATGTGTAATAAAAACCAGTACAGCACCGATAATATGGCAGCACAATTAGCATATTTAAGTCCTTTTCTTCTGCACTAGGATGTAAATGGACTCACTACTCACCATATTTGCAAAGTGTGTTTTGTGCATTCATGAAGGCATATTTAAAAGAAAAGCAGAAACAGAACATCATTGATTTTTGTAATAACATATTTGTACCTTTTTTATGGAGGATGTGAGCTCAGGGCCAGTCGGTGCTCTTTAAGACCCACAGATGTACGCGGTCATTTAACATCACCATCACATGTGCTGCTCGAGAACTATTGTAGAGATAGGACTCATTCATTCGGACAACAGAATTTTGTAAAATGTTAACATGATATGATCATGAGTGATTCATTCATGATCTGATGAGGGTAATTTATAAACCAAACCTATTTTTGAGGATATATAAAATTATGTAATTGAGGATTGTGTTTTACACATTAGTTGATTTGATAAAAAAAAAAATTAAAATAGTTTGACTGTTTGGCAGACCTTGGCATACAGCACCTCTATGGTGTGTAAAATGCAAGAGCAGATAAGATGTTATAAGATGTTTTGCGGCAATGTGATGAACTAATTGTTATATTCTATACCTGTTTGTTCATTTTAAGGACAACTACAGATCAATAGGGCTAGGTATCGGTACTAAATACCTTTTAGTAGTATCAAAACTTCTCCAGACAAATAATACCCACCATCCTTTCTGATCTCAGATGTTGAAATAATAAAAAAGACTTATTCGTATGGCTTTGCTCACAGCAAGTGTTCTTTGACTTCAGGCGGCGCGTGATCTCATCCGCTTGCCACGTCTACAACCCATAGAGCCGCGATGTCTGAGCCTCCGGCAAGCAGCTAGCGGTGATACCAGCGCAGACTGAGCAAGTGATCAGCAAGCCAGTGGGAGACACACACACACACACACACACACACACACACACAGCTTCCACTCACATGACATGAGGATCAAATGAAGTAGAAAATGCATAATTGAACCCTCGTAAAATTAGCAAGTGAATGATGTGTCGGGGGCCAGGTCAAAGTCTCGGGCATTAGGTGTGACACCATTCACCGGTGTCGTGGGACGACAGCAACCATGTGTTCACGACCCGCTACACACACACACACACACGCACGCACGCACACACCTGCAGCCAAGCACGTGACGGTGTTTACCTCGACCACTACAGGCCAGACCGGCAGAGCTTTTTCTCAGTGACCGACCGCCACACAGACGGGCGTTTGTTTGTTCTAACAGACCTCCATACGAAGTTGTGCAGCTGCACAACTGGCAACCTGTTCACCAACAAGGTCACGACAGAAAAACGAGAGAGGAGACAGTAAGATGAATGTAAAAAAGTTGCTATTTGGTTGAGTTAGGAAAGGGAGGGTGTTGTTTTGATGTGAGCGGGAAGCGCTAAATGTGTTGGAGAGCAGCAGGATTAGCCGCCGGCCACCTGGGCAGGAAGGCTTTCGCTGTGAATACAACACTCTCCATTTCCAAACATCGCACACAGAGTTCAAGAAAACAGCAGACTGTGCCAACAGCAACAGAGCAACAGTGTCCTCTTACAGCTCTCTCATGCTGGAGGCCAAATGATTCACCTCCGCCTCAGAGGCCTTGCGGCCGGAGCGCACACTCACTCATGGGAAGAAGAGAAGAAAGAAAAAAATAAAGCGTCAGGCGGTATATGGCTGAATGTTTACCTCTGTATGGGTCCAAGCTTATCGCTGTCTGTCGACGTATTGATCGCCGGCCTTAGCGTTGCATTGTGTGGCGGGGAGAAGGGATCATGTCATGTGGTGGCAAAGGCGCGTACTCTCGGGTGTGTGTGGTCATAACAGGGATTCCTGCGCGCCCATCTTTGTGGTCAGCCACGTGTGGAATGCCAGATATGTGCGAGTGAGCGTCTGGGCCGGCTGGGCGGGGGTGTGTATGTTATTGTGCTCGCTGCAGTGGAATGAAGTGAATGTGTCACTCTGATATTTAGCTTTAAGCACAGAGGTATTTTTTTTTTTTTGCTTGCTCTTCATTTTTGAAAGGGGAGTCGGCCTTAACTTGCTGGCCACCCTGCAGATGAGTCGAGCCGTTCCATCTGCGGCCAGCTTGGGGAACGCAAGGTTAAACGACCCGACTGCATCCGCCTCGCCACCCGAGCTGAGTCCTGTGCATTTTAACGTGCTGCATTTAAGACACCAGCAGACTGTAGGATCTCGGCCTAGCATGCGTTTTTTACGGTCTGCGTTTCTGTTATGAACAGTTATTAGGCCGTTAACGTGTAGTGTAAAACTGTGTGTCTATATATAGCCTGTAATAAGCCAACACAGTAAATTAATCTATTGTAGGCTAACTGCATCATTAGGACAATATAAGATACATATATACTTTACACTTAATATATAATATTAGTTTTTAAATGATTGAATGTGTCAAATAAAATGTACATTGTTAAACTACATTTCAAAAATAATAAATAAAAAAAAAACAGCTTGGCAGTGTCACAGTTTTCTGTGGTCCGAAGGCACACGTGACCGTGAATGCTGCTGCGTGACAACATTTATCTCATGTAGGTCAGAGCTGCACGGTGTCTGCTGAAGACAGCTGATAGATCAAGAGAACAAATTAAAGATTTTTTTCTGGGAGCCACAGTGGTGCTGTGCAGTCAGGGGTCTTCCTCTCACGTCTTTTCTTCCTCTTCCAGCTTTTCACCGATGGAACCACCAACAAGCTCGTGGGCTGCTACGTGGAGGACAGTCCAGAGGACGTGGTCCTGGTCCGGGTATACGGGCACAAAACCGAGCTGATTGTGGACCGAGACAACGAGCTCAAGAGCTTTCAGGTAGCGCGAAGGGTCATGCGCAGCTGTGAATTAAAAAAAAATCCTGCAATAGTGTCTCTCAATTTGATTATTTTTGTTTTATTTCTCGGGTCTCCTCTAGGTGCTACACGCTAACGGTTGTGCCCCTCGCCTCTACTGCACCTTTCTGAACGGCATCTGCTACGAGTTCATGCAGGGGGACGCGCTCGGGACGCAGGACGTCAGGGATCCTTTCTTGAGCAGGTCGGGAACACGGTAGTGTCGCGCGGCGACTCTGAATTCAGACTTAGCCAGGAGACGGTATAATTGTGCTATTGTGCTCTGAATCGTCCACAAACTACTTTACAATGTAGAGACGTCTCACAGGAAAGAAGCAAATGAGGCAAACGCATGCGAGAGAGTCACTTTATTACTACAGCGATCATGGCAATGTGCCCGAAGCAATCAATACTACCACTAAATCTGGCAACCATTGTCCTGGTTGTTGGCTTTTAAAAACACATGTCCACACGAGCTCCGTGTGTGTTACACAATGTACTCTGTTGACTCTTCCCAGGAACTTCTTGATAACTTCAGGATTGTCAGTCATGTTCAAATGTAGTCAGGGCGATGACCATGTGTATCTTTTCGTCTCCCCTCAGACTGATAGCCGGGGAGATGGCTCGTATCCACGCCATCCACGCACACAACGGCTGCATCCCCAAACCCAACCTCTGGATCAAGATGCGAAAATACTTCTCCCTTGTGGCCACCGAGTTCACCGACCAGGCGTCCAACATCAGGTGAGATCCGGCTCCTCGCTAGTTTTTGGTTGTCTCTCTCTCTCTCTCTCTCTTTCACCCTCTCTCTTTCGCTCTCTCACTCACTCACTCACACTATTATTATGGTTTAGTTAAACTTTGTAATTAATCCGATGCCCGAGGGGGGGGGGGGGGCGTATGGCTCCCGGATCGACTGTGAGCAGTTACACCACTTATGACTACTGGTGACATGGTCCATCAGACTGAAATGTCTCAAGAATAATTGAATGGATTATCAGAATAGTTTTTTACAGACATTTCTGGCCTCCAGATGATGAATCCTACTGACTTTGGTCAATCCGCTCACTTTTCATGTAGCACCATCAGCAAGTCTACTTGCAAACCTAGAAACATTGCATTGTGTTCAGTGCTGATGTGCGGATTTGGTTTCAATATCACTTTTTCATGTCCGCAACCTTGAGTATCCGCCGATATCGATCCGATTCCACCTTTTTTACTCCCTTAAACAACTAAGCTGTTAATAATACAATTTGTATGGATGCACTTTGCTTCACCTAGCCACCAAAAACAATAAAAAAACACACATATTGTCATTGTCCTCCCCTAAAAAGATAAAAAATACAGAGGTATGCAATACTGCTGCTTCTTTCTATTCAAACCTCTTCACACGCAGAACTTTCAGCCGCATTTTTGATCGGGCATCACCTTCAAATACTCCAAATTATAATTTAAATCTGAGTATTTAGAAAAACTAAACAATTTAAATTCCAGTGTAAAGGACTGGTTCTAATTAATACCTTTTTATTTCTTCATGTAGTGTCATTGGCTGTATTGTAAACTGAGCAGTCACACAGGACGCTGCCACACAGTCGACTGTGACGGAGCAGCGACACGCAGCCGGTTAAACCTCTATTCTCCTTTTACGTTTCCTTTTTCCTTTTTTTTCATGTCATAAATGCTTCATGTTCATGTCATTCCCATAATTCACAAGACATAACTCCAGGTTAATGACAGTACGACCTATTCTGTTCATGTAGTTATGGCCGAGCCTAAGATAGGATAACAAATAGACTTTAAATGTCTTCTGGTCATAAATAGTCTGTATGAAATAACCACATGGTAAGGCCTGTGTCTGGATACTCTGTCTGAATTAAATACATGATTTTATCATAAAGAACTTTGTTGCAAAATGATCCCCTTTTCGTGAGAAATTTGAGTTGGAATGTTCCTTCTGTTATCAGTTCAGAGACAACGTAATTGTGTATCACGATATTCTCGATGTGTGATTTCATCACGACATGATTCCATTGAAAGACAATAGATCATCACATACAATTGGCCTAACTGCACAACCTGAGAGTTAATACCTCCTAGTATCTATCCAAACAATCCTGACTCCACATACAGTGAGAGGCCTCTGGGAAAGAGTTCAGGCTAAAGATGGCTCTGTTTTCCATCTCGGCACCGGACGCCTCAAAGGTAGAGCGTTTCATAACCTGGCCAGCTGCCCGGCCACAGCTGATTTCTTTGTTCTGATGGCTATTACATGAAGTCCAGCATGTGGCTTACATAACTGTAACAATAATAGCCGACTGGATTAGGGAGTCGGAGGCATGCGGCGGGCCAGCAGATGTTTGCTCAGCTCAGTGTATCGGGTCACTCTACTCCTTGGTTACGCAGACCGGCCCGGTCCCGGGCGGCAGACACTTGTTGCAATTTGTTTTATAAAACTGGCAGAGATAAAATTATTAATATTCCTGTCTGATACTGAATAATTTCAGCCGAGATGACGAAATACGCCGGCCTCCTTCGTGTGATATCTTTGCCACACAGCAGGCAGGGATTGAACCGTTGAGACTCAGGTAGAACTCTACGAGGTGTGTGTGTGTGTGTGTGTGTGTGTGTGTGTGTGTGTGTGTGTGTGTGTGTGTGTGTGTGTGTGTGTGTGTGTGTGTGTGTTACACAGCCTCCCTCCCAACTTGTCAGGCTGATTTTGAATTAAGCCCCATAAGCCCATTACAGTGAGCACAGGGGTCTCTGCTCGGCACGGTAGTCTGGCCGGCTACTTAACCCTTTCTCTACAAGCCCATAGGGCCACTTGGGTCACATGACCGGAGGCCAAACGCAGGACAGACGTGTGAATGTTCTGTAGGTGTGTGTCATCCATTTATAAAGATAATAAACTGCTAATCATATGATTTAGAATCAGAGCTGATGACTTCAAAAGGAGACGTATCAGTGTTGCCATAGTGACTTCACAGTACCACGGGTGTCCACCGAGAGCTTGTTTCTCCGTAACCGTGCTCCCCCGGTGCCAGCAGGGCCCAGAGCCCCGCTGAGCTCTGCTGTGTGCTGTTTGTGTGTGTTTGTCTCAGTTGTTTGTTTTTTTTCTTCACGTGTGTCCCCCGCTTTGTGATGATGAGGCCAAAAACAAGGGAAAGCTGTGCGTAGTGGTTCGGGACCAGCTCGTGTCGGTGGCAAAAATCCCAGACATTTCGCACAAGCTCGACTCGGCTGGTAAACAAGTGTTTGCATATTTGTCACAACAGTCGGAGAGGAGAAAACTGTGTGTGTTTCTGTGTTTAAAAAAAAAGAAGAAGGGAAAAAAAAAGCTTAGTTGTACCCCCGTCTCTGCGCTCTACCGTCCAGAATCCAGCAGGAGGTTCCCAGCAAGGCGGTGCTGGAGCAGGAGATGGCGTGGATGAAGGAGCATCTCTCCAATCTGGGCTCCCCTGTGGTGCTCTGCCACAATGACCTGCTGTGCAAGAACATCATCCACAACGAAAAAGAAGGTAGGCTCCCCTGTGTTTTCCTGCAGGGCGAGAGGTTTGCTGTGGGGGCGAGGACCCCCATGGGGTTTTTGCAGGACTGCGCTGTGCTCGCTCCATCATTGTCTCGGCCCATTTTCTTTTTTCTTTTTTTAACGCAGAAAACAACAAATTTGAATGTTTTAGAGGGGGTTGTTGAAAATGAGAAGTTGGACTGAGTGGCAAAGCATGAGGTAGTTTTAGTTGCTTTGGAACTGAGGCAAACTAGCTCTAACAATACAGTTTATTTGATGCATGTCAAGTATTAAGTTTTTTTCCTATAATGTGTGTATTTGGTGCCAGACCGGTTTACATGCAAATCAATAATCTGCCTCGTCAACCCTTTTAAACTGAAAGATTGATATTGATACCAGAATATACACTTTTTGGGTATGGGGATCATTTAGTTGTTCTAATTGTCAATACATTTTAGCACTATTTAGTTGGACATATTTTCCAGTACGATGATCAATTTGGGTAATTGATTAGAAAGTCTAGTAGCGGTTGCATAGTACATCATACAAATTAAAATTTTTGAAGTTACAATTAGACGCGTGAGGTCTCTAGTAGGTTCAAAAAAGTGTAGGTTCATAAACATTTTACTAGCTTATCCAAAAAGTGATTTAAGGAGCTGATGAGAACGTGCAAAGGAGGTCCATCGGAGGTCCAGGGGAATGTTACTTCCAAACAGACTTCCTGCTCGCTACTTACTTTGTATGCATTGAGGAAGTGGAGCAATTGCTGATCGCAAAATGTTAATTTTTTTGTTTGAGAATCTTTAAATTTTTTGTCACCGCATTACCAGCGGATATACTGTACCTGAGCCAGCGCACCATTACACTCTTCACATTGCCTCTTGTCGTCTCTCAGGTCACGTTCGCTTCATCGACTATGAATACTCCAGCTACAACTACCAGGCCTTCGACATCGGCAACCACTTCAATGAATTTGCAGGTTCGTCGTAAACCTCGCTGTTTTTTTCTTCTTTTCACGTTGTATCCACGTTCATCCGCAGCTTATCGTACAACTATGCGTGTCCTTGTGTTTGGTCAGGAATGGCGGAGCTGGACTACGGGCTGTACCCCAGTAGGGAGATGCAGATGGACTGGCTCAAAGTTTACCTGCAGGCGTACAAACTCTTCGCCAAGAAAACGGAGGAGGTCAGCGAGCGAGAGCTGGAGACACTCTACGTGCAGGTCAACAAGTTCGCTCTGGTGAGAAGGAATTGGTGTACACACACACACACACACACACACACACACACACACACACACACACACACACACACACACACACCAGTGTCTCACAATACTTTGCGTCACCTGACCTCTGATTCATGTCTCTCTCAAGGCTTCTCACTTCTTTTGGGGCTTCTGGGCGCTCATCCAGGCAAAATACTCCTCCATTGACTTTGACTTCCTAGGGTAAGTTGCCGTGTGTGTGTGTTGATGATTTAGAGCTGCGTGTGGCGACCCCCTCCCAGTAGGACATTACATAAGTGATAGGTCGGACTGTGTGACTGAAAGGAATCTGTCCATGTGGGTTAAACGAAGCATTAGAAAAGACTGAAACCAAAAGCCAAGTCTTTCATTTATCTTGTGAGTCTCCATACCACTTAAGACTTGCTGCCCACACACACACACACACACACACACACACACACACACACACACACACACACACACACACACACACACACACACACACACACACACACACACACACACACAGAGGTAGTAGACCTAAGGGTCTCACTGAGAGAAAAGCAGTGCTGAGATACTATCGCTCTTCCTTGGCCTGTGAGACTGGGTTAGGGATTTTTAATAACCGCTTCCACCCGAGTCGTTATGAGAGTCAACCGGCAAAAATATGCACCAATCAACACCTGAATCTGACCCGCAAACGTCCGGCACTTGTCAGGACTCAGTGTGTTCTCTCAAGCGTCGATTGTAACAAAAAGGGACAAATAAATCAACTTCATCTCTAGAAAGAAGACGTTCTGTATCAACATGTGTCAGCGAAACATTTGACGTATTTTGTCCTCTTTTATTTTGAAAAACATGCACAACAGCTGAACTGTCTTTCTAGTTTACACACACACACACACACACACACACACACACACACACACACACACACACACACACACACACACACACACACACACACACACACACACACACACAACGTCAGGGGAATTCAAACTTGAGGCCGGATTCCTCCTCCTGTGCTTCAGCGCCTCTTTGCTCTTGTGTCTGCAGGTACGCCGTGCTGCGTTTCAACCAGTACTTTGAGACCAAACCTGCGGCCATGGCCCTACAGATCCCAGAATGAGAGGAGACGGAGAGAAGACGGGAGGGAGGGTGTAACAGGTTGTTGTTGTGTTGTTTTTAACGCTGGGAACTCTTCTCCGCGTGGGCCAGCTGCTGACGGACCGCTGCCCGCTCCGCACCGGCATCCTGTCTTTTTTGTCTCCAACGAGCAGCGGCCGCCCCTTCGTCGCTCCAACTTAGCTCCGCGTCTGTCCCGGCTGTAGCTCGAGAACGATAGACCTTCCATGGGGGTTCCGCGTGTGACCGAGTGTATGTCGTGCGTATGTTTGTGTATCTTAATTTACCCCGGCGTCTTGCAATTCCCTCTTCGGTGCAACTGAACAAGGCGTAGTGAGCGCAGCCGTCTTGAGTTTAGGAGAAATGGTCCACGGCGCCTGGTAATGAAGGTGGAAAGAGGGACGAGACGCCTACAGAGGAGTTTGTGTTCTGCATTGTATCTATGGCTCGATGCCATGGCCTCATTATGGTTAGAAACTGACATCACAACTGGGATTCTTTACATGTTTGCATGTGGTGTGTGAGTGAGATGAGAGCATTACTCCTCCCTGTCTGCAGATATTTTAACTTTTTTGTTTTTCCTCCATCTTTGATGCTAAGTGCTCATAGCTGCGTTTTTTTCTTGTTTTTTCTGCACTGCACTTCCCAGAAATCACCTGTGCATCAAACACTAGGGGGGCGGGTACTCTGTGGTCTTTCCTCTTGATTGAAATGTATATATATTCTTTCTTTTTTTAGCTTCTGTCAGGTCCTCTTGTAGTTGCTCCGATCAAGCTGCCGCTGCTGCTGTAGAATGTGAAGCAAACTTTTCAGTGTGCCAGCGGACTTTTCCCCTTGGAGGGAACGACCAGCCGAGGAACTGCAGAAGGAAAAGCTTTTCAAGGACTCAACGTAGGTTGCGTCACTGTTGTGTTCTAGCAATGGGTGCTAGAGAGTAGCTGAGCGTGCATTTATTTATACGCGTGAAGACAGATTATTTAACATCTCAGGCCGGCTTCACGGTTGCTTTAGTGAGCGTTGCTTCGTGTTGAATTGGGATGGGATACGAAGCAGCAGGATGCTGGGTAAAAAAAAAACGAGGGGACCTGTGTTAACGTCACTCTGAACTCTGAGTGGTTTTCACCTACTTGACTTTTATGGTTACAGCGAATCGCTCTGTTTAACTTTCCATTTAGACATTCCAGACCGCTTGGAAAATCACAACCTCCGTCACCCCAAACCACCACCCACTGCTCCTCTCCCTCTAAAGCCCTCCTGCGTGTTCTCCTCCTCGCGTTACTCCCTCTGATCTCCTCCCACCTCAGCTTATTTTGTTTTATCTGTTGGGATAGAGGCAGCAGCACCTGCTCCTCTGGTCATCAGAGACTACTCAGGCCCCACACACTGTCATCCATTCACATTCCAGATTTGGAGACAGATTTTGTTCCGTAATTGGACATTGCGCAACACATATCTAGGGTCAGATCGATGGTGGCTTTCAAGAAGAGGCAGGAAGTGGTTATGAGCCGGCCTTGTTGCTAGCACGATATCGGCTTTTACTTAGATGGAAGAAGCATGTCACCTGACACAACAGAGAAAAAAAATGATACACTGACCCACCAAAGTGATCTCATCTTGATGCACATGGTCCGTGCGTTGCTGATGTTGTAATACGTGACTAACGTAGTGAAACAGTCAGTTAATTCGAGGCAACCAAACCACTTGGTTAGGGTTGACAAACATGTTACTTTAGTTTTGTAACTTAAGTTTGGGACGCAACACCATGTGACTCGGTAACGTAGCATCACATAACGCTATTGGTCAAAAATAAATAAATAAATGGACTTTTGGTTTCACCTGGGACACAACCCACAATCCTCTCTGTGTTGGGTTGACCCACCAAACTCTCCTTCCCACCCTTAAAAAGGACTTTCTCGCTCTCTACTACCTCCGTTGCTCTGAGCGTCAAGTAATGACGCAGATGGGTTGACATTGGAGTTGAAAGCCCAAATGATTGTTTAACCGACGAAACGCAAAAAAAAAAATAATGTGAAAAAATGCTCATCAGAACTTCCCAGAGCCCAAAATAACTTGGAACTCATAAATATTCAGTCACAATGATTTATGACAAAGACATGCTGCTACTCCACACATTTGATGCTTGATAGGCATTTTCTCACAGTTTTTGCTTGAAATTATATAACTTGTATTGTATAATTATTTAGACTAAAAGATTCTCCAGAGCTACAGGAGATGGACGACCATTTTCACAGGCTGAGTCGTAGTAACCATTGCCAGTAAACTGATTTTGTGTTGTGTGTCAATCAGCGGAGGGCCCCTTTAATAAGCACAGATCGGCCCTTTACTCATTCACTCCTTTTTGTCCTCGTAGTTTGAGAACTTAGATTTAACTTCTGTCCTGTTTTTATTCTGTTGGCCTTAAACTCAATTAGAAAAATGCAACTCATTCATGAATGTGAGCTCCGGCTCCTATCTTCCTCTGAAGTCGTTCATCCGTGCGGGACGCCAGACATTGAAGTCACCAACATGCTCCGCGGGAACGTACGAGCACCCAGCAGGGGGCGACGCTGAGCCCTGACCTTTGTCCTCCACGGCAGGTTTCATGTAACAGAAGGGCTCAATAATTTACCGAGTGAGCGGCAGCCGAAGGGACACCGACTGATGGTTTCAAGTCAGAACCGTCCCCGAGAAAGCGTTTTCAAAAGGGTCTGAGGGTCTCTTGGCGAAAGGGCGCTCGTATGATGACGCATGTTTGGGAGCAAAAAGCTACCGGTCTCAAATCGGCCTCATCAGCGGTGCACTTTTTATTTTAGGCCCTTATTTTAGTGGACTAATAGTGGAGTAATCTACTTAGATTTTCAGACAAAAGCCAAATTAGTGAATTTGCTGCTTGAACGCACAATCCTAATACCCTTGTAGGAATTCAGCCTAGATGGAATTAAAAAAAAGGCAGTTTGCACTCGATGAATTTCTCCATCCACTGACACTGACCCTGCGTGGAACTCAATCTGGTGACACAGTTTGGGATTTTTTTTTAAGCGAGAAGGGTCAGGTTTATTTAGTGGAGCAGCCAGTGATGTTACGAGCTAAATGTAGGGTTGAACTGAAAACACATTCCACACAGAATCGAGGTTGTCCTTGAAAACTTTGCCCTCTTTTAGAAGTGGGCTGACATTTTGGCAGCCGTTTGGCCCATTGGGCACCCTACCCACTGTGTTGTATTCATGTTACCAAAGGGTTTGGTACCCAAATCACCAAAATAGTTTAGTGTATTCCCAAGGCTTCAACATGCGTCGCGCTCACACTGCATTGTAAAACTACTAAAGTGACCTTATCCTTGCACTGAACAACACATGGACCCTTGGAACCACACAGTATGTTAAAGGGAACAGTCCATCAAAATTCAAAACATAAACTGCTGTCACTCAGAATGATTGACATGTCTTTAAAAGAGTAAAAAAAGCAGCAAGTTTCAAGTCTATTTCACCACCCAGCATCGATACACATACTTAACAGTGATGTCACCGAGTACACATCTACGTCACTGCAGCAAAGTAAGAATCTAGACCGGTACGAAATGTTCAGTAGGCACACACTGGCACTGGACAACTACATCACATTAATTGATTTCAACTCAAGGTTCACTTGCTAGCTTTTTTGATATCTTTCAATTGCATCACATGGGCTGTACATACTTTGCCAGCAGTATGCACTGATTTGGCCAAAATGTAGCAAACAAAACAGAATATACAGTTATGCCAAAAAATACCCAGATGTCCTACTGGTTTGGAAAAAAATTACCAGTATTCATCAGACTAGTCTACCTCGTCGCCTACTTACTGTATCCCACAATGCAAAGCGCTGGACCGGCAAATGGTCAAAAACGCCCAAGTGTTTTAGAAATGCATTTATTTTTTAACAGTTTTCCACAAGCTGCCGTGATGGCAAGCTGCTGCAGCTAGAAGATGGAGTTTGCTCCGTAGCCATGGAGATCGCTGCCTTGACATCTGCTGTCTGGCCAAAAGCTAAAAAACAACAACGTTAAAAGTAAAAAAAATTATATCACTTGACCTTGCATGTTTTTGACTGTTGCATACTGTATGCGGATATACCACAAATATATCCTACTAAATCTTGTTTCTTTTTATGGGTGACACTATTACATATGACACAGTGGGTGAGGTGAACATGAGCCAAACAGGAAGTTGGTGTTGGCATCAGTGAAGTCATTGACGGCCTGTTTGAAGCCCGATGCGACCTCGAGTGTCCCAGGCGTCCGTCTGAATCTCCGGTTCCAAGCCGGCCGCCAACGACTTCACCCGCTTTCCTTTTAGGCCTTACGTGGTGTTTTGAAGCCGTTTTAACAGGATTTATTTATTAAGTGCATCTAATGTTGCATTTCGCACTTTTTCTTTTGCGCTTTTCTAATAATACCAAAATGGTAAGCTTCAGAGGGTTTGCACTGCAGTTCATTTGAGATTAACTATTTTTGTGTGTGAGTGTACTAACTTAATTTTAAGAAACACTGTACAGATAACCCTTTTTTTTTCTCCCCTCCTTTGTAAGCTGATATTTACTTTTTGTAAAGTGCTTCGAGCGCTGTCTAAAGGGACCCAGCGTTCTGCCCGCAGATGTGACTTTAAATGTGCTCATCCGACTGCTAGAGGAGACGGCGGAGATGGAGGATGTAAATACTGTAAGAAATACTGTGAAAAAGCTTACTGTACAGTGATCCTTCACACCTCTGTAGGAGTGGCAAGAGGAATTATTTAACAGTTGTCAGTAAATATTTCCATTAAAATGTATAGAATAATAAATACAAATAGTCTGTGTGTGTTTCATTGGTCTGCTATCAAAACAAAGGTTTCTCCTTTTGACCTCCTGTTCGTGTGGTCGTGCCAGCTGACCTGATGCCTCAGCCTTACAGGAGGAAGCAAGGAGGAAGAAACTGGTGCTGGAGGACGTCCTGCCAACACACACAGGCCAAAACAGTACAGTATGCCGATGACTCCTCACATCCCAGACATGGAGCTTTTTACGTCTCTGACTTCATCTGCATTGTTCTGCTGCCTCACACACCATCAGCTTCCTATATTTAATACACTGTTTATAACTAGAGTTGGCGGCCATTCAAGAAATACAACCAGCAAGGAAGAAATACAAAATATTTATCCATTAGGTAGGATATCATTACGCATTGAGAATTGTGAGTGGGACAATCTAATGGGTTTTTATTTAAGACATTTATTTATTTTAAATAGTTTCCTGTCCACTGGTGACTTAACCGGTGGTTTGATACTTCTGTCTGGCTTTAGATGGCTGTATGAATGACTCCCATAACACAGAAATGTGAGAACTTTTGCACTTCCGGTCCCCTCGTTTCAAAGTCAATGGGTTTTTGACTAGTTGACCAAAATAACATTCATGTTGAAGAGATTTCACCATTTTGTTCTGTTTCGGTAAATACTACTCGTGAATTTGGAAGCTTTTAAGTAAAAAAAAAAGAAGCTGAAACTACAGAAATAGAATGAGGGCTAATTCCTTCATTGTTTCGTCTGCTTGCACGCCATTGCAATTCCTGGTGATGGAATTTCTTTAATGTCAATCTAACGATACGTGGAGTCAATAAGTGGAGCCAATCAACTAGTCAAAGTGCCGATATGTATTCTCCAATCATCTTCCATTCATTTCTACTCCTATGAAGAATCCCCAGGACCTGAGGCCGATGTCTCCGAGCTATACTACGCTGTTCGACAGTTATCTTGATGCCGTAGCTGACTCATCTAATGACAAAAGGAATCTATTTAACAACCTTTCATGAAAGGTTTTGAATTCGTAGTTGAAAATGATTTGGAAAAAAAATAGATCAAAGATATTTGCACTTGAAAAGGCAGCAAACCAAACGTCCATTTAGATCTTGGCTCATCATTCAGTGGCTTTAATTCAGCTACTTAAATGTTGTAAAATTAAATCACAAGTCACTGAAACGCTGTTAAAAGTTTCTGATACTTTGTTTCATGCATTCTGGATACTTTTCTCGTCGTAGTGCCAGAAACCGATATTGAAAAAGGAAGAATTACTGGAGCGTTGACCCCGAGAGGAAATTAAAGAGCTCACAGGGGTTTCAGACAAAAAGGGTTTCATTTGGACCCAAACTATTTACTTCAACTAAACCTAACTGAGTAGGGTTTCTGCCAGAAAGCCCTGAAGACAAACTTCTACCGTGTGGGACTAAAGAGTACAGTTACGCTAGCTGCTCGATCCGAATGCTAATGGTAAGACCACGCTAACGCGCTGACGTTAGCAGGTATACTATTTACCATGGTCACCATTTTGGTTTGGCGTCCCAACAATTAGCACAAAAAAAACAACCAAGTTAGCTAAGGCTAATGGGAAATGTCATTGATTTAGCAGGGCGTTCACTTGAAATTTGACCAGATATTTTCATAGAAAAGTCAGATCGTCGTGACCTGAGGAAACCACATCAAATGTATAAGCTCCTCCCTCCACAGGCCGGACAGCACAGGTGCAACTAATCAACACCAACTACAGCTGCGACCCATTCAACGTGCATCAGGTCCAGGGAGACAACGAGCATCACGCGAGGGAGCGCAGTCGTAATTAGTGTTTTTAGTTGCAGGTGTGCTCTGCAACTTTTTTTAAATACTGCATGTTGGTTTACTAAGACGTTTCCAACATGACTAACCCCGTTTGCACGAGACGCTAATTTGCCAGCTGAGATATGGGGGAAATGCAACATGGATGGATGCGCTGAGTCACTGAGGGAACCGAACCCGAAGCCTGTGGGGAGAGACCTGCGCCTGGTCTCAAACTCACTCCGACATGCTGCAAAATAAATAAACCATTCCAAACACAATTAGCACAACCAATTTATTGTCTTTCAAGAAAAAAAAAGAAAAAAAAACAACACAAAACTCTGAAAACATAGAGAAACATACACCTTTAAATTACACAGGCTCTTATAAACAAAATAAAGTCTCTTTCTATATTTACATCAGCAGGGGCAACGACAGGTGACTCCTCAGCATGTCTCCGCTAAAATAAGATAAATGTTTTCCTCCGATATTCATCTCTGTGCACAAAAGCCGGCATCTTTACGTTACACGGCCCTGACCCTGATTGTTTAGGATGAGCCCCGAACCGCGATGTCTGAAATGTGCCCTTTTAACCGCCATCTTGATTCGTCACCATTGCAGTTTGCTAAAGGTGGATCGACCCGCATTGTTTTTTAGGTACACTAAGTTTTGGTCAATATGGTTATTGAGTGATGAGAACAAAGACACCAAAACTATCTGTGTGCTATGTATTTTTTTTATAGCTAATAGTATCATGCTTTTAGCTAAAATTAAAACTATCAAGCCTACTTCTTACTATCAAGGAACGTAGCGTATGCTAAGTGCTAGCATATCCTCAGCGAGCTAAACTGTTAGCACGTAGCACCAACAATGCCCTGAGGACCAGAGCCCTTTAAAGAGAGAGTCCCGTCACCTCCGTTCACGCCAATGGACCTTTTGTTTTTACAGCGATGGCGGCACAATAGTTCCCAGAAGTTAGCAGCGTGTACTAGCAGCGCCGTAGAGTTTCCGCGGAATGGACCGTTCGTGATGGACTTTTAACAGGGGAGACGTTTAAATAAAGAGATTTTATTAACACAAGTCACTACATACATATGTCGGTATTCTATATGAATATTTTAAATTTGTTTTGATCAATTTATACTTCCGGGAACTAATTGAAGTCTATTGAGTTACGCAATGATCAAGCATGTTTAACTTCCGTTGACGGGACTCTGTTTTAAAAAGGTCTTTGGACTCGTGGATGATTTTGGTTTCTGCATTCCCATGAAGTTCCCCAGTGGTTCAGACAACCCTGAAACTTTCATTTCCATTTCTCTCACTTTGGGTCGCACTCTCAACAGCTCATAACCATTAATTGACTTTTTCCATATCTCTGTAGCAGCCACTGTTAAGAGAGTACATGCGGTCACTGAACAACAGCTTCCGCTCCCATGTGACTTGGGAGTGATTTGTCTCTGAATTAAGCCTTTCAGCCTTGAAATATAAAAATAATTCCAACGCAGCTTCAGGAAATCCGAGGGAAACATCAGTGTCAACATCTTGGAACAAGGCCCCGGTGCGCTAGTACCAAGAAAATTATGATTTGCTGAAAAATCCTGAAAGTCGCTTTTGAAAACTGAACATGTAAGATGTAAGTATTTGCAGTACGGCGGGAAGCTGCATCTCAAGAGCAGCAAAAATTTAAGAAGAAAGAAAAAAACATTTGGAAACACAGATAGGAGGTGCTCAACACAACAATCAATTAACACTCAAAGTAGCAAACACAGAGGTATATAAAACAAAAAAAAGAAATAGGGTGAGGCTCGTTGTGGAGAGGCAACTGATAAGACACAAGTACAGCATATACGGCACAGCTCAACCGAACAGTGGGATGTGGGAGAACGACGAAGAGGAGGGTTGGATTGTTGATTCACTGGACTTTGTCTGGGATGCAACGTCGTAAAACATATGTAATTGGCAGTCTGATTGTAAACCGTTCGGGTGCAGTGAGAGATCCCTCCCCTATTAAACGTTTCTATGCTTTAATTAGCTTTAAACTTGTGTATGAAACGTGCTTCGGCTAAAATGGAACAAATAAAACAATGTAAGGTACCTGTCTACAGTAGATGGTGGTCGACCTGGTGCCTGGCGATGGATGAGTACCTCATCTAACCCCAGACTGTCCCTTTAAAGAGATATTCTGTCCAGAATTGAATTTTTTGAAAGGCAATTTTGCTTGTGAAGTTCAGTTTACTACGAGAAAATAGCCGTTGAATGTCTTCTGTGGCTCCGTCAGGATCGCTCCCAAAGACCGAAAAATGACCCCGATGATGTCATCAAGGGGGTTATCCCGCTTGATGTTAGCGCTTACAAATCTATATTAGAAAAATCTGAGCAAGAAAATGGGAGTAAGAAGTGTGCATGTAAAAACATTGTAACGGTTTAAAGTTGCATTGTGGGTACTAGGGTCTAAAAGTCTGTGTTCAATTTGACCATTCTTTCGTTAATCATAGCCTGTCCATCTTCATGAAAAAAAAAAAAAATGCAATACTGAATCTTTGAAATACACCTTCGATCTCTCCAATTTTTTTTTACCTCCTCTGAGTGTTTTCATTGAGTAATAACCAGCTTCTCCCAGCAGGGGGCAGTGCTGACATACTGATAACAAACAGCTCCGTCGGCGGCCGGTTGCTCCGACCTCAGAGAAGTTGCTCGGCTGTCCAACAGGTGAAAACAGGGATTCTGTCGAAGCTCGTCTCCGCAGGGACCATTTTGTTTTGCCCGGAAGGCAAAAGTAGAAGCATGAGGGATTAAACGATAAAAACCTTCTACGTTCTGTGTTCTAAAACAAAGCAGCTGGTGAAATGTCTATGAAGGGAAACGGGTAAGATAAGAGCTTGCCTTTATGTGTGTGTGTGTGTGTGTGTGTGTGTGTGGGGCAGCATTTCACTGAAAACAACTAATGTACAAAGGAGTGACGTTCTACCAACACATCTCTTCACTTTTGTCCCGACAGCGGGGCGATTTTCTCTAAACTTAATCTCACCCCTTTACCTCCCTCCATCTCTCTCCTCTGACCGTCAATCAACTAATGGCACCCTTCCCCTTTCATCTTTTTATTTTCTTTTCTCCCATCACCCCCCAGCTTTCAGTCCGTCAGGAGCACCAGCTCCCCCTCGCTCCTCTCTCCCCCGTCGCTCTCCTCTCCTTCGCTGTACGGAGGGCGCTCCCTCTCGCGCTCCCTCTCTCGGGGCAGGGAAGTGGGCGTGGCCTGGCCCTCAACCCGACGCAGCGTGGGGGCGACCTGCGGCAGGTAGTGCTCCAGCAGCGCCGGGTGAAAGGGCACGGTCGCCACCGAGACCGAGCCGGCGCCGCCCGGGTACTGGCCGTCGCTGTGGGGGTAGTGGAGCTGCTGGGGTTCTGTTTGACTGGAGAGACGGGAAGGGACACGGGAACAATGAGACCGGAGGAGCAATGAACTGGGATTTCTTTCTGTTAATGCATCAGTTTGCTGATATTTAAGAGATATCCCCCTTTCATATGATGAAAATGAAATGAAAATTGTATTATATTATTGTATATATTTGCTCAAACTGTTACTGTATGTCACTCTGTCAATCAGAAAAGTTTGCTCCAGCCGGTGGGCGGTGCTTAGCTTTACCTTTACTTTCTCATAGTGACAGTTTGAGACTAATATGATGAAAAAGTTTTACTACCAACAGCAGCTTTAATGTACTTCATATACTGGTTATTCTAAATTGAAGTAATCATGAATGTCTTTATTATATTGGTCGAGCTATAATTTTAATTCTTGCTTTCTTGCAAGGAAATATCAACGATAATGATATTGTGCATGTTTTATAAAAAATGTCAAAAGGATTTTTCCTATTAGGTGAAGCCGTTCTACGGATTGGAGGGAGATGAAACTCTCCCGGCTGAAACTAAAATGTCTGAACTACCAGTTTATGTAAAAACAAAAGTTCGCTGCGTAGACAGTTGCGATACATGTGCCACTAGCGACGGCTGGAAGCAACGCAAACTAACACAATCTGCAGCTTCAATACATCATATTTTCGATTCTGGGTCAATGTTTTTGACGAATTCAGTAACCATGGCCAGTTTGGCAGCCGAGGCTCATGGGTAGTGTTTAGACCCGGTCCAAACTGCCAAAACAAAGCTGGCGGTCATAACATGGATCTATAGGATCTTTACATTATCTGAGATAATGTCCGTAGCAAGTAAGATGGAGGGGATTGTGCCGTTTACGTTTCTTACGCCCTCAGACACCTACACATGACAAATGGAGAGATAATGGTCTGGTTTGAAAAAAAAGAAAGAAAAAGCAATCAAATGAATGTGAAGGCCGTCGTGACATTCTGATATTGATGTTTTATTTCTGAAAAGCAGTCTGAAAGACCTGGTGAGTGTATCTGTGACGCAAATGGAAAAACAACACTCAAAACACTCGTAACAGCTCCAACCTCCCAACTCCTCCAGCTTAACTAGTTGGAGTTAGCGGGGAACAATGGCGAGGGATGCTATTCATTCAAAATGAAAAACAGCACAGCTGCAGTATCAATACCCCACTTTTGTTTGTGTCTCGGAGAATAAAAGAGTTGCGTTGGGAGCCGCGGGCATTGTCTTGACGTGTGGAGGTGCAGAGAAGACTCCTGTCAATGGAGTGACGTCTGCCGGGGACAAACGCTCTCGCATGACTATCCCGCGAATCGTGCGGGCCGCCTACCCGGGACCTCGCTGGTTCATCTACCTGTGCGTGTAGGTCGCCCTCTGCTCCTGCCGGCGGTTCTTCATCATGGCCTTGTACTCGCCCACCCGCAGCCTCCGGCCCTCCACGATGCAGGTCCGCTTGGGCCGGGGTTTGTACTTGTAGTCCGGGTAGCGCTCCAGATGCTGCCGGCTCAGCCTCGCCTGCTCCTCGTAGTAGGGCTGCTTCTCCTGGTTGGACATGCCCTTCCAACGGGAGCCTGAAGAGGAGGGTGGAGGGACAGCGAAGGTGAGTTTGAGCAGCGAGTCTGGGTTGGGTTGAGAGCGTGCATGACTTCAATCTAGCTTTGGGTTTCAGTGTTTTTTTGGCTTGGGTTTTTATGCGTTAGCGTAACGGCCAAAGAAAGCGCTTTAGAAGCTACTTCTAGTCTGCTGTTTAAATCACAGTTAACACACTTTGTATGTTGTCTTATTAACCATGTCTTTATGGATTTATTAAGGTTCCAAATCTCTCTGAGAGCTCTCCTGTGTCACCACGGGCAGAATTTCACACATTAATTCAAACAAAATTAAAAGAATTGTTGAAGGCTGTCATAACAGTCAACATAAAAGATTAGAAAGTATATCTTCAGTTGGCAATAGCAAATCATTTTGTTATTTCCTATGTGACAATTAACATTATATAAATGCGCTGCTCTGTTAACTGCCCAATAAAAACACTTGTCTATACCTTTATCTTCAGCCATTGTGTGAGTGTATTGGAGAAAACACATCTCTGTATGAGATAAGGTATTGAAATAGTAATTAGTCATACACTTGTGTAATTAAGTAGATTAATGGTTTATTTGTGTCTGTGTGTGTCTGTGTGAAGGGTGGTTGCTAGCAACAACAAGCGCTTCACAATAGTGGAATGGAATGTGAATGTTTGGTCCAAGGAAAGGGATTCGGGTCTGTATGTGTGTGTGTGTGTGTGTGTATGTGTGTGTGTGTCTGGTGGGACAAGCAGGTGGCTGTTAGTGCTCTCACATATGCGAGGCAGCGTCTCAGAATAGAGGCACCCACCCCTACCCCGTGCAAGACTCACCCAAGATCTTGCTGATGGAGGAGTTGTGCATGTCGGGGAAGGCCTGCAGGATCCTCCTGCGCTCGTCCTTGGCCCACACCATGAAGGCATTCATGGGTCTCTTGATGTGGCCCGAGGAGGGAGGGGGCCGGACCTCAACGTAGCTGCCTTGGCCCGAGACGGGCAGGGCACCTACAGGAAAGAGGGCTACAGTCAGAAGTCCACTTTGTGATATAGTACTTATTCCCCGTTAAATACGTCTCTTTTCGTTCTTGTTTTGAAGCTTTTTCAAACCGCCATCACCAGAGATCTGATCGGTAGTCTGCTTTTGACGACCTATATTAAAGTTTATTGTTAGGCGGTAAACTCGAGTTGCCCTTGTAATTATGACGGGGGCAAAGGAGGATGTCAGGATGTAGCTACCTTAGTACATAGCTACCTTAGTACATAGCTACATTAGCACAAACGTAGCTACATTAGCACGTATGTAGCTATGTTAATACATAACTACCTTAGTATGAATGTAACTACGTTAGTGCCTATGTAACTACGTTGTACGTATGTAGCTATGTTAATACATAACTACCTTAGTACATATGTAGCTATGTTAGTACATAACCACGTTAGTGCTTGTGTAGCTATGTTAATACATAACTACCTTAGTACATATGTAGCTATGTTAGTACATAACCACGTTAGTGCTTGTGTAGCTATGTTAATACATAACTACCTTAGTACGAATGTTACTATGTTAGTGCCTATTAAGCTATGTTAGCACATAACCACGTGCTTATGCTTACATGTGCTTACATGTATGCAACTATGTTGCTATCATAGTGCGTATGTACGTTAGTATGTAACTACATTAATGCTATTGTTACTAGTTCAGTGCATATGAAACTATGTACGTATGCAACTACTCTAATATGTATGTAACTATGTTATTATGCATGTAAATATTAATACCAAGTCACGTACTTCTGTAGCAAACAGTTATTTGAACCCAAACCTTGCAAAGTAGTTCTGTTTCACAACCAAGTGTTTAAAACTGCGGTAGTTCCACAATGTTATATATTATGTCATATACGTTGTTTTGGGAGTCGTTGGCAAACAACCTACTCTGTTGTTAAGGTATGAGGATGTGTTGACCTTTTTTGTTCCACCCCTCATCTGGTTATTAACCTTTGCTTGCTGAAGGTAAAGTCCTTTTCACCCACAAACATCCTATGTTATCATGCAGTCATGGTTTCCCCCACCCACATTCTCCATTCAGGGTCTATTTAGGGGGATATTAAAATCTTAATCCCATATTCTGAAGGGGGTAATAGTAAAACAAATATTGCGTGTTAAACTTTCTGTCTATAATGCATTATAAACAAACTTGTAATGTGTTATAATCTGTTCATAGCACTGTATAATTATAGCTTTGAGCACCATTATTCATATGGCTTTACAACAATTATCACAACACGTTATGAAGCATTTCATAATGATCTATGCGGACATGATTTCTTTATAATTGCTGGTCACTGGCTTTTTTTTTGTTGTAAGGATCATAGTGTATTATACCTCCCATAGTTGTAATACATCATCTTTATAACGCATTACATTCGCTGTTGTAACAATGTGATTGAAGTAACTCCACTCCACTTATAAGTCGTCATAGTTTGCTTTAGGTATAGTAAAAATATATCTATAAATCTATGAAAAAACAAAATAAAGCTTTGTAGAATACATTTGGACTTTACTTAAAGCAAATTATGACCACTTAGACCAGGGGTGGCCAACCAGTCAGAGACTAAGAGCCACATCTTACACATGGGCACACATGAACATCACCCCATCCCTTTCTCTCACACACACACACACACACACACAGACCTCTGCTCAGCCAGATTTATTGTAAATGTCACACACCAACATGGTAATGACAGAAATTGACTCCGACAGTACTAAGACCACAGGCCAGTCATTTTCAACAATGAACATTGTGTGCACTGTCTGACACACACAAACTCTCAGTTCAACCAAGTCCACAAACAAAAAATATAATAATTTACAATAGCGTTTTTCTTTTACTATGCATGTTGCTTAGTGGGACTTCTGGCATTCCTTGCCTTGAACAATCCTCTTCAAATCTGGCTTGTATTCCGTTGTTGCCACTCGAAGCAATTCTTTCACATCGGTGTCAGTCAGACCAGATCGATGCTTTGATTTCACGTGTTTCAGGATAGAAAACACAGACTTGCAGACGTATGTTGACCCAAAGATTGACAGTATCTTAAGCGCAGCCCGTTTGACATTGGGGTCCAATTCCAGTGCAATTCCAGTGCGGAAAGTGTGCCAATTCCATTGGCACACTTTTCCAGAACTCAATGGTCCCTTCCCTTATAGCAGGTTTCAGTTGGTCCTCCTCACAAAGGTCGATCATCTCCAACTCAGCCGCGGCCTCATCTGTGACTAGCGGGGCTTTCAAACAGTCCGTCTCCGCATTAAATGGGTCGACGAGGAACGTAATCTGTGGCCTTTTCACTTGTAGATCGTGGAACCGGGTCACAAAGCTTTCGTGCAGGTTTTCAATCAGTGTTGCATATCTGGCTCTTTGCTTATTCAGGGCGGCGCTGGTGACTTGCCCGCTGGCTTTTAGCAGAGTGGGAAAATGCGTTAAATCTCCCTTTTGAATATGCGCCTTGAACAGCTTCAGTTTGATGACAAACACAAACACACTTTGCACCAGGTCAGGCAGCATTTTTAACTTACCCTGCAGGGTCAGGTTCAGTCTGTCCAAGTGACACAGCATGTCGACCAAAAAGGCCAGATCCATAATCCACTTGAGGTCCGAGAGCTCGGGATAGTCCTTGTCCTTCTCTTCCATGAACAGTTTCACGGCATCAAAAAGCTCAAAGAAGCGAGAGAGAACCTGGCCTTTTGACAGCCACCTCACAGTGCAGTGCAGCGGCAGGTCACCTGGAGGCCCTTGGTCCAGCTCAGCGATGAGATTCTTGAATTGCCTGTGGTTAAGCGCATGTGTGCGGATGTAGTTGACGATTTCCATCACAGGCTTCATGACGTTGTTTAAATTCAATGATGTAGACACGAGTTGCTCCCTGTGGATGATGCAGTGGAAATTCCAAAATGTTTGGTCAGCTTTGCACAGCCCCACAAGCCCGTTCACAGATCCGATCATGGCTGGCGCTCCATCCGTGGCTATTGCAGTTAGTTTCGGTATGGGCAGATTTGCTTTCACAAATGCAGACATCATTGTTTCTTTCACATCTATGCCACGGGTTCTGTCTTTTAATGGCACAATATCAAGGAGTTCTTCTTTGATCACACAATCGTTTGACACAGACCGTGCAAAGATTGCCAACTGAGGCTTGTCTTGTATGTCACAACTCTCATCCAATGCGACACTAAAATACTCACATGCTTGAAGGTCAGAGTGCAACTGTGATTCAATAGCCGTGTCAATGTCTGATATTCTGTGTTCACCAGTGTGGCGGGACAGTTGGATGTCTGATACCATTTGTGTTAGTTTGTTGTTTTCAGGAGACAAGATTTCAACAACGTCACTGAGGCATTTTTTAACGAACTCCCCTCCATTGTATGGCTTTTTAGCCCGTGCAATGTTCCAAGCAAGTTGATATGATGCAAGCGTTTCGGTCTCGAAGTGCTTCGTAAATTTTTTGAAAAACTGTTTCTGCTTTTCTGCCTGACTTTTCAAAGTGACCAACTTGTGCTTCCGAAGTTCAGTGCCTTTTGGAAATTCCTGGTCGATGTTAGCATGGAGTGAGCTGCAGTGGCGCTGAAGATTTGAAGCTTTGAAATGCGCTAATGACGTCTGACATATAAGGCAGAATGGCTTGCCATTACGTTCAACAAACAAATATAAA
Source organism: Taurulus bubalis (assembly GCF_910589615.1). Taxonomy (NCBI): domain Eukaryota; kingdom Metazoa; phylum Chordata; class Actinopteri; order Perciformes; family Cottidae; genus Taurulus; species Taurulus bubalis. Next base: position 21,860,226 of record NC_136593.1, on the reverse strand, counting down.
TCCTCCCACTCTGTTAAAATGTCCTGTGTTCTTCTTCATATTTTCGTTTTGCTGTGCATTTTTTCCCTGCCATTTTGAGAGCGAACTGGACACAAATTGTTTACACAAACACTACCTCCAAGAGACTTACAACTGAATGTACTATTCTGTACATCCCAATTTTTTGGAGGGGTTAATTTTCAATCTGGAGGCGACTGACTGTCTGTCAGAGCTCTGGACCGGCGTAGCAGCTGCACGGCAGCACCCGCTGCTCGCTGACAACAGAAACTGCATAACAATACGCTTTCACTTCAGTCGTCAAGTTGGCAACACTGCGTCAGCGTGCGCGCACACATAAATAAATCGCCTTCAAAGTAAAAGCAGTGCCGTTTGTATTGCATTTATGGCGTGCATCTTATTTATTTTTCATTTTTGATTGACCTAACGCGGGCCGGACCGGGAGAGCCCGCGGGCCGTAAGATGCCCAAGTCTGGTCTAAAGTATTTGCAAAATCAATAAAAACATTAATTAAAAAAAAAAAAAACACAAACTTAGATATGAACGTAAGAGCCGCATGAAACCAGGCAAAGAGCCGCGGGTTGGCCAGGCCTGACTTAGACTAACCTATAATTAATTACAGTAATTATAATGCATTGTAGAAGAAGAATGTATTATAACTATAATACATGTTGTACTTGGAAAACAGAATAAGCAGCAATTATGAAGTTTAACGATAATTGACCTAAGTAATTATAAAATGCTTGTTATAAACAACGATTAATCTTTATGATTTCTAACTATAATTACACAATGCTATTAACAGATTACAAGCATACTAATGCAACATAGACATGGCCATTGTGGAAAGTGTGACCAAAAGTTATTCTAAAAGTTATTATTAAAACACATGACCAATGGACACATCTGTCAAACAGACCCCCCAGAGACACGTACCCTCGGAGTCACTGCTGAGGTGGTCCTCGCCCCGCTCGGAGTGACAGATTCTCTCGCTGAGGGGAGAATCTTTACACTCCTGAAGACAAGAAGAAAGACAAAGACAGATTAAGTTACACAAATATTCACACTCCAGCACAAAGAGGCAATCTGAACTCCGGCCGCAGTAAAAAAGGTGACCCGCATGTCCGAGGGGGTGTGTCCAAAGCGTGGCGTGTCTGTGCGTGTGTGACAGAATGCTATTTAAGGTAAAGAAACCGCACGCTCAACATATCAGCTGCTGTTTAAATGCAGAGCTGTAAATGCAAAGGAAGGGAATGACAACGCTACGGAGGGGAGGAAGAATGGTGTTTATTGTTTGAGGGAGGAGAGGTGAAGGGGGGGGAAAGCTGGGAATGTAAACGACCACACCGTCAGCGTATCCATCGCCCGCCTCCCTTGTGCGGTAAAACATGATTGATCCCCCATTCGTTGGAGTGTAATACCAAAATAGGTCAATCATCGGTATTGGTGTTAAAGCAGGAGATGGAGCGGGATAATGGAGGAGAGGAAGAGAAGAGCCACAGAGTACAGTATTACTGTGGACAAAGAGAGAGAGGGCAGGTGGCTCAGTCAATGCCACAACGAGGCCTTTGTGGTTATTGTGAGGCTGCAACAGCTGCTGCTCCAGGACGAGGCTCAGACCAAAGCTTCCGCCACCTCAAAGAGTGTAAAAACCAGAAGACCAGAATAGAAGACACTATTTTACAAGAACCAAAACAATAAAGTAACAGCCAGGTTTTATTTTAGATTCAATATGCATCGTTGAGGATGCTTTAATGGCCCTTTAAAAATAACGAGATATGCACGAGATGCACGTTTTTCCGACAGGAGAGTTTTCCATTTTGCTCCACACTAAAGTCGTTGTGTGCAGACATTCTGTACTTTTTTCCCCCGTCGCACACGACTGCACTCGCACAAAGAGGAGGAGCAGTCGATCGCATCATTGTCAGGGGACACTGAATCAAGGCCCCTTTTCAATGACTAATAATAGAAACAACAGACACATAACTTCTTTGTCTTTTTTTTCCACACAGTGTTTATTTTCCAGAAGGCAATACTCCGATAACGCTGTTACAATGTGCTTCTGTGCGCGGTTCCACTACAGCTGGTCAAATCCTCGGTAGGCGAATGACTCCCTGTAACCCTAAACCCGACGCTGACCCCTGATCGGACCCCTCAGTGTCAGTCTTATTACATTACGGTTTGACACATTTTCTATGTTGATACTCTGGCCTTTCCTGTACGATCGTAAGATGATCTAATTATTAAGAATTTCAGTGGTGCAAGGAAATGGTCTTTTTGGGATTTATTGTGTAAATGTGTACCATAGCCTCTGAGAATTCCCAATTCTGATTGGCTGACAATGTGGATTAAGATACGAACAATGTATTGATCGATAGCGTGGAAACAATGTGACGATGTGAAGTGGAGCTTTATGGAGCTTTATAGCAAGGTCAGACGGACCAAACTTCATGAGTGACATTAAAAAACCACTTGGTTAGGTTAGGTTTAGGAAACAATCACGGCTTGGGTTCAAATTAGAACATTTGTTACGCAATTTAATGTAAATGCAACCTGAAATAAGAGTTTTTGCTTTCAGATGGGACAGCAACTGCGGTCTCCTGGGTGAAAGTCCTGTGTTTTCCGTCCCATCTGCCAACTCTGACCGCCTCCCGACGCAGACTTTGTCGCCTGACTTCCTCCTTTGCTCCCATCTCAAACACTAGAGGTTGGTTTTTGTCTTTTCTTTAGTGATCAACCACGTGGACAGATAATAACGAATAATATCGGCCTTACGAACATAGTGGAGCATTCAGCAGCTAAAATGACAGATTTTCACTCAGGAGTTGGTAGAGACCAAAAACGGAGCAAAAATAGTTTGAATATTAGACCTGAATTCATCAGGTGGTCAGACACACAACTCTAAATGAATGATACGGTTGCTCCATTACTGCTAGATGTCTATGCTAACTCACCATGTCCTCCATATAAACTTAAAAGGAGACGATATGTCAATAATGACACAGGTGTTTGCAGTTCCAATTAATAATATTTGCTCGTATTAATCTCTATGTAAAGACACCAACAGTGAGACAAAAATAGCTTTAGATCTAGAATTGTTTGTGTATCTGTGAAATTGTTTTCTCAGTGACAACCAAACACATTTCATTTGTTTGACCAAGAGAAAAAAGAGAGAGAGAGAGAGAGAGAGAGAGAGAGAGAGAGAGAGAGAGAGAGAATTCTGGCAAAAACCACACAGAAAAAGATGTGAACAAGTCTTTGTGACTTTTATGTGAAAGTAATCCTAATTTATGTCTCTGAAAGGGGGCTTTGAATCAAAACCATGCGACTTTACGCGTGTGGACTTTGTGGTTTGGTCATCATCTCACCATCTTCCCGCTGCCGTTTCTCTCTCGCCCTGTGGTGCTGTGGCCCCTCAGGAGCTGCTGGGCGTCATGGATGGCTTGGGTGACCACATCGCCGTCTCCGAGGAAACCTGAAGACAAAAACACACTGGTCAAAGAGGAAGGAGAAAGACAAAAACGATGAACCTCGCCTCCGTTTGTTTCTGTGATATTACCCACAATTCCTGCTTTATATTCAGCTCTTGCCCATTTTGTTTCTTTGCGTCTACTAATTCAGATTGGCTATTCGTGCCAATGCTAACTTCCCTTTTCTTCATCTGTTTATAGAGTTAACAAGGTAGAAATGCTTTTGTTGCAATACATGACTTGTTTAAAGGGGAAAACCACCAAAATTAAGAATGCCAATAGGTTATTTCCAGGGCCTTGGAAAGTTCAATCAATAATTGTGAAACCGAGCTACTATTGTTTGGGGAATAGATTCTAGATTATATATTTTTTGGGGGGTTTGAGTGTTGCTGATGTTCGCTAATATTTGTAGCCCATCTTAGACCAACAGAATAACATGTATGAATTTAAAATGAATGGGCATAGTATCCCTTTAAGGGAAGACACCCCATGTGAAAGCTTTGGGTTCAGTCAGTAACAACTGAAAACAATAGATACAAACGGGGACCCACTCCCCATAGCGATACAAAAAAAAGTGTATATATATATAAATATTTAAAAAAAGGTGTTATAAGCATGAAAGAGACTGTGTTACCGTGACAAACCAGAAACACAAAGGGTGTCAAAAACCACAACTTTGATTCGAGCATCTTTGAGGCGATGCAACATGTTTCTCCACCACCCAACCACCATCTTTTAGGATCATAATTCCTCACAGCAGCGTGACTCACTGAGGGCAGATCGTGACGGGCTGTGGGACACCTCTCTCTGGAGGTCTCTGGGCCTGTAGGCCCCGTGCAGCGCCAGCGATCCCAGCTCCATGCTCTGCGGACTTGGGGTTTTCCCCAGCTCCAGCCCCTTTGGCTTGGACGTCAGGTTCAAGGGCTGACTGGCTTCCTAAAAAATAAAACACACACACACATACACACACACACACACACACACACACACACACACACACACACACACACACACACAGCGAGCGCAGGTGAGCAGGGGCGGGGGCCACTGGCGCACAGTTCGAGTGCAACGGCAAAGGGCGAGGGATTCCGGTTATGCACGGCAGATTTGGCATGTCAGAGCGCATCTGTCACACCTTTGTGGCATCGCTGGTCTTTTGTCTTCACGCTCACCTCATCCTCTCTACCTTTTGTTTATACAAGCTGTGTTAGTCTATCTCAGTGGGTGTGGTGTCTTCGAAAAGCCTCCCAAATACCAGAGTAGTGCATTATCTGTTTAATCTGGTGGGAATCATTATCTTTAACATTCCCTAAAACCACACATACAGCGTGTAGTAGATACACACTGTGTAGATTAAAAAAATACACTGCCATGAATTGCATTTTAGATAATATAATGTAGGCGTGTGCTTTACGACTGTTTGAATTCAAAAGGATATGGGAAACAGGTTTGTCACAGTGAGACGAACAATCGCTGACACACAACACGCATGCTGCAGCGATATCGTACCTGTCGGTAGGAAGCGCTGCTCCTCTTGACGGGGTGAGGGTTCGACATCAGCTGCATGGGATAGTCCACTGCTGTGGAAGGTGTAAAATTGTGTGTATGAAAGACATGAAAACAAAAAAACACCTGTGCGCTTCTTCCGATTTGCCACGGAACACAGAGGCTGGCGACAATTAGCAGCTAACACGAGCTAACGGTTAGTAACTCGGAAGGAACCGCCGTTCCTCTTGACACCGGGGTGGGCGAGGGTTCGACAGCAGCTGCGTGGGATAGTCCACGACTGTGGAATGTGTTTAATTGTGTGTATGAAAGACATGAACACAAACAATACATGTGTAGTTATTCCAATTTGAGTTTAATGACAATTCATGACAATTAGCAGCTATTAGCAGCTAACGGTAAGTAACTTGGAAGGAGGGTGAGGGACGCTAGCTAACGGTAAGTAACTGAGACTGAGCGACCCGCCTGCTCTCACGCACCGCAATTTCTTTATAGCAAACACTCAATAGTGTACTTCCGTTTTTCATTTAGTTTGCTTTGACATTGTGGACGACACAATAACCAGGGAAATGCAGTAGAAAAAAAGGAAACATATGAATGACATGCCACAGTGCTTCCCTGTTTTTCCCTTTTGACTTTTGGATTGAGCCGCTTTTTCGGCCGCTGAACATGCACAAATGAGACAAAATTCTCAAAAGCACCCGCTAAGGGTGAAATGCACCCCTACTTGCGCCTGCCAAGCATACATCGCCTCAGTGCTCCTGTGCTATTTGCAAGTATTTAAATCAGGTAATACACTTGTCCCCTTTCTAAACAAAGCAGCCTTATTGCAATAACAGTCCAACCCACAAAGCTCAGCGCCACACGCAGTTAGTGACATTTTTAACATCTTGCGAAAAATCAGCGACTACAATCCATTCATTGTGGATGTGTCCGTCATAGTTTATTTGGCATTTTGACAATGCATTATTTTCTATTTGTAGTGCACACAGTGAGTTAAGTGTTCATATATTGTTCGTTATATACGCATGTCAATCCATCCATCCTAACCATAAATATATGTATAGTTTTGAACACTTTAGATCGCCATATATATCTCTACTAAACATATATCATTTTTTATTTGTATTTCTTTAGAATATATTATGAGATTTGCTACATTTGTTTCCGTCAGTTGTTCTCTCTGTCTTTCGACTAAATCCGTTAAATACCTGACAAATTGAAATTCTTCATCACTAATGCAAAAAGAACCTTGAATCCAATATCTATTTTAAGCAATGGTAAAGAAATACTGTATTACCTGAGATATTAACGGGATAGCTATATATACGATAGAAACAATATGGCTAAATGGGTTTTAAAGGCGGTTTGCTGACTTCATAACGTATGTAGTGTCTTGTCTCGCCACCCAGATAAAATAGAACCACGTCCACTTTATGGCTTAGGCTCGAGTAGTGCAAGATGCATTTGAACAAATTCAATGTTGGTTACATTACATTACAATTCATTTAGCTGACGCTTTTATCCAAAGAGACTTGCTCTATACACCATAGACACAGCAACGGGGAGCAATTAGGGGTTAAGTGTCTTGCTCAAGGACACATTGACGTGGACTAGTGGAGCCGGGACTCGAAAACACACATTCATCACACAAACTTGAAGTCGATCATGCAGTTAAATGCAAATGAGGAATCGAATAAAAGCCGGTATCCAAATAAAACAAAACAGTTCCGTCCCTTCTTCTGTTCCATTCCTCTCAAAGAAAAGATAACCTCAAAATGTCTGCCTTTGGCTGACCTCTTGCACACAATCCAACAGTCCTTCAACAATCTTGTACATTCATCTGTCACACACTCACACACACCTGATGAAAGCAGATGAATGGCTATCCTTAAATTGCACCTACAATGTTGTAGAGGCTGGCCTTGTGTCTTTTGGGTTTGAAAAGATAGAGAAAGACGAGGTCACCTGCGAGCACAGCTTGTAAGACTCGTGAAAGCAGGACCGCACAAAGCCACAGCTTTCCGAGCGGCACCCTCTATAGCTGGCTAACTGTACAAGCGAGAGTGTGTGAAAGCTACCGTCAGCCGCATTGTTCAACTGAAGACGCCGTTCGGCGCTCACTAATGCCGTTCTATTTCCGTTAAAGTGGGGCCTTGGGTTGAAGTGTAAATGCTTAGGTTTCTCTTCAAAACCACATGAGCCCGAAAACTAGGGATGGATGTCGTGTGGATCTATCGTTACTGGTGCTCTTATCGATTCTGCGTATCAGTTCGGTTCCGTATCAATACTCCTATCGGTTCTTTTTGATCATTTTGTGAGAAAAAAGGCAATTAATTAAGAAAAGAATCAACATTGCTTTATATATTTTTCTTCAGCAGCAATAAAAAAAAAGTTTAAAAATCTTTTCAATACATTCGCAGTGAAACAATTAGCTCAGCGATTATCTTTCATTTAGGAGCCTGTCCTTATGATCAGACTCCGTATGACATCACTAACGTTCCCTGCAGAGGACGAGGGCGTCGTGTATTCAATTGGACTGGATATCTTTCTATTTGCCGTTTGCAACAATGGATTTGTGGTTTCATGGGATCCAGTGTGTCCCAACCCAACTCTCCCCAAGGCTGGAGGCTCTTTCCACTAGCTAGACGACTGACCTGGCTTGCAGGGGATGGGCTGCAGCGGCATGGTCATCTGTTGGTCGGAGGTGACGGCGAGGGACTGGGCGCTGGGGTGGAAAGCCGGGATCATCACGTAGGGCATGTTCACCTGCTGGGACGAGGCAGGACAAACACATGAAAGTTCTTTCCTCAGATGCTGTGGCGCTGTCTTATGTGAGGAGCCCCTGGGGGTCAGGAGGGGGAGCTGACCTGGATCTGCTGCTGAAGCAGGTTGATCTTGTGCTGCTGCTGGATCAGCTGCTGCTGCTGCTTGGCAATCTGGGAACACGAGACGTGGTCATTGTCACACGCATACTGTACATGCATGTGGCAAACAGACACAAGTGCACACAGTGGAGGTGACCTTGATCAGGGTTTCGCTAAAGGACTCGACCTGAACTGCAGAACTTATGAATCCTGTCCTGTATCACAATTGTACTTTAACAAAGTCTGATTACTAAAAACATTGATACTGAAACGACAATTGAAACATTGAGAAATGCTCATACAGCAGTTAGATAATGTGTATGTTCACATTATTAAGACGCAGATATTACAAAACATTGCAATGATCCTGAACAGCACCAGAAATCACACCTTTTTATTCTAAAATTCCCAGTTAATTATATTGGCTTATGTGCATCTGCCAAGCTCAGACTGATTCTACACCATGAGCATTCAAAATAAATCATGTTTTCTGAAGACAGGAACTTGCATTTCAACTGCAGAAACCTAGTTTTGGCCTGGGATTTCTCTATGTACAGTTTTCTTAAATATAGGCGAACCCCACTTATTTTACCCATTAAAGTGTGTTAAGGTCTTGGGGAGTATTACTGCATATTTGAAAAAATAAAAATTGTCTCCCAGAGGGAGTTGTCAGAAGTCTGTTAAATGGCCTCAAGTGATGTCACTTGGGTCAAAGTCTATTACGGACGAAGACTACATGTTTGAAAATAAAAAAAATAACATCTGGGGGTGTGGAGTAAGAAAAAAGTGAGCGCAGCTCCTGAATCTCAGACTGAACCCTCAAAAGGCCAAACTGCATTGTGGGTAACGCAAGGTTAAAAAAAAAAAGATGAAGGATACGCAATTTCCCTCTCTCCAAACATGAGTTTGACAATGTTATGCAATTGCAATGATACATTCGTGGCACCACTCAGACTGCAAGAAGCACTCGTGGTCTTTGGTATCAATGTTTGGATCAGGAATGAGAATTGCTTCTAATGTCACTGGTTGCTGACCGGACACCTGCGGGCGGTACCTGTTCCTGCTGTTGCCGAGCCAGCTCCATCTGCTGCTGCTGCTTCTCCAGCAGCAGGGCGGCCATGTTCCTCTGCTCAGAGTGGGCTCCCAGCAGCTGCTCCCTCAGACCGCTCAGCTGGTTGATCATCATCAGCAACTGGAGCTCCTTCTCTGCCAGAGCCTCTGGGGTACCTGGAGGAGGGGCGGGGCAGAGGGTCAGGTTTGCGACCTTTACATATTGTGCTACACACTGTACCCATTTTCTATTAAATAACTTATTTAATAATCATCATCAGACACAGTACATGAGGTTTTCTGGGTTGGAAAGTTCCCCCTTCATTTCATTCAGTAAAACAACAATAAGGACTATTCAGTGGCTTGCTCATTCTAACAAGAGGAAACTATCTTTTTTAGATTTATACGTTTGCTTTGTGCAAAATCACAAAGTGGGGTTTGTGACAGCAGGACCGGAGCGATGACACGATCGAGGCCCCTCTGAATACATAGTTGAGCTGTGTAAATAAGCTCGCCAAGTCCTTCTTATAATGCCTCTTCAGAGGTGTCCTATTGTTTGTTTCCAAGCCGTTTTTGTCCCAACATACTCTGATTTTAAGAGGAACGCCAGACGATGCCAACAATTTTGACAGAAAAATTATGGTGGTGTACCAAATTATCCCAGTTATCTTTTGTCTAACACGTTTCATGCAACAGATGAAGTTCATTACAAAAAATAAAAAACAAAAAAGGCAGGTATTTGCACAATCAAAACAGTGGTGTGTATTTAAGTGGTGTATAAGTGGTATGAAGGTGGTGTTGGTGTTTGAAAGCTGACCTTTCAGTCGTCCTGACTCCACTGTGCTTTTATCCAGAAGTTTCTCCTTCCAGTCAGCATTCAGCAGCTTCTCAATGGTGGGCATTACTGTTAACAGGACACAACAGGTACTCAGCAGGGCTGAACTCGACAGCACGAAAAATATTTTCCCGTCAAATCGAGTCCATCTGACACTAAAACCACATTTTCGGCCTCTCCTCTGCCTTCCCTAATGGCATTGATTGAACAAGACGTTCGAGGTGCCGAAGGGCAGAGGTTGTTCGTGCCTCCGGGAGAAGTTTTGAGTGTTTGAGTGAATCGATATTTGGACAGAGAACAATCCAAGGTCAGCGAGTGGGGAGAATCTGAGAAAGGGCGAGGAGTGCAGTGCTTGCTGGTGAAAGACTGGAGGGCAGTGAGAGTCTCTGGCAACAGCTCAGGAGAGCAGCTTCTTACTCCACGTGTGAAGGATTGAACGAAATCAGACAAAAAGCACTAAGATCCCTCCGAAAAACTCATTCGGGAGGCAAAACAACACGCTCGCTTTTCGCGAGACAAACCGTCACTTCTGCACATCGATTTATCAGCAGACTGCATTGTTTAATGCTGAATGGCGGCAGAATGCAGTGCGCTTAAACACATAAGATATGGACTCTGGTAGCTGAGAAAATTGTATGGACGTGTGTGTGTGTGTGTGTGTGTGTGTGTAGGCAGGCGACCAATGTTTCAAATCCAATATTGAGGTGAATGCTGAGTACTTGCTGAATGCTGTATAAAAACGCTTTTAATAATTATGAAAGTGCATCAACTGCAGTTTGTATGATATGTGTTTGCATATTAAATATTTAAAAAATATGTCGAGAGCAGGCAGCAACGTTTGGTTCTGCCGAGTGAAGCCGATGCAGAAGTGTCTTAACACTGCATTCTCTCTACTGGCCAGCAGGGGGCGACTCCTTTGGTTGTATAGAAGTCTGTGTGAAAATGACTCTACTTCTCTCTTGATTTATTCCCTCAGTAAAAATAAACGTTAGTTTATGGTCTCAATCATTAGTTTCAAGTCTTCTTCAATACAGCATGATGTTCATTTGGTAGATTATGGTTCATTCAGAATATTGTTATCGCAATATTGAACAATGTTATCGCACTTCGTAGAATTTCCTCATCCCTCCTCAGAACAGGAGGTTGACGCCTGGGTGAACCATAATTTACCGTTAGTCATTAAATAAGCATTTCTTAGAATTATGAATCAGGGATTAATAGGCTAGAAGAAAATTGTTTTGATCGATGGATGCTCAAAAACACTATATAAAAACAAAAAGAAGCTATTAAAACCCCTTGGGTTAAGATTATTTCGTCAAAATATTCAAAGCAGGTAAACGGATAAAAACAGTGTACAGAATTAAACTCTCAGTCTGCACATCCATGGCTCTTCTTCTAAATAACAGGAGCAATTTTTCAGTTTTATCTTGAGCCAAAGTGCGAGTGATTGGATGATCAATACTGGGACGGCTTCTTCTGCCAATCTGAGAATGATTACTCAGATTGGCAGCACCATCAACACAGAGCAGAAAGTGACTGGGTTGAGGTTGAGACCGACCTTCCTTGAAGTGGGATTGTCCTTCTGGTCTGTCATGTGTCCTGACCTCCCTCAGTCCCATGGGGCTTTGCCTGTGAGACAGCTCCTTACCCGGAGAGCCCTCCTGTCGGGGGCACAGGAAGTAAACCGACTCAGAACAGGACAAGAAAAAGCACACCTTTCCCTGACATTTCCCTAAATTACCCGTCGATAACCTCTCTCTCGCCCCCTTTGCCGCGATATGCTTACCGAAGGGGAGCGGGACAGCGGCGGGGTCAGCTGGCGGGCCTCCAGCGGATGATTTCCCGACCAATCGCGCGATGGAGACCTCTTGATGGGCTCTGCGTGGGTAATGACGCCGACTCCTGCGCCGGTCTCCTCCTGTTCCACTTTCACACCGACACACTTCATGCTGACATCCCCGCTAGACATGAGGTGCAGTGCTTGAGGGCTGGGCTCAACCATTCTGTTGAGAGACAAACGACAGCACACAAAGCTCGGTGTCATTCTGGGTGTGGCGAGGTTTGGCAACTTGCCATGGCGGGTTTTGATTGGGTATTGGATATAATTACAGCAAAGAGAATAGGTCAAGGGAAGAACAGGGTGCACTTTAGGGCTCCACACGTACATTTAAATGTCAGGAAAACAAATCTCATAACATAAAACTCATAACTTATCAAGATGAACAAGTTAAAACAGCTTTTGGAAAAGAGCTGGTTAGACGGGACCAAGAGTCTACAGCGAGTTAGCGGCTCTGTGTGACTGTTGGCAGATGGCTCAAGGGCACTGAGCTGTCATGATGATGACAAGTTTATGTAGCACGTATAATGTTTACCATGTTCACCTTCTTAAAGCAGCATGTAGCATGCTAACATTTGCGGATTAGCACTCAACACAAAGTGCAGCTGAGGCTGATGGGAATGCTATTCTTTTTTCAGGTATCTGGTTAATGACCAAAGTATTGGACACACTTTTGTCCCAATGATGGCGCTAGATGAAAAGTCGAAAGGGGTTGACGTTTTTAAAATTCATCCTCTGGCGACCTTGAATCTACACTAGACAATGATGAACACCGTATGTCATTAACTGGTGCTTGGCCCCAAATAAAGGTCAGGTAAAAACATTTAAAAAAAAACATTGAGGCGTGTTGAGTAACCACATACGTTGTTAAAATGTTTTCTTAATGATAACGTGACAGCAATCAAACGTGGAAGAGTCAGTAAAGAACATGTCAGAAAGAAAAACTGGGTGCAGTATTACTTGAGTCTATTATTGTAGTGATGACTTTAGTAGTGTGGAAAAGTATTAGGCTTGAAGACTATGAAGACAACAAACATACATACATACATATACATATATATATATATATATATATATATATATATATATATATATATATATATGTTTATTTGTATATATGTGTGTGTATGTATGTGTAAAAATGTGAAAATAAAAATATCTTCGATTTGATCCTGATAGTAAGAAGACTGTTTCAATCTAGAAAAAGAGTTATTTTTAATGCCCGTCATCTGGTCTCTGCTGTCCGATGTGTCTGCTTCAGGGGAAAAAAGTGCTGTTTGAAGTCACTGAAGTCAAGGTCAAAGGTTAAGTGATGATTGTGTTACCACCACCTAAAGTCAAAGCCAGGTGTATTGTCCAAGTGTGTGTGTGTCAGTGAATAATAGTAGGCTAGAAGGGAGGGAGACAGAAAAAGGAGAGAAAAGAAGAGAGGACAGGTTGACAGAGAGAGGTTTGAACCACAGTGAACTTGAGCATATCAACACAGTCTTGTGTGTGTGTGTGTGTGTGTGTGTGTGTGTGTGTGTGTGTTCTATTATTTCCCAGCTCTGCGGAGGGAGGAAAGAAAAACACAGCAGACAGCAGAACAAAACAAACAGAACACACAAGGGCAAAAAGTGCACATATATATTAAGAGGCAGAGAAAAAAAAAGCCATTGTTGGAGCCGGGGAACAAAGGAAGCCGGGACAATGGGGGAGAGGCTGACAAAAGCCGCCGGCCGCAGGAAACAGGCCGGATAACAATGCCAGCGGAATGTGCCGACCAACTCGGGAACACGAGAAAAAAAAGAGAAAAAAAAGCGGAGCGCCACCGTTCTGCGGAAAGCATAATAATGACTAGACCCCCACCCTCCCTGCCTGCATACCTTGTTTCCGAACAAAGCCACCTGTCTGCCAGGGTCCGTGGCTCCAAACCCCAGTGATGTATGTACGTGTGTTTATTATGTGTGTGTTCAAAAGCTGCACCAATAAAACTAACACAGCTACGAGTCTAAAACACACAGCCAGGCCAACACCTTCATCTTCGAACAATTGTGGCCAAGAGCTGCGCAACTCCCACAAGTCAACTCCCTCCGACTGACTGCGCTTGTGGTTGACAGCTCGACACAATTAACCTATTGTTCTTCTGCAATGGGAACTTTCTCAGGATCAACAAAAGGTGCAGGTTTAGGGTTGGTAAACAACTCTGTTTACAATACCGGAGGCTTAACAAACATGTTCAGCGCGTTTCCTTCCGAGAATGCAAAGCTGTTTGTTTGCACCGACTGAAACCTGCTTCGTTTACGTCCGTTTTGTGTTAGCCAGCTAGCGAGGCAGCTAGCGAGGCAGCTAGCGAGGCAGCTAGCGAGGCAGCTAGCGAGGCAACTAGCGAGGCAGCTAGCGAGGCAGCTAGCGAGTCTGTCTATCAAAGAAAACATGGAGTGAACATTGCTCCATAGCGCCACTAGTGGTCACTTTTAAATTCTACTGCAAAGTAACCCTCTTGCTAAACTCTCTCACCAGCTACTGCAACTTCAACAGCGGTTCAGACAAATGAAGACCAAACTAAATAAACCAGGATAAACACATTTTGTGCATACCCGCCATGGATTTTAAGAGTCCTGAAGGCGAGTCTGAATGGTTGTCCGTCTCTATATGTGCTGAGCGATAAACGGGCGACCTCCAGGGTGAACCCGGCCTTCGCCCAATGGGTTCGGCTCAAACGCCGCCGCGACTCTGAATAGGACAAGCGGTTTGGATGATGGAACGGAATATATTTAGTTTTTCACAATGACGTAGAATCCTTATATTTCCAAAAAAAGCATTATTGGTGCTGTAAGCGATGCTTCTACTGCTACCGAACCGTCCATTTGAATTACTACTGTTGCTCCCACTGAAACGGCTGCTGCTGCTGCCGCCATCTTTAATTACCATCAGTAATACTACTGCAGCTTCAACGCACGTCTGTTACAATTACCACTGTTTCTACTAGGCTGTCATGAGGTGCTGATACAGTGGTATCCATTGTGATAGAACGGTGCCTCTTTAATATGTTTTTTTTTTTTTAAATGGGAAATAAAACGTAGGAAACGCTGCAAATCAATGAGCAGCACAACGCCCTTCTGAATGTTTTATCTATAAACTGTTTCTCAATTGACCCTTACGACACCATGTATGAATTACACATACCAATTATATCCATGTGTGCTGCTGACTATAAAACATGTTCTACTAATACGACTGTTACTTCAGTTATTTTAGAAAACTAGTCGAGCTGGGCAATGTTAATGTCAGTCATATCTATGCAGATACACCTGCAAAACTATGCTGTTAAAAAAATAATAATAAAAAATTGATTTTTAAATCAACTTTTACACTCACTGCTTGATACTTCCCACCCAGTGCAGGTGTGCACCTATGAGGAGAGCCACTTTCACTCAATGGCTTAGTTTGGCATAAACTAAAACATTTAAATCATGGGAGGGGAAGAAATAGAATGCCAGCATTCCGCCAAACACTTTTGTTACGGCATTGCAACACAAACCGCACACATCACCTGCCTGCCAGAGCTCAAAACCTGCACCAATTGTGTGTGTGTGTGTGTGTGTGTGTGTGTGTGTGTGTGTGTGTGTGTGTGTGTGTGTGTGCGCGTTTGTTTGTTTGTACCTCGGCACGTGTGTGTGGACTCACACTCTGAGTCATAATAAAACTGTCTCACATCGCTGAAGGTAACTAATGCCTGGTAGCACATTAAGTAACATTAAATACAGCTGCAAGTGCGCATGGGGGGATTTAAACACGATATCACACTCATATATATGAGCTTGTGTTTGGGCCAAAATCTTGTTTTAAAGGCCAAAAATTTAAATTTCCCAAAGAACTAAATCTAAAAATGTCTGTCCAGTGATCTGAATGTTTAATGATGTGAATAACACGGATACTTGAGATCTGCGGTGACCATTGAAATGAAAATAACAGTTATCAGCACACACACAAAGATGTGTATCAGCCAACCAGTCTGATTGCTATTCTTCAGGTGTCGTGTGTGTGCGCTTTTTTCCCGCACAGCTTTAGGGAGGAATGAGGATGGAAAGGTGGGAAGCTGTTTAGCCAACACTGCAGCAGCAGCCACAGTCGGTATCAGCGAGGGGCTGATTGTGTGTGTTTGTGTGTGTGTGTGTGTGTGTGTGTGGTTTTGTCCCACGGCGAGTTATTCCTGGGTCCCCCCCGCCCATCTCCACGTTCCACAGAGGACTGGTCTGTAGAGCTGCCACAGGTGGCTTTCACACGATGCCTCTGCACGGACTGTGTGTGTGTGTGTGTGTGTGTGTGTGTGTGTGTGTGTGTGTGTGTGTGTGTATGTGTGTCACCCAACGCTGAGGTATGCGCTGAAGCTCAGCCGTCCACAGAGCCGCTGACAGCAAGGAATGCCTCAAGGTGTGCAAGTGTTTTAAAAGCACAATGTCGTTGTCTTCTCTTCCGTCAAACAATGCTTTATGAGTCTTTGGTCTGAACAATGGGGAACTCCTCCTCGCCTTCTCATCAGTCTCGTTAAATTAAACACGCACTTACCCCGCGAGCAGCTGACTGCACCCATGTGGAACCTGACCTTGTGTATGTATGCATGTAGTCAGGGTGTGTGTGTGTGTGTGTGTGTGTGTGTATGTGTGTGTGTGTGTGTGATGATTTGCATGGCATTGCCTTCTTCCCGAGGTTATCAGATTGCCGCCTGTTTTGTTTTTCCCCCGACCACCTTACGGTGCCGCTCACCACACACTGCTGACAAATCACAATAAAAAACAGACCTCCGAGCAGCTGTTGAGCTAAAGAAACAGGAACAACAAAGGGATGAAAAAATAAATAAGCGTAAGATTTCTGTTCCAGATTTCTGTCACGTTAAAAATATTTTCCCGACTGAGCGGATACCGCGGTGGCAAGTTCAGCTCACAGGAGATAAACCCCCCGAGCAGATGAGCCGATTTTTTTATTTTGCTTCCGATGCAAATAAGTTTGCTTGAGGATCAAGCGTGGTTTGTTTACCAGGAGGGGGTGTGGTCTGGGTCATTGACACCTGTTGCTAAGAAATTGCATTGGAAAAGTGCATTGGAAACAAATAAGATAAAATAAGCGGGGGAATTGTGACTGATCAGCTCAGTACTGGAGACAGTGAAAGAAACAAACATTAAGAGGTACCTTAGACTACAACAAGAATAGTATACAGACTATCCAAGAGTATAAAGAGCTAAAGAGTTGGTGAAAAACACTTTTATATCAACAATGGCTCAAATGACATGAAATGTGTAATGAGAGGCCTTGTTCAAAGTGACGAACCCACAGAGATTTTGTACCTAACCATCAGTATTTCACCTTTTTTTTTTTAACGAAATTATTTTCTGAACACGGAAATATTTCTAAGGTTCCAATCTGAATCGATTGCAGAGGACCGGTTAACACATTGTTGGAGGGCCTGCTCTCTCTACCCCTCCCCGACCCCAGGGGCCACAGTGCAATCTCACTGCCCATCTTTACACCCGTCTGTTTGATATTTATATTCTCACAGACTGGCTTGTTTCTCAGAATGTCCTGAACACCAAGTGAAACTGCAATGGAAACAAATGTGTAACTTGTTGTTTCGCCGAATAACTGACCCAGAATTTCGGCGCAAAAGCAGATCGCAGAGGACAACATCAACAATACGAAAATCACGACAACTTTCATGGCATTTGATGTGGGTGAAGTAGACCTTTTAAAAAAGAATCCCATTGAGGCTACTGTCAGATTCCGACCACGGTGCTGACCGTCCTGTGAAGAGAATTTGTCCCGTCCCCCGTCCCACCAGGTAGGGAGGAGGACAGTGGACGGAGGAGAACATGCCTCCGTCCTCACATAAAAAAAAAAAAGAGAAATCTGCTCCTCTCCTTTGAGTGCCGACAACAGTGAAACCCTACACTTCCCACGACATAGGAATCACTTCACACAAAACCGTCAGTTGCCCAACAAGTTGTAACACGTGGAAAAAAACTAACATTCCCCCCTCCAGGGATTGGCAATGCAAATCCCTTCTGTTGTTCTCCCTTTCTTTTCTTCCTTTGTTTCCTTCTTCTTTCTCTCAATGTTTTCTTTTCCACCCCCCCTAACAGAAGCAGCTTGTTGGGTTTACGTCGTCCATGCCGCTCTCCAACTAGTGCCTGAAGCAGAATAGCAGAGAGAGCACAATAGACGGAGAGAGAGAGAGAGACAGAGAGCGAGAGACAGGATGAGTCTTCTAGAGAGGTTTAACTTGGTAATAAACAAATGAAGACATTCCTATTGTCAACGCTGAGACTGACAGCTGTAATTACAGAAGGGATCAAAAGGCAGGAACAACGCATCTGGCGGCCGATCAAAATGACACACATGCACACACACACGCACACACACAGATTTGTTGCACATTTCCACAGCTAGGCCCATCGCACTTTTGGCGCTACTTTTTTTTTTACTTTTTTTTTCCGCTGCTCCGGCAGTACGTTTCCAACCCGCCGTGCGGTCGTGTCGAGACAAGCGCCCGAGCCGATGTCTAAACAAATGTTTGGGGAATTGTTAGCATTCGCTTCGGGGCGATGAGGCCAGCGAGCGCACCCGTCTAACCCGCGGGGCCGGGCTCGGGCGGATCACGCCCAGATAGAGCTTCCAGTAAACTGAAACAAAGAAACCGCATCTCACGTCAAATCGGCTTCTTTTTTTTTTTATAATCTGCTCTGTGACTCATCCAGGGTTCGCTTAACCTTTGGCGGACGATCAGTGAGGGATGTTGCGTTGCTCGGATTGAGCTCATCGGAGATGTTTTCCGAGTTCTCATAAAACTTGGACTAACTAGAGCGGTTAAAAGAAAAAAAAAAACGGATTTGAAAAAGAAGAAAAAAGTAAATATATTGATAACAAACCGTTCTAAAAGTCTAAAAACAAGATTTAAGAGAACGGATTTCCATGTAGCCGGTAGTTTTCTGTACTGACCTGATAGAGAGGAGCGGATGCGAGGAAGTCCAGCGGCGCTCCGTCGCTGCAACAGACCTGCCGACTCGAGTCATGGTGATTGGCTCTCCCTCGCCGGTAACGCCAGTCTTTTCATTGCTCCCCTGTTGCCTCTGACCCGGCCCTCCCTCCCTCTCAAGGAGGGGAAGTACAAAGAGCCTCTTCAAATCCCACTAGGCATTTGCATAATTAGCATGCCATTTCAGGTGACCCGCCGCTGCAGCGATACCGATCGAACACCAACCCACTAACAGGTGCGATGGCGGTGTGATAAGGGCGTCCGCTGGCCCCCGGCGGACGCTTTCTAACAAAGTCGGCTTTATCCTCTGTTATGATTTCCTGGACATGTGACTGAAACCGGCCCAAGCGAGGTCACGAATCGTGACAAAGCCGTGGAGTGTTAAGGGCCAGGAAATAAAAGCAACATGTAGACAACAGAGTGAGATAGAATCAGCCAATCCATTGTGACTGCGGTTTGATATCATTTTTTTTAACTAAGAGAGGAATCTTTCAAATGTTCAACCTAGCTGTAGGCACAATACCCTGATTATGAATTCACTAATACACAAACAAAGTCTTTATTAATGCTATTCCTGGTGCTTATTAAATCTTTTTTTGAGTCCCGAAAAGAAAAGAAATCCAGCTGGAAGCTCAATTAGATCATCATGAACTGTAATTCGTGATAAATGGCGCAATGTGGGCTTTTTGGGTTGTAAAAAAATAAAACTTTCTTGCCATGCACAAAAAAAAGAAGCTCCATTTTAAGCTGCAGGAAATGTTCCGTCACGCGTCAACTTCATCTCTTGTATGAAATCATTCTGGTCCAGCGATTACATTTTGCTGCGTTACTACCGTTCTTTGTGACAACCAACTGCACTTTTGGAGCGCTATCCACGGTCCGCCCTCTTTTTTTTAACACTATAAATGTGCGTTGATGCGTGTGTAGCCAGTGAACTGTACCAGGTTACTTAAGTTGGATGCAAATACAGTATGCGGTGTTGACACGACAAGCAACAAAGCTACATGGCCAGCTACATTGTCCTCATTGAAGGGTTGCCCGAGCGCTTGTTGACGTAGTTATGTCATTAAAACTGGGAACTGGCAAAACAGCAAGAATACGTTTTTCTTCCATTTCGTGGACAGAAACTCAACGTGAATTTTGAGGAGAGAGAAAAGGCGACCAGCAATGGTGAAATAAAGAAAAAAAGTGATTGGTTGACTTTGTTTGTCATTGTTGCGCTGAAAACAGTTGACGTCAGCTCGACTTTGATGTGTAGGGTGTCACACGGCAAATATTATTACGCAATAAAGAGCGGCTACGCAAACCATAGCGAACCGCCCAAAAGGTGGAAATAAATAGAAAATAAATGAATAATCCGTAGCGGAAATGACAGTTTAAACCAAAGCAGATGTTGATCAATTGGCCACGTTAAGAGTAGCGAGGAGTCAGCCGGCACTTGCGGCATAAAACGGTCCCATAAATATGTTGTCAACAAAGTGTGTTTTGCAAAATGAGAATCACTGCAACCACCGAGGTCCTTGACGCATGCCTGCTTCCATAAATGAGCACAAACTAATACATTCGGCCGATGGGTGCCAGCAGTGTGCCAGATTAGCTGTGGACAGACATAGAGATATAGAGAACACCCAATAGAGTATAAACATATATAGTATGTGCATCTGCTGCCTGTGTCTAGTGTCTGCGTTAGGCCTTCAGTTAACATCGACTCCATTATTGTGTTCCGAGTTGTGTGCCGTCAAGAACACGAGCCAGGGAAGAAAAAGTTGTGCAAGTTTAAATGATTGATCCAGTGCGATCAGGAGCGCTCCACCAGAACGTTTGGGTTCATTTATGGAGCCAGGCAGCACACACCCGGCTGGTTTTGAAAAGTCCCAAAGTACGCGCACTGAAAGTTTCGTTCTATATGAAACATGTTCTCGCCGAATGCGATGTGCTCCCCGTCCGCACAGACGAGATGGAAGAGACGAGTTTCTCCGGTCCCGGTGTGCTCATGGCGACGAGTGTCTCTCGCCACAGACAGAATAAGAGCGAATGCTATTGTCCACAAATGCCGACAGGCTGAAGTGAATGATTACAAATGTAATAAAAAAATTCCTAATGTTGTCACTTCTTCCAGTCGTAGAGAACAAATATTGTAATTAGGAGTCTAGCATGTAAAAAAAAAAAGCATTTAGTCTACCTAATCCTTAAATTCAGAGCAGTTGTTGATAACAACCAGTTGTCAATTAAGCCCAACATTACCACAATTCTTTTTTTTTGAGTTTGTATTAGTTAGATTTACTGCTCAAGCTGAAAATCTTGGTCTTAAACAAGGGCCGTAGTTTCCGTACGCGTTTTTTATTAATTAACTAATTCTTTTGAAGGATGCGGGGAAGAAAAGAGAAGAAAATGCGACTTGTTCCCAAAACGTGATTGAAGTTTCGGAGTCGGCGTGTGAACAGGATCGAAACCGGATGCGTATAATATTCGCTTGCAGTTCTACCTTGCTTTTCATTTCCCACGACCCGCCTGGCTTTCGGTAAAGTTCAGCTTCTCGGTGAAATTACAAGACCTTCCAACAGAATATGGAATACTCTTCAGACCAAGCTGATAGATGGAGTCTCAAAGAATCGTGTGTGTGTGTGTGCGTGTGTTTGGGGACTTGAATTATTTCTTTATTGGAAAGGTCGGTAAGACGTACACAGACACACACACACACACAGTTGTGGAACAAAGCTTCCTTGCGTTGCTGACTGGGCCTCATTAGAGAATGAGCTCTCAGGACTAGAGACACAAAAGCCTCGCCCTCTTCTCCTTTCCTTCCCCTCTCCTCCTCTGTTCTCTTGGCCTTTTGATGTCAAGGGTACTGAACCATATAGTGCAGAGTCCAAAGAATAAGCTCATCAAGAACACACACTTAGGTTTACTCGTTTTTTTGTGTTTGTTTCCTACCTCTGTGTGTGTGTGTGTGTGTGTGTGTGTGTGTTTGTGTGTTTGTGTGTTTGTGTGTTTGTGTGTGTGTAAGCGAACACACAGAGACCTACAAGCACCCGATAAGGTGCTGTTGTTCTGCGGTCGCTGGTCAGTACATCGCACAAAGAGCAGTGTTGGGAACTGCAGCACTGCGATTGAGTGATAGAGACACAAAGACTACATTTTACTCCCTTTTCCTCTTGGAGTTCAGGGGCTGCCCTAACCCCCCTCCCCCCCCCCCCCCCCCCACACACACACACACACACACACACATGTCACTCTTACAGTTTCCCCCGAACCCATATATCACATCGGCACAAGGAGAGGTAGAAGTTACATAAAGAAGTGGACCAACGAGGCAAAGGAAGAAACAGGAAGCTGTGACCCGCTCGGTCCCGCGTTGGATTTCGTCGGCTGCGATACGGACTTCGGAGCACTTCTGCCATGTGGTCGCAGAGTTTCTTTTATCCTGATGAAAAGACCATTTGTGTGGGTAAAATGCTCGCTGCAGTAGATCTGAGCTCGGGAATGAGTCGCACACCCGTTAGCAAACAAACTAGCTACGTTTTAATGACAAAATAGAGACAACGGCATAATAGGCCACGATAATAATGGGGTAGAAATACATGATTTCATAATAAAAGGAAAGGATTTGTTTAGTTAAGAGATACCATTCATGCGATTTGCATGACAAACGCGTGTACCCAACCATGCAAAAACTGGGACGACACTTTGAAAGGCAGAGCGACGGACTTGCCGACGCTGTCGAGGACTCACAATGAACAGACTAGAGCTAGACGAGTCTGCCTGTGACTCACCCTGATTGGCTCATTTTCTTAAATTATACGACAAAGACTTTAGTTGTTGTCAAGAGATCGAGGCCGATGACTTTACATACGCTGGCGTTCGTAAGGCGTTTTCACGGACACGGTTTTGTTTTAACTCGCCCTTCAAAGCTCTCTTTTGTCAAAAAAAAATATGTATGATTATCAACATCACTTACTTATCGTTCGCATCCCTCCCCTCGACTGATTATCTCGACTTTCTCCGAGCGCATGACTGCCCCTCTCCTCTGTGTTCCGCTGACTGACGGAGTTGTGGTTTTTTGTTTGCTCATCCGTTTGTGCGCTGTGGTTGGCTTTTGACATTACTGATAAATGCTGATAGAATGTTTTTTTAATACATGAACCTAACCTCCACGCTAGCGAGCAGGTGACCACGCACCTCATTGCTGCAAAACAAGAGATACTTTTAGGTCCTGCCTTACGGCCCACAAGCACGATGCTACGTATGCAACATGCAATGTTTGTGGTTCACCCCGAAAATGCGAGACAGCTTTAGTTTTTTGTCTAAAAGCACAAGATGATGGACACGTATTTGGGACTAAATTGGAAATTAAGGCCACGGTCGTTGTGTTTTTCACAATACAAGCAACGTTTGTGTAGAGATATCACTGCATGGGGTAACAACATTTTCAGCAGAAATACTGTTTCAGTGTCAACGAGACAAAAACGATGCTCGAACATCAAGTATACGATCGTGACACTATCAGACAAATTCGGAGCAAAATATGTAAAGAAGCCATGGCTTTGTCGGCAAAAAAATTATAAAAAAACATGACAATATGAATAACGACGCACTACTTGCACCCGTAACCAGGGTGACCACCGTGGCCAGCACGGTGTCCTCATTGCCGCGGTTGCTATGAACTGGGTTTGAAGTATTTTGTCCGTGGTGGAAACAGGCCGTCTAAATCCTGGCAAACAAAATACCATGAAAACAATCTGCAAAATGCTCCTAGAAACTAGATCTTCAATTTAACTGCGTGGTTCGGCTCGACTCCAATTTTAGTACCAGGTTCTTTTCTCCGTTGCGTTTTCACACTTGGCGGAGGCAGGATTCTTGAGCCGATCTCCATAACGACGCCGCGCCAACCTGATGTGACCTTTCTGTGGCAACCAAACAGAAGGGCCGTCAGCACACTTGTGTGCACCCACAGCGCGGTGAAGGTAGTGCGCGGCATAGTAAACCCAGCGCATGGCAGGGAACATAGTGTAAAGTGTAGGGAGCGGCGTAGGGTACGGGGTAGGAAACAACGTAGTGTACCTAGCAATGTGCACAATGGCATAGTGCACATTGTGTATGACGTAGTGTATCCAAACCATTTGCAAATAAATAAAATAAATAGAAAAAAAAAACAAATATGCGAGTCGGGCCGTGCTGTGCCATGGATGCGTTTTCTTCATCAGCGCTCTCTAGACGTGAGGCTCATGGTCACGCAGCCACTTGGCAGAAGCCATAAAACAAGAGGAAGGAGATACAAACGCAAGGAAGTTGGTGTGCTGCAGATTAACACACAACTTTTGTTGAGACCCTGGAGGACAATGAATGACAACCATCACAATACAAACCAAACAAGAGCGCGTCTGAAAGCCTTGCTCCAGGGCCAGAGCTGCTTGTACATCACTTAAGGACTTTTCTTGCCACTTTTTCCTTCTTTTAAGTTATACATGATAACATTTTGTTCCTGGGCAATTCATGCACCATGAGTACTTTTACTCGGAATGGATTATTTTATGGTACGGCTGTGCTACTTCGACTGAGCTCAAAGGATCTGAACACATCTTCCACTGATGTGGTCGTCTGTGGAAATATTCTACAGTATAAGAAAGAAAAAAGAAACCCAACACAAAGCACAATAAGTCAGTGATAGTTGGTATTTTATTATACTAAATCCTTTTAAAGCCCACTTTAGCACTTCATGCGACCGTATGTCTTCGTGTTTAACGTGTCTGCTCTAATGCACTTCACAGGCCTTTCTCTCTCTGACCTCCCTCTCCCTCTCTCACTCTCTCCCTTTCACAAAAGCTTTCTAAATAAGATGTATAAATAGGCCGATGACACAACTGTGCCCTTCACAAAGACACCGAGGAGGGAGAAAAGAGCGGAGAACAGGACTCTGGCTTTAGTCACAGCCGCGTTATTCTTCTGCTTTTCAGAAGCACAGGTTAAAAAGCAGCCATTTTTTTCTTCTTCTTTTCATGCCTCACTCCCTCTCATCCCTCTTTCTCTCTCTCTCTCTCCCTTTGCCCCTCTCACTCTCTGAAACAGGTCGTCTATTGTGGCGGCTAGCGAAAGGCTACTGTGGCATTTATCAGAGAGGAGGAGGAGGGAGAAGACAAAACACACTCCCAATAAAGAGATAGAACAAGAGAAAAGGGAAGAAAGGATGTGTATGAAGGCCACTTTTTCTCTTCCCTCACAAAGCCCCCCCCCCCCCCCCCCCCCCCCCCCACCACTCCTTCAGGCCGGCTCAGACAAAAGGCCGGCCCCCCCCGACTCCCAGAATGCACTCTCTCCTCCATCCCGGCACACTTTATATCCTCACTCCATTCACCGCTGCTTCTTGAGAGCGCCCACGTGTGCTCAGCATATGTGTGTGTGTGTGTGCGCACGGGCGTTTGTGTGTGTTTTATGGAGTTTGTAGCGGCAGTAGCGGGGGTCTATGTTTGCCGAGAGTCTTAAAGACCAAGGGGCCAGGGCTCGGAGGTGTTACTATGGAAACGCCTTTGAGCAGTAAGGAGCACAACAGGTGATTCTGCCGAGGGCCCGTTCGTCTCGGCATTGAGAGAACCGCAGGGGGTCTTTGCTGTGTGTGTGTGTGTGTGTGTGTGCTCGTTTCACAAGTACAGCCGCGCTTATGCCACAAACAACTTAGACCCATAGGTCTTAACCAGCTCCAATAAGCCGGAGCTCATGCCTGAAGTTGCTGGCTGGCCGCGGTAATGACGCGCCGCACGGGTCAGGCCCACGGACCCGACTACACAGCAGAGAAGTCTGGGTAGTGTCTGAGAATACGGGGAAAAAAACAACAGAGAGACAAAAACAGAGTAGAAGTAATTGAATGAAAATCCATCATTTTTTGGGCCGTGAACGAATGCGCTCGCCCTCTGAAAAGCTCTGAAGACAAACCGCAGACAGTCAGCGACCAGCTTGAGCACATAGAGGAGGACTTTATCTGCTCAAGAGACACTCCAACACTATCTATCACTCATAAAATACTCACTCCAGCACCAAATGTGGATTAGCACAGCAGTTTCACAAAATGACTTGATGTATTTTATTTTAAGTGAATCTATATATTTGTGACTTGTTTTTAAAGATGTACACCTTCAGTAGGCATTGCTGATCCCTCCAGAGGGAAGCGGGCGCAGGAGAACCAGGACTGAGAGTCTGAGGACTGTCAAACCTTGCAGGAAAATTAGGTTTTCTAAAAATGACTCTGGTGCCTTGAAACACTACCACTTATATCCACAGGGACCGCCAAGAACAACACAATGAAATAGCAGCTTTAAAAAAAGAAATATATATGTATATATATATATTCATGCCTTTTTCTTATAAATAATATATATATATATATATTTATTTTTTTAAAGCTGCTTCAGCTCATGATGAAAACATAGGAAAGACACATGAACAAATGAAGGGGGGGATCCTCATCCGAGTGCATATGCATGGCCTCACGGCTGCCACAATATCCACCATCAATCTCAGATTTCTTTTTTTGCCTTCTTCTTTCTCACACAGTGAGATGTACCATACATACACTGTGCATTTTATGTTTATGTCCCCTGGTGACTTTACAGGCGTTATTTAAACCGAGATGTTAAAAAGTTATCACGTAGACAGATCAAAAAATAAAAAAATAAATACAGAGAGGCTGCCATTATATCCTCTGGAACTTGTTTTTTTTGTACTTTACTGACAAGACTGCAGCAGATGCAGCTAGACACCTTCTATTCAATCTATTAGGGACCAAAAGATACCAAAGGCATGATAAAGAGTCCTATTACAGTTCACAGCCGTTGGAGCTGACCCGTTTTGTGCGTCGCACCATGCACCGCAAAATGTTAGGAGTCAAACAAGCTGCCAAACGTATACAAAGTCGGGAACATGGCGGCCGACTGTCGCTTTAGAGGTTACTGATTTTGAATGAAAATGCAAACCATGCCGCTGGACTCAGACTGAGACACACACACACACACACACACACAACAAACATGTGTAGAATGAGTGTCTTCTGTTTAAATAAATGTGAGAACAGAGCGCCTTTGATTGAGCGTGAACGTCATGTCAATGAACCAGGAAAGCGGTATAGTTTGGGGTTTTATTATTTGTCAACAAGCAATGTGAATTGTGAATTCTCGTGATCGACGGTGGAAATAAACAAATGGGCTTGGGGGGGAAAAAGAAAAGAAAAAAAGGCTCTTCAGTCACTGGCGGACAACGAAACATCTGTATTCGTGTGCTCATGCAAATCAGCTGGTCAACGCTGGCAAATTTGGAAAAGGAAGCTGAAATATGTTCACATGACGAGCGGCGCCTTCGGGCCTTATTGGGTCATTGCGGTCGTTTAAAATGTCAAACTTGTTATCCCTCCATCTGGCTCCCTCTCTCTGTCTCTCTCTCTCATTCATTCTAAAAGGCTCTTCAAATTAAGAGGCAGATTTGTCACAATCGAACCTGCTCGTTCACGTCCCGCGCGCCAAAACGAAACGTGGGCCGTTAACGTGACGAGCATTGCGGGAACAGCGAGACAAAAGGGAAACCCGTAGTTATGGACAAACGTCAGAATTAAAGAAAAGAAGAAAAAAAACAGCACATACTTCCCAACAAAAGCTTCCGTCTCCACTCTGTATTTAATGGAACACACCTTGGTCCTGTGGGAGCTTGCATTTTGACATAGCGTGCTGAGTGAGTGCACGCACACGTGCACCATCTTAACATCTTAACACGCAAAAGGAGAAGTTCACGAAAAGTTTTTCCTTTTCTTTCCCTCTCCCCTCCGACTCGAGGGATTAGAATGTGTTCAAAGGTGGCACGAGAAAATTGGAAAATATGCTTTCGCTCTTTCTTCTCCAAAAGTTGATTTACAGCTGTTGATAAATAACCGCTTCACACACACACACACACACACACACACACACACACACACACACACACACACACACACACACACCCTTATTAGCGCATTATTATGAGCTTACGGCGGCGTTCGCTGGCAAGTGAGTGCACATCCAAAGCGCAGCTGGCAGAACGCAAACCAAAGAGTGACATCTTCCAAACAACGTTTTAAATCCCTGTTTAATCTGCAGCTTTACAGAGTAGAAACACACACACACACACACACACACACGTACACACACACACACACAGCAGAAAACTCATATTTACCTTGGCACTAGATGCTTGCAGGGTTGTGTGTTTGTTTGTGTGTAGACCCATCACCAGGATAAGACTTTACCACCCACCGAGCGTGAGCCCCTGTGTGTGTGTATGTGTGTGTGTGTGTGTGTCCTATAAAGTTCCTATACGGTTGTTATTTTCTTCCTCTGACACGGCAACAGGTGGAGGAGATGTAAAGGGAACTTTTTCACCTTTTGTGCACATTAAAGAGCTTCTCCTCACGCACATTTCTCGCTGTTACATCATGCAAAAGAGGACGTGGAAACAGTGCGTGATAACTCGCTGTTATCAAAGGATGCAGTAAAGAATTAACCGGGACAATCTCATTTTATTTGCTTCTTCTTCTCTTTTTTTTAAGTCGCACAGAGAGAGAAAGAAAAACACTGTTAACTGAATAGAAATATCAATTTATCCATTAATCCATTCATAATGGACATCTGCTATTTGTTTTTGGGATTTCTGAATCAGTTAATTGTCAGAGGAGATTGAGAATCATTGATAGCAATTTCTCCAGAGCCAAAGGTAACACAGTAACATGACTGAAAAAAAAACCGCAAGCAAAATAAATGCTTTCTTTTCGTTTTTTCTGCTTAAAAACTTACAGAAACAAAAATAAGTGTTGCATATAAATGTTCTACTGATCCCTTAATCAACAAATTCCAATGCAATACTCCTGGTCTGCAGACAAAAGAGATTGTTTCTGAAACGGCAGGTATTCGAGTTGAGCAGGTAGGAACGGTTTGAAAACAGCTGATAAGGGAGAGACATAGCTGTGCAACACGCACAAAATACTACAAACTGTGGCTTCATAACTCAAGCTAACATTTAATTTCCTTCGCCTGCACACAGTTGCACAATATTTGACAAGGTTGAGATACAAAACTTCTGAAAACTCCTAAAAAACTATGTGCAAGAAACGCTCAAAATTGCAGGAGATTGCATTCCATCAGTAGTCCAACGTGTTTAGCCGAAGAAAAGAAAAGTTATCGTTTGAACTCTTTTACTTTACATTCGGAAAAACATTCCTGCTCGTGCATCTTAACCGGATATCATTCGTGCTCTTTTGTAGCGTCTCTAATAGCATATTCATGCCTGTATGTTTATGTATAATAGATCTATAATTAATTGAGCACTCCTGAACACAAATGTTCACAATATTGCAGATCTAAGTCACTTGTTAATAACTAAATTACATAGACTCGTTTTTCAATTATTTCTGATGGAGCCCAAGTTGATGTCAGTTGAGGAGACCGGAGAAAAGTTGCATAACTCCGCCATTAATAACACGCTGTGTGCCGTATGAAAGCAATATGACTCGGCTGAAAGACGATAAACGAGCCCGTTAAAGAAGCAGGGAAAGGAGTCAAACGCATTGGGATGAATCATGAAAGGTTCCCCGTCACGTGGCGGCCATCGGCGTGTTTACCAGGCGCTGTTTGAACGTTCACAGCTCTGGCGATCCTCCCCGAGGAGACAATGGCGAGCAGAGGGCTTTATTTAAAGAGATCACACGGCTTCCCCGAACCCGGCATTGTTGTGTGTGATTGGCTTGGGCCTCACACTGCGCTAAAAGAGGAGAGGCTGAGGAGAGTGTACACACACACACACACACACACACACACACACACACACACACACACACACACACACACACACACACACACACACACACAGGCACACCATTATTCTCCATTGTGGTGTTTCTCTGTGGACTCCTGGTTCAATAGGAATCAGAGAACAATGTCGAGAGGATATAAGAGGTCAGGAGGAGAGAGAGAGAGGGGAGGAAAGAAAAAACAACCTTTGTCTGCTCTGCTGCCCTTATGGAGACGTCCGATGTATAGGAAATGGTGCACACACACATACACACACACACATAATCTCACTTCAACACACACACATGACATAATCATTAGGAATGCAATGTAACAAATTCAAAAGTCTAACGCACGTGTGAGAAATGAGTTAGAAAATATCACAAAATGACATTGAGGAATGAAACAACGATCAGGGTTTGGTTCCATTCCTTCTAAATGTGAGCTTTGTAAGTAGCAACGGTATCCTTTGTATAATGAAATAATGTAAATCGAAATCGGAAAACTTTTGGGTTATTTCAAAATTGAATATTAAAAATATATCGCAGCCACACAAATGTTTTTCAACATTATCAAATCATCCCAAAACACTTTCGGTGCAATCAAATACGATTTTAAGTTTTCGCGTGAGCCTCACGAAGACAGCGCTGGCACGAACTACATTCGTACTTTGTTGTGCTTTTCACGACAAACAACAAAAAACTAAAAGATATATCACGAAATTTACAATCGTCGTATTTTAAAAGATGTTATCAAAAATGTAACCGAGTTGTCCCCGAGTGTGCCTTCTTTTTTCTAATCTGATTTATTAACACACTGACAATAATATACAGATGTAACAGACTGTTTATTTTGTCTACACACACTGACAGGGAAGATAAAGGTATTTCTGTTGCCATGTGCGATTGTATTAAGAAACAGACGCACTACTTGGGGAAACGAGTAAAAAATATGTATTACATTATTATTATTACATATATTTATAATGGACTTAACATCTTGTTCACCCAGAGGCTTTGGAAGAGTCTTGGACGATTCGATCGGCGCCGTGCTGCCGAACAAACCTTCGATATTTTCACCGATGCGACCTGTCCCACACGAGGGCCACGAGCCGGGGTCGGGAATTATAGGTGACTTGACTTGAGCACTGTTGCCACGGTTACATGGAGTTTAACGCAACTTCTCTCCGATTTAAGGCGCTGTCTGGGATTCAAAGCAACGCGATAGCGCTCACAACCTGAGCGACAGACGGGGGGAGAGAGAGAGAGACTAAAGAGCGAGCGCCGGGTCACCTTTCGTCCTGCGTGAACCCGTTCACCTGAGAAGACAAAGGCCCAAAAGAGAGAGAGAGACGGGAGGACCTGGGGGAGGGGAGGCAGAGGTGAAGGGTGACATGCCAAACCACTCCTTGAGATTAGTGGAGTGTCGCGCAGTATGTGCAGCGTGACAGCGAGGCCCTACGCTTTGGCGCCCGCACTACCTGTCCGCTCGATATCAGAGAGCATGATGGGAGGTTTGCAAGATGGTTACTGTTCTTCCGAATGGGAAGACAGGAACAGATAAATAAAAAAGGAGCAGTGACAGCAGTAGAGGCAGGGGGGACAGAAGATTGACGGAAAAATAAAAGGTCAGGGACTCCCCACTGACGGGGACAGCTTTGTACGCGTCCATCCACTGTACACACACACACACACACACACACACACACACACACACACACACACACACACTTTTGCACCGAGGACGACCCAGACCTCAGGAGGACCCCTGAATGCGTTTAAAGGGCCCTTGCAGTGTGGGGACCCCAGACCCCCGACAGACTCACACAACAGGACATTTAAGTTAAGTTACTCCCTTGACTATTAAGACAATTTCTCATCATTTAGAAACTTCCTGAAACTTTAGTAGCAAACAAAACAACAACTTTTTTTTATTTTTTTTTAAAGATGTTAAGGCGGTAAAATGGTGTCCCGGCACCTAGTACCTATTCTTGCGGAACCTGCTGATAGCTGCTCATTTACATCTGCCAACAGGTGACATCACCATCATCACCATCATCATCATCATCATCCTCACCATCCTCATCACCATCATCCTCCTCCTCACCACCATCAGGTAAAGGCATTAGAAACTCAGAGGAAATAAATATTAAGATTTCACAAAGACAGAGTGAGAGTCTAGAGGTGTAGAGAGTGGGTAATTAAATAATTAAGGAGGAAAGCTAACTTTCTCTGTTTGGGGGGAGTTTTGAGTGTTGAGCCCCCCCACCTTTCACTGTCGAGCTGCTTGGTTTTAAATCAGGCAACAACAAAACATCGCACAGCCACACCTGGACATTTACACACACGTTTGGAAGTTGTTATTGTTGTTGTTGTTGTTGTTATTTAGGTTTCCATTCACACACGGCGATAAGTCACTTCACTCACCGGTCCCGGTGAGCGCTCTCCACGCGAAAGAAAGCGAGAGAGCGAGCAAAACAAAAACTTCCCGTCCTCCTCCTCCTCCTCCTCCTCTTCCTCTCCCGCTTTAATTCCTCACCGCATGCAGCGCACGGCGCGGCTCGGGACGCAGTGGCCGCGGCTCGGGTCCGTGAGCGCGGACTCCTGTCTCTGCTGCGCTCCGCTCGGCTCCAGAGGGAGCGGGAGCCGGGGGGATGTCGCGTGAGATGACGGCGTGGGTAAAGCGCTGAAGACGGGAGAGGCGGACCAGTGCGTGGACGTGACGGAGACACACACAGAGCTGCTTTGCCCTCGCTCGCTCGCTCGCTTTCTCACTCGCGGAGACTTTCTGTCCGTCTGCCGCTGCGTGTTCACTCACTCAGCGTCCGCAGCGCGCGCCGCTCACCTCCCACTTAAAGGGAGAGGGACTGGTTTCCAGGTGGAGGGGGAGGGAGGAGGGGCCATAAACCATAGCGATTATCTGTCACCGACCCCTTGTCACGTTTAAACACAAATTACACGCTATTGGTCGCTATTGATCGGGTTAGTCGAAATCCAATTGACAGCCCCCCTTCCTCCCTCTTTAGATTTCCAACACAGAAATGCTCACTTTAGTTCAGTTCACTCGAGTTATATATATATATATATATATATATATATATATATATATATATATATATATATATATATATATATATATATATATACTTTATTCCAGGGGGAAATTTGTTTGAAGCAGCAGCAAGCAAGGTTGCAGAGAGTAAAATACTCTATATATACACAATACAATAAAATAGCAGTCAGGTTTATCACGTACATCTGCTTTGGAG
Source organism: Taurulus bubalis (assembly GCF_910589615.1). NCBI lineage: Eukaryota > Metazoa > Chordata > Actinopteri > Perciformes > Cottidae > Taurulus > Taurulus bubalis. The sequence goes on along the minus strand of NC_136593.1, from coordinate 21,827,585 downwards.
CTACAGCGCAGCTAACAAGCACACATTGCTACTCAAATACGCGTCTCACACACTTAACCTTCACTTTCCGACAGGTCAAACCCCGCCTCACAGGGCCGCAACCGACCATCATGCAAGCCGCTTCCCTATGATTGGCCGGAGAGAGCGAGAGGTGACCGAGCGACCCCTCCCACCTACACAGGCACCTGTACAGGGTCACTACAGTATATACAGTGTATATAAAGTGTATACAAAGTATATACAGTTAAATAGAATAGGTACACCAACACAGACTTTGTCCATATATAACCAGGTCATATTTCCATTATCGGCTAATCTACTGATTATTTTGTCGATTAACACATTTATAATAATAAAGATAATACATTGTATTTGGATCGTGCTTTAAAATGTACTCAAAGGCATTTTACATGGTAAAAGCAGAAACAATGAAAGCAATTACAATATAAACAAGAGAGATAACAGTAAGAAAGAGAAACAAAAATCTACTGAACTAGCATCACATGGTTCAGAACAGATTTAAATAAATGAGTGGCAAGTGATGGAGAATATCTGAGGTTTTGGGTGAGAGTGTCAGAGGGAGGGGCAGCAATTGAGACGCCCTCCCCCCAGATTAGTTGTTTAATCCCAAAAACTGTGTCAAGAAAATAGTTACAAATTAGAATTATAATGTTCGTAGAGAAACTCAACATCTAATCGATTTGTCGATAAGTGTTAGTTGTCTCAGAAATTCTTTGGTCGAGGGCAGTCATGACATTTACCAGCCGTGACACCGGTAATACTTTCCCCCCGGGCTCACGCTGGGTGGGTGGTAAAGTCTTATTCTGGTGATAGGTCCCCACACACATACTCAAACAAACACGGAAGTGTGTGTGTGTGCGTGTGTGTGTGTGTGTGTGTGTGTCATGGAAGCAACGCGTAGTCCCACTGCCACGGGAGAAGTTCTGAGGACTTTTTCCGGTGTTTCTATTTCTATTTCTGACACATTCCGTCGCCGTGTCGAGCGTCACAAATCACAAAACGCCGTCACGAAACTTTACAGGTGTGGTTGAGGGCAAAACGAAGGCCGAGTTCAAAGATGGGCGTGGGGTCCTGTCTCTGAACCAGGGTTTATTTCCCCACAACAATCAAACAAGTAGCTAATGGGACCACTGTTGTATTTTTGTGTATGTATGTTTTTGAACACTAACCACAATGCATCTGGTCCTTGTGCAGATATGTATGTTACAGTTTGAATGTTACTCGTATCAAATAAAATAAACTCACTAATTAGCAAATCAGTAATTTAATCTCTAGCAAGGAGGACATTTGGTTCTCTAGCCGTCACACTCCTGGTTTCGTTCTGCATCACAACAGGAAGCAGAATTGCAGAAGCGTGAAGTTTAGTCACCATCTACTAGTTAGTGTCACGTGACGACACATGTCGACCTTTACTGTTTAGAAAGTTGATGTATGATCAGTTCTGCTCACATGTTTTTTAGTCCACAGAATTTTTTTTTAACTCACGTACTTTGTTATCTGTCCTTCAACAGTTAACCAAACTGTATCTCGTGGTTGGGTATATATACACACATATATATATATATATATTTTGTAGCGTACCCCTCCGACAGATGATCTTGCACTTTGACTGATGATTTTAAATGTGTTCTATTCATTCCAAACCCAACGTAAGGGCTGTGTATAAAGGCACAAAAAAAAGATAATTGTTAGCTCTCTCCTCTAGCATTAATAGCATACATACATAGCCAACACTTATGCTAACTACCTTAAAACATACACAGTTATTATAATTATTACATTTATTCCAACTTAAACTAACCTTGTGCCTCTTCGGCACCGTTTATTTATCTAATTTGTATCCATAATTGACCGTATATAGACCGTAGCTTTAGACATTAAACTGCGCACTTTGCGACTTCCGTTTCAACTCTGTTTTCCGCCTTCAAAATAAAAGCACCTTATCTCAAAACAGGAAGCCAGATACATTTTGGTTACGACAAACAAAAAACATGCAACAAAAACAATTAAATTGATTGGCATACATTTTTTTTTTCTTCTAAAAACAAAAAGTTCAACTAGCCTCCCCAGTAACTTAACAGTCCATTAAATACTGTGGAGAAGCTGGAAATTATTAACAGATTGTGGTGACCCACATACGGACTGTGAGAGACATTCACCTAAGGGCTACTGTGCCTTTAAGAGCTGGTGGGGTTTCCGGGGTCGGGGTTGTTTTGTTGGGTTTGGTTTCCGGGAAGCGTGGGGGTTTTGCGCTGCCGCTATAGTACTGCACGAGTATTGTACATTTTATGTGGAGCTTGAGTAAACTATCTCGACTGCAACTACGCCTACTGTCTCGCTGTTTCCCAACTCTACAAGATCATAAAAAACTGGTTGAAATGAGTTGTCAGTCGATCAAACACAGAGAATTAGTTCATCACATGTAACAAATGAACGTCTTAAAACCATTTTTCCAATTTGCCCTCGGTGGTTTGCATTCACTGCAGAATGGTTCTGTTTTGTTCGTCACGGTTGTGAGGTGTTTCATCTGCAGTAACACGCCAAAACTATTGCCGTGTGACTAAATTGTTCCTTAGTCCACTAACCTAAAATTGTTTTGTGACCTTGGCGACAAAAACATAAATACAAATGATCTTCCTCACAAAAAGATTTCAAAGAACAGTTTTATTCAGCGTAAACTGTTTTGTTTTCCCAAAAGGCAGTTGAGATTGTTTTCCGAAGCAAAAGACAAGCAAAGTTTCTTTTCACTTCCATTGTCTTGATGTTGCAGCAGAGAAGAGTAGAAACACATTTTTTGTTTGTAATTTGGGACAAATTCTTTTATATTTCATACTTTTGTATACTTTGTCCAGTGTTGGGGGTAACGAGTTACAAAGCAACGGATTACAGTAACGATATTACTATTATAGGTAACGAAGTAAAGTAACGCATTACACTCAAAATATTGGTAACTACACTACTTTACTAGACCTCAGGAACGCGCGTTCCTACGTTACCCAAGACATTTTTACCAGTCCGAAAAGTTCTCTTTTAGTGGCGCGCGAGTCACACGACACTTCCTGATGAACAGTCTATCACAGGGTACGTCCCAAGTCTCTAAATTGCATCCCCGCTTCCCTCAACCTGGCACGGAGAGAAGACGCAAGGTAATATGTTTTAATAAACATGAGACGTCCTTTCCTCTGAAGCGTCACGTGAAGCGACGTAGGTTTCTGATGACTGCGACAGCGGATCACATCTGATCAGCTCTTAGTCGCTTTAACAGCTGATGGAGTTTTGTCCGGAGAGTTTTTAGCGAACATTCCAATAAAAATGCACTTAAAATAGTTGATTTAATGGTGTTAAACTACTACTTACATTAATAAAGACACAGTTATCATGAGTGTCAGAGTGGAGATGTTTTCTCTGTCGTCTGTTACCGTTTAATAATCTGCATTGAGTATTTATATACTGTGATGTGTCCTGCTTATACGCGCAGGATCCATTTCTACTGGCGGAATGAGTCTGATTGTGACATTATAAAATAACCCACAATATAAATATAGTTTCTCTTCACTACGTGTTGTAAAAAGTGTTTCCTTTCTCCAGCTCTCTGATTTTAATGACATACATAATACAGGTTATTGAGGGAAACAACAGATACAATCTTAGAAGACAGTAGTTTGTGGTCCTTTTGTGGTTCAGACCTACAATGAACATATTTTAACCAGATGGTGAATATTTTAACAGATGTAATATATAACTTGAGTTTAATCTGTGATCGTCTTCACTCTAGTATGAAACTCCAGCGATCAGTCCGCTCAGCTGCAGCGTCCAATCACCAAAAGTACCATTTATTTTTCTATCTTTCTTAAACCACTACAATGATTCCTATAACAAGCTGGTTTTGTTCTTAGGAGTCGGCCCCCATTTGGTTTAGTGGGGTCTCATGTTTCCCAAAAGCCTGTTTTCAATGTGTTATGCTGTTTGACCTGAATGTCCCCACCATACACAGCCTCTTGTATCCTGTTGTTTGTGGATTTTAAAGTGAGGCATATTTCTTTGGTCAGACAGTGTGAACAGGGTTAATGTTCGTTAAAGTTAATGGCTGAGTTTTATATGCCATTTTGTTTTACATGTTTACAATACACTATGTGGAAAGGCTAAGAGATGCCCTTTATTGAACATTGAAAATAAAGTGATGAAAGGGCCATGATGTTTGTCCATGTATCTTTGCAGTTAATTTGGACATTTGCTTAAAAAAAATGCAAAGTAAAGTAACTAGTAGTGTAGTTACTTTTCAAATGCAGTAACTAATAAAGTAATCTAGTTACAATTTCAGAAGTAACTAGCAACTTGTAACTAGTTACTTTTTCTGAGTAACTACCCCAACACTGACTGTGTCTTTGAAAACAATATTGAAACATTTGATTCTACATGGCCGCTTCAAAACCTTCAGACTGGGTCCACGGGAGAGTGGAGCATTAGAAAATATTATTTGAAATGCGCTAGTAGTTTGCCATTAATGCTTGTACATTTACTTACACACCGTCACCACCGAAGACGCACTGTTCCAGGAGGCCCAAGTTTTTCCCTCCTCCGCCTCTAACGGTCATAATAGGAAGCAACCCAGTGCTGCATACAGAGTACTGCCACCATAAGTGGTTGAATTGATGGAACATCTTGACCTCTGTTTGGTTTTGTCTGTTTGTTCTGCGTGTCAATATATCTGAACAAACAGCAGTTGTCGTCATTGATGCTCGGCCTCTTTGTCGTCACATGACAGAATAGTAATTTGTCTTCATCAGATGTCTTTTTAATACAGGAACAGGTGTCTCACGGCAGAAACAGAAGTACACCGTATGTCGATGACATCGCGTTGTTTTTGAATAGTTTCTTAACGGAGCTGCAAAGCAGTGTCAGAAAATAGCGAATCTCAAGTTCACAGTGTTCAAGGTGGCAAATATCTTAGGGATTGTCGGAAAATTGTTAGCGAGGGGAGGGGTCAACATTATTAGGACCGCCCCTCTGAGGACATTAGCCGTTTTTTTTGTCTGAGTCGACAGCAATTTCTTTGGGCGAATAGCCCTTTTTATGCAGTTTTTTTTTTTTACTGCTTTGCATTGCAGCAAAATGAAGACCTGTACTTTCTCCATGATTGCCAGAAGTTGTCAATTACACCTCAGTGTTTCCAAAAAGCTGTCAATGCCAAAAAAAAACATTGGCTTGGTGATAAAAAGCCAAAATTGTGCCTTGTTTTAGAAAAAAACCTTTGCTAGCCGAGCGGCTGACAGAACGTCGGGGAAATGGGACTGAAGCAGCGAAGACCTCATATCAAGACGGGAAGAAAGGGAAGGACGGAATCGCCGAGGTCACGGGAGTGCACAACGGTGAGGAGAAGATAAAAGGAGGCGCGGCTCTGTGGGGACGGGGGAGAGATAGAGGGAGAAATAGGGACAAAGAGAGGAGGAGAGAGAATGAAAGAGAGGGAGAGAACGAGGTAGAGAGAGCCCGGCGGTGCGTTGGGGGAGCCGATGTGCCATTTCTAATCCCTCCTGTTCGTGGCTTTGTGCCGTGGCCCAGCAGGAAGTGGGAGCTGGGCAGACAACAATTAACAAAAGAGCTGTGAAGAATACAATTAGCCATCAATGGCCAACCACGGGCCTTTGTGCCTGTCGCCATGGAGACGGCACAACACCACTATACTGAGATTACAAAACCCTTTTCTACACTTCTCCTTTTTTTCCTCTCTCCATCTACCCTTTCTCTTTTACCCTTTCCTTTTTTTCCCCACTTTTCTCTTTTCTTCAGCTTTCAAACTAATGTCCCTTTTTTTCTCTTCAGTTCATCTTTTCAGTCTTTTCTTCTCTACGACACACACACACACACACACACACACACACACACACACACACACACACACACACACACACACACACACACACACACACAGACACACTTACATGTAGGGCTATACATGTGAACAGTTGTTTCATGTTCTCTGTGAAGCAGCGTGATGTCTCTGTGTTGTGGTCTTCTGGCTCTTTAGATGTCTCATGACTGACGAGTCTGGAGATTCAAACACTGGATTGAAGCCATACACCCTCCAACGAGATCAACTGGCAGCATCAGCCAGGAGTTCTGGCTAGTTTTGTTCAGTCCTAGACAGTGATGCTACATTCGATTCCGTGTGACGGATGTATTTCCTGACGGCACCCTCGACCAGTTTGGCAGCACCTGTAGCTGCGTAGCGGTACCCGCCTCAACCGGTAGGGGTTTGCAAAGCATTGGACGCGATTGGGTTTACCCCGAGTGTTAGCCACTGTGTGCTCAGTGGACTCTACGCTCTGGGGGGCGAATAAACAAAAGGATTACACAGCTTTTGCGGCCCCTTTACAAATGCACAAATACGAATTATTCATCATCAGAGAGTTGGTGGTAGCTGAAGAGCATTTATGAAGGGTCATTTTCTTGTTGGGATGCATTGATTCATGTGTCATTGAAATATCAATGAATAAAGGTCCCCTACATGTCATTTTTGTAAATACATGAGGACATTTTTGTGTCTAAAATAAACAAATCATTTATTCCCTCACAACTGACACACTGGCCTCAAGCACAAGTGGAGTCAGACGTAAAAAATAAATAAAAAATAGGTACACTTGCACCAATCTGCTCAACTTTCTGGCCGTGTTTGTGCTGTATTATCATTTGTGTGAAATATTTACGTAAATTGGAGCTTGAGACGACGCAGAGAGCGTTCGCATGTGATGCCCAATTCATGGTGCCTCAGTTACCAGTTTTATTATGTTCCCCTAGCTAAAAAGAAATAAAATGAAATATAACAATCCTCTAATAATGTAATGGATCAGTTTATTTTAGAGATGATAGTTCAACATTATGGTCATTTTCGAGACTGTAGCTTGTAGGGGTGCCCCACTAAAAGTCAATAAATTGAATTCTCATCGTTGACTCCTCAGTCCACTTGAAATTTAAAAAATTGGAGCTTTTTGCTTTTAGTTTTTTTCAGACAATAGATCAATAAAGAACTTTGCGCTTTTGTAAAAAAAAGAAAGAAAAAAAAGTGCTCTCAACAATTTAATTATAAACACCCGGGTTGGTTCTTGTCACTTTAGTGTCTTCACGCTCTTCAAAGACGTAGTATTTAACATGCTTTTTCTGCTTCTGCTTTCAATTTTCTAAAGTTTGACCCAACAAAGAAAGAATCAGTTTCTGCAGTGTTGACTCATTCACCGTGTAGAAATATGGAAACGCGCTGCATACATGGCATTTTTATTCACACAGCTTCGCCTTTCATTCACCGAGGGTGCCGGCCGTCCATCGGGAGCAATTTGGTTTGCAGCATTTTCCCCTTGTAGTGTTGTAGAAGTGTAGAATGTTAGAGAACGTGGACGGAAATGTGGCTGTGAGATGTACAGTGGAGATGTGAAAAGATGCCAAACATGATCACATTGTCAAACTGAACAATGTGTAGCCATATGCTACATACGGGGCAGGGGGACTGCCCATTATTCCGAAACCCCACTAGTCCGAAAATGTCCCATTGGACTGAAGGCCTATTTGTCCAACGGCCCGTTAACCCCCAAAAACAATGGCCATTGCTCCAAGGGCCATATTGATTTATAAATACACACTACATCTGCAACAAACAGAAGCACATGGCTTTTCTAGGTTGGGTTGGTCAGGCTGAGGCATGAGAAATGAGATTAGGGGTATCACATGCCGAGGAGGGCGGGCCATGTTGTGTTGGGAAAATAAACTTCAAAGGAGGAGGTCCAATGAGGTAATTTTGCATAATAATTAGCCATGTGCTTCTGCTTGTTGCAGGGGAGTTTGCATTTTCTGAACAATGGCGGTTTGCTTCCAGTCCAACGTGGAAATCTTTCAGACTGCTGGGGTTTCGTAACAATAGGCCGTAGGAACAATGGCATGGCACCCAGGCCAGCGTGGCTACCTCCCGCAACATGACGTGACAGCAGCACTCAGGCCACCGTGGCGATAAGCGGTGAGCGATGAAAGAGTCCTTCACCACCGAGATGAGAAAGAGATCTTTTCTCATCTGAATAAATCATGCTTTTGTTCCTTTACAACCACCGGAGGTCATTTTTTCCTTGAAATAATAAATATAAAATGTGTAATGAAAAACGTTGAAAACATGAACATAACAGATTCTAGGATTCTTTTGAGTGGATCTGTGACTGAAATGTTGAAGTTCAGGACCGTATACATTGTCCCGGATCAGGGCAAGGCGATGAAAATTAGCAAAATAAAAATAAGTACATACTGCCTCAAATATTTCCCCACATTTTGTTGTTTTGCTTATGCATGCAGGTGTGAACTGATTGTACGAGGGGGTTACAGCATCTCTCCGCTGCTGTGCAAACTGAAGCACAGTCGATTTTTCCGTCACCTTTCCTCAAAACTGTGCCTTTTGTCTCCAACAATGGAGACGAACTGCAGCATGTCAAACTATGGAAGTGGAGCGAGTAGGACGTGCAGCTGTGAGACACGGGGGTGCATTGGAGGAGGCCTTTAAAGAAAAGAGCAAAATAAATCACGGTAGTAATTGGGGATGCAAAGTAGTATATATGAAGGAGTGAACATCTTAAAACGCTCTTTGTTCAAGATTGAGGTGGAAAACAGGTTCAAGCCCAGGACCTTCTGGCTGTGAGCCACGTGCCATCCCTTCTACGTTTTCTTTTCTTTTTCTTTGTCATAGCATTAGCTCTCACATACCATTCTGTGCTTTTTACTAATGGTATGAAGAGTCTTGGAACACGCTAACATTTCTGGCATTTCAGCATCCGGCATTCACTATTTTGCAAACTAAAACATAGATGTGTTGTCCCCCTCCCCTAAAAAATATGCAGTGTTGTTTCTGACAATTATTTTAAATTAAATGACTAAACTTCAGTGACCACAACGTATTTTGATTTTATGCGTTTTATTTGACAAAACAATGATAAAGATTCAGCCTTGAACGGTTAGTAAAGTTAGCCAATGTCTTCATGTCATAACTTCATATTTCATATTCCAAAACCCCAATACTCTGATAAATGTGCCATTGGATTTGTGCCCATTGGTCTGACTATACCCGTTATCCCGAAAACAATCGTACATTGTTCTGAAGGCCGTCTCAGCCCCTGCCTTGAAGGGTTCTAGATGAAACCCTTGGAATATAAAAGAGTTCTGGATAAAACCCCCTGAGCAGGTTTTGGGTGGAACCATCATTACGCCACAGGACGGTTCTGTGTAGAACCTCTCACAGAGTTTCTGGGTAGAACCTGACACAGATGGTTGTAGGTATAAACCCATTATGTTGGTTTCTAGGTGGAACCCTTTGAAAGGGGGTACATAGGGCTCAACCAGGAACCAACAAGGGTTCTCCTAAAGGTCAAGCCGAAGAACCCAAGACATTCTGGTGAGCCTCTTCATTTCTAAGAGGGCAGGTTCTTTTATTCACTTGGGCCTGTTTGGTGACAGACAAACGTTACAAAGTTAACTGTGTCTGTGTGGGGAGCAGGGTGCAGTTCCACTAACAACCAAGCTGTGAAGTGCAATTTTCACGTCAATTATTACCAGGATTTGCATTTGCTCACACCAGGGCAGCGCGCAGGGTGCAAAGCACAGTTGTCAGTAATGTGCTTTGTGGCTTCGCTGTTATACATGTGTGAGTGGTTCCAATTCAAAGCTGAACTTTTTTAAAGATAAGTTGGCCACTGATGTAAATCTCTCAGGCTAAAACATGAAGGGAATAGCACTTTTCATTTGAGCCCCACACACATTGCTGTGGTGTGAGTGATCGTTATCCAACGCACAGCCATCAGTTTTTGCACCGTGATGCGGTTGGAACCGTAAAGGTGGCTGCACACATTAAAGATGTGTGTTTCTTGTATGACTGTAGCAACGCAGTAACCATTGTGTTTCTTTTCTCCCTTACAAGCAAGGTACACCTTAGAAATCTGTTGCAATTCAATACAACTGCTCTGTACGTTCACAAAGCTCATAATGTTCAGTTTTTAATGACATTGTCGTAAATGTGGAAATTCAATTACACGTTTATTATTGAGCTCATGGTCAACGTGTTGTACCTGTGTTTTTGCTGGAACACATTATACCGAGAGGTGATTATATGTTTTTGTAGACATGCATGAGGTCAGCAGAATAACAGTAACTTATTAATATATTACAAAGTCTAGCCATGAACGAACGGGAAGGGAAGGAGGAGACTTTCCATATCTGTTGATAATGGATTCCTCCTCGGTGTGCGAGCTCTGCTGCAGGTGTGCCATGTGCCTCTGGCCTCAAAATTCCAAAGTCACCGTTGTGTTTGCCAACACAAAACAGAACTCTGCACGCAGTTATTTCTGCTACTTTCTGCTCTCGTCCTGGTGTTGTGGAGCCAGGTGGGGTTCTGTCACTGGAGACACGTTGAAAGTTACTGCCGACAAAGTCATGTCCACAAACTTCATCATTTTAAAGTACAAGAGACAAAAAATGTTCTCTTGAAGAACAGGTTTTAAATATGTAGTGCGTTCTCTATGAATGCAAAACACAAACACACGTCCATGTCAGACTTTGGAAACCTGTGCTCTCCAGCAGTTCTGGTCCGTGTCCGTGGGTCCCTTGGCACCGGAGCCGCACAGAAAGAATGAATGAAAAAAAAGTCAGAAGAAAAACCAAAGCTCGGAAAGATGTTTTATTTTGAAAAATGAGCGGATACATCCGCCTCTTTACACATTGACACATGTCAAGAGATCACGTGATACATTAGTCCAAAAATGAAATTTAAAAACAAGTTTCAACTCTGCCGGTGTTCTGGGTTAAAATCAAGGCAGAGTATTCTGAGATCGCCAAAAAGCTCTGAAAACCCTGCTTCCTGTCGTTGTGAAGCGGGTTTTTAATTACGGTGTAGACTGAATATAAAGGTTTAAATTACGCAGTAGACTGCACATAACGGTTTAAGTTACGGAGTAGACTGCACATAAAGGTTTAAGTTACGGAGTAGACTGGACATAACGGTTTAAGTTACAGAGTAGACTGGACATAAAGGTTTAAGTTACGGAGTAGACTGACATAAAGAACACACGTCGGGTGTGGTTGTCACAGACCAGATCCTCTCCTTCCGTTCTTACCTTTCACAACAAAAGCCCTGGACCAATCATATTCGCGTGTTTGTCGTTTAGGCACATTGAGTTATGTCATTCAAGACCAAATACTGATGATGATGGGACTTCAACTCACCACACAAAAGCTTTGGTGCTTCTATATGCTTCCAAAGTGTGTAATTTGTTTCCGTACAACCACACCGTTTTTTGTTGTTGTTTGTTTTAGCAGAAGGCGTAGTGCCAGTTTAACAATCTCGGAGCTTTATTCTCCCTCCGGCCTTTCAGGTCGCCTACCTTTGTCAATTCTGTTGAAGCCGGCCAAGCCTAGCTGAGCAGTGCCAGCCCGCTCTGTTTGTTCCGCCAGGCTGACAGCACCTTCAGCCACACAGTTAGCTGTAGGTCCTAGCGTAGCCTTGTGTTATCCCGCTCTGTGATATACAGCCTCAACCTCTATGTGTACTCTGTAGAGCAGCAGAGTTTCCATATTAGTGTGCCAGATTGTTTGGAAGAATAAACTTTAATTATTCCCATGGGGATGTTGAGCTGTTGCAACAGCAGAAAATAGGATACAGCGGAGAATGGGAGGATGTAAATTAGCGCAGACTAAATGACATACAGCAACTTGTAACACCTGCTTATTTTGACCTGGTTTAGTATAAACGTATCATTGAAAATAATGTTTATATTGGAGTAACAGGATTACATGCAGTAACAGACAGGGAGTGGATCTCTAGTAACAGTTCACTTTGTATGTAAATCAAATGTTACAATCCGTTAACAACCAAGTTAGTTAATCTGATGCATCTTCATTTGTATCTTTCAGCTCATCGTTTTGGACGTACTGTTTTAGTTGACTCTCCCCGTTCTCATCGGCCTCGTTTCGAGCCGCAGGAGACTACAAAACGCCATCACGCGACTTACTCGCCTTCATAGCGTCTTGCGTGTACTCGCATTCATGCGGCCGTTGTGTAGTTTGTTTACAGTCTAACGTTATCTTTTTACTTCTGCCAAATGCATTCCCACTTCAAAATACCACAAAAGTGGTGTGTAAACGTATCATAAACTTGTGTTTAGCACAAAGCTTAATTTTTGCAATAAAATCCTGTTGGCTTTTTGGTGATTAATGCGATACTAACTCCCAGGGTTGGCCCAGAATATGTCTTCTCCTGCAGCCCTCTATATGGTAATACTAACACTGTATTCCAGTGTAGTGTGCAGCTTCTTGTACTGACCCTATTAGGCATTTAAAGGATACAACTTGTGTTGTGTATTTAGAAATGGGTTACACAGGGTGCCCCGCATGGGACCTTTCAACAATTTCCCTCGGGTTAGATAACGTTCTACCTCATCTTATCTTTTCTTGTCGCATGTCATTTCCCCCCTCTCCCCCTCATTTTCTGTCACTTCTCTTGCTTTCTAATGAAAATAAATGCCTGAAAAAAATTATAACGATAAAAACTGTACATCCCAAAAATTATATAGTTTTAGTGTAAACACCTGGGGTCAATAGTGCATTTGTTGGGGAACATTTGTTGTCCCATAAATCCATTGAGAAGACCTTAGTGTCCTCCTGTTGCTGTAGCCTATCAGAGCATTATTCAGCCCACTCTAAATAATTGTTGATTAAATGTTGATACTGCTATATGTATTATTGTCGGACATGTACAGTGCTGTGGAGTGGGTTCTCCACTTGGGGACGGAAAGTGTAAAAGTCGAAAGATATGTAACAAATGACACATGGCGTTTTCTTTTTTCAGATCCAGATTTAGCAACAGTTTTAACCTTTTTTTCCCTTTTGTTTTCCTTTAATATTTGTTGCTACCATTTACTGTGCTTATTAAAGTTGTATACAAAACTACTATTGCATACTATTATTCTAATACTAATTTTAATCAAGAAGTTTTGTACATTGGTGCTGTTCCATCAGGAAAATATCACGGTGGTTTGAAGTTTCGATTTTTGTATCATTCCCTGCAAAAACAGACTGCTAAAAAGTGGCATATCCACATATATTAGGCAAAATGACATGTCCATCACAACTACAAGGCTTTGTCAACAAAAAAAGCAGAATATATCATTTGTCAAACACACTTTGTTTCTTTTCACATTGGCACACCATTTTCATATATTCTATGTGTGAAATTCCTTCTGAAAACAACACATTTCACAGCCCTGTCCTTGACATTGTACATGTCTTTTTTATTTTTTATGGAGAAACAGACAGAATGCCGATTATTTCTCACAGAGGGGAACAAGGTCTCACTGAATGGTTTTGCTATGGCCCTCACCCAGGTAAACACCTACTTTGGTAGATTTTTGTGGATCAAAACTAATGAAGGACTTTCAAAGAATGCTGACATCTGTCACCCATCTGCATCTCAGCTGATGTTGTAATATATGAATAGATACTTGATAATAGAAATCAGAGAAAATATGGCAAAAAGTAGATAATAAGGGGGATTTTTGGAATTGCAGGCTTCATAAGATAGTGCTCGATAGTGCCTGTAAAAGGTACCGTAATACATAAAGTAAAGTTACTGGCATCATGTTGCATTAAACATATGTTTTAACTTAATGGTTTTAATAGTGACGGACGTTTATTTGCGCTTATTGCAATCTGCTTGTAGTGTCTGGCAAGTGACCAGAAACGAAACTGAGGTTTCTGACAAATAACAGAAGGTACAGTATGTGTTATGAGGGCAAATATGGGTTTTATAGGCTGCATACACACCAACACAGGGTGGCAGTTGCTGGAGGCTTGTTGTGCCTGAGCGGCCCAACGTAATCTAGGCGCAACATGTCATAACAACCCCCGACCACAACCGAAGTCGATCAAGCCACACTGTCTTCCTGTGTCTCACTTCGCCCCCTTTTTTTTCTGGGGTTGTCAGATCTTGGTGTTAGAGATTGGAATCAGGTCACTTGACTGCTGTCTCCACTCAGATATCTGCCCTATCTAAAGGGCTGCTGACTGACACGGCCTACCTGCCGCTTCTCTCTGCTCCTCATGCACACACACAAACATATGTACGCTCACTAAACCACTCGGGATGATGCCCAGCAAATGCTTGAACATGAAATCCATGCTGAGTTGATGGACTTCGCCAACGACGAAAAAACTCTGCAAATGGTGCAACAACATTTTTCTTTTTTTTAAGTCAGTCCTTTCAGTTTTGCACGAAGCTGTTTACGTATGAGCCTCAATGTGGTGCAATATATTTTAGAGAGCGCCCTTCTTGTTTGCAAGACTTCACAACCTTCTACTTGTTTGCCTCTTGAATGCACGCCAAAGGTGTCACCTCCAGCGTTCCGTGCGTGGTACAGAGGCATGTTTCCAATCCCGTCTTCTCTCAGTCTGAATGGCGACTCATAACACTGATCAACGCTGATAAAAACCAGAGGATGGGTGATAGTCATTGAGTTGCTGGGTAGCGCTCTTCATGGGTAGCGATGAATGAACCCCCCTGCACTGGGAGACTGGGTCACAAAATGACCCTCACAAATGCACACAGAGATTGTTGGGTCACAGAACTGGTTCAAAGCACGGAAATAAACTGAGAAAACACTGGGCGAGAGTCTCGAGAGGGAAAAGTAGGACCTGGGAGGTTTTGGGCCAGTGATGCCGGCAGCAGTGGTCACTCAGAACCGATTTGCTCACAATAACTAGTCAAAAACTTTTGTCAGATCAGTATCTGAAGGTATAATCTCTTGATGGTATTTTACTTTGCCACTTCTATTTTCACTGTGGTAATAATACAGCAGATGGTATCTTTTGATTTTTTGTCAAATCTGCATTAATCTTTTGAATGTTGATACTTTCCTGTTGTATTCTTGTGTCATGTTCATCCTAAAATATTAAGATGAATGTTGTATTTATTTTGTCAGCAGCAGGAAAATGCAGCTATTGATCTGTTTTGTATATCTAATTAATGTAATGCAATGTAATGTAGAATGCAAATCCAATGTTTCGACTTTTCCCACATCTTTTGTATTTCATTTCACCAGATTTTTTTGTCCCATCCATGGAAACTCAAGAAGAAGACAATATGCATTGGACCAACACAGTCGGAGGGCAGTTTGTGAAATAGTCACAGAATCACTCTGTTGTTGTTTTTTTCGTGTCACTCGGCACAACGTTTTTGGAAATGTTTAACTCCTTCCAACCGCTGGGCGGGACTTAGCAAAAGCTTAATTACAAACATATTAAGCAATATTATATTTCAAGATATGTGCTTGGGTTTTTCCTTTTGGTAGGTCTCAAGTGGATGTTCAGAGGAGTCAGGTGTTGAACAGACTTTATATGACTCAAGCAGAGTTCACTTACTTTAGTGGTTTTTCAATGAAAATACAAATCGTCCACTCTCCTTTGACTAGATGTGGAATGACGAGTTTGCAAGTTCAGTACATTTTTCCCGGCAGATTTCACAAACTGATTCCTGAGGGAATTTTGAATTTTAAATCCCCAACTTCTCTCTCTTTCCCCACGTGCCGATGGAGAGCTTCAGTGAGCACCGTCACGTGTGGCGAGTGTGAATAAGCAAGGACTCACTAAGAAAGACAGAATGAATGAATGCACAAATTGCAAGAGTCCTTCAACGCGATCCAAAAAGCAGAACGGTGAAGCTAATGGTGGTATTGATTGGTGAATTTGTAAAAGTTTCTGTGTTGAATGCCAGCAAATAATGGCGACTTACATCTGTTTTCATCACATTCTGTGTCCCTACACAACAAAATGCACTCCAAGGTTGCAGGTTGAGTGCAATTCGTTTGCACTCAACAACCACAGAAAAAGCCCCATGAATGCATGAGCGCTGACAATATGGACATCGTGCTTTTGATATAGCCTCTTACTGCCAAAAGCTCTTAGTATAGTTTAATAGCAACTGTCTTCAGTGTGGCCCATGACACCCCGGCCTGATACACACCCAGAGGGAGGGAGGGCCCCGCTGAGATAAACACCAACAGTGGAAAAAAACCTCAAAGATCATTCTGCTTATCTGACACAATATCGCAGCGATAACACAGATCTGCTTTATGTGTGCATTTAGACAGAACAAGCTCGTCTTAACCAACATGCAAAATAGGCAAAGTGACAAACAACACACAAGACACACACAGACACACACAGCCAACCGCACTAGGGCGTCTGAATCGAAAAACAAGCGTTTGTGTGAGGTTGTCGACATCCCGGCCGATAAGCAATGTTCGCATTATTTCTGAGAAGCAAGCACACCGCAACACCTTCTCTTTTCCGACCCATTCATCCGCTGAACGCAGCAGTGCGGAGGGCGAGATGTGCTTTTTGCAAACATCAGCCCCCAACACCCCCCCCAATAGAGATACGGAGACCGCATTGACCTGATTGGGTCGATAGCGATGTGCACGACGTTCTCCCAGAAGGTCTCAGGAGGATGCTCTGTTCGGCGAACGCCGTTTCGACGGGTGAGCCTGAACACAACGGGTCAGCGTGACGGGAGTCGGATGCTCCCGACCGGCCGACGCTTCCTCCCCCACCCCGCATCCCCCCACAACCTCCCTCCACCTGACTGCAGCTCTGGCCCCACGTTTGCAGGCCACACTTTACCCTCCGCTGATGGAAAGCGAATAACAAGCCACACGGAAAAAGGCCTGCGCCGCGTCGACGGACACACACACATGCACAAACACACACGGTCGCACACGAGATAACAGGGCCTCTGCGGGGGCGAGGGTGCGGGTGGGGGGGACTCAGGGAGTTGAGGGTCGAGGAGGGGGGGGGAGAGAATATGGCACTGCCCCACACAAAGGCAGCCCTGAAATAGCCCCCTCTCACAATGAGACCTGCCACTCTGTCTATGAGATAATGTCTAATTGAAAACACTGCAGCCATTGTGCTCCTGTCACCGGCTCTATTGTCCAGATAGCCCTCTCCCCCCCCACCTCTCTTTTTCCATTGACGCGGCGCGATTGTTCCTCGCCATTGTGGCAACCCTACTCTCTCTCTCTCTCTCTCTCTCTTTCTCTGTCTCTCTATCTCCCCCTCTCCCTGTATTGTTATAATTTCATTACTTATTTGTTTTTTTGTTCCGCTTCTCCTTTCAGTCCCCTGCAGACCTTTTGTGCACCATATTTAGGCACTTCATTGGGATCCGCTGCCAATGTGTGTGTCCGTGTGTCCGTGTGTGTGAGCAGGTGTCAGTTTCACGAGGAGATAAAAAGAGGAAGCAAGATAAAATAGTTCTCTGAGATGAAATAAAAGCCCTCGCCGGCATCACAGCAGGGGGAGGTTGTTTTTTATCCGCTTGCAGCTCTTGATTCCGGTAATATGAAACACGGCCTGGTTGTCCTCGGAGACAAGTGGTCATGAGGACAACAGGCATTGTCCTGAGTGAATTACAGTCTGTGTGGTGACATTGTTGCAGCCTGCCTGTGTCCAGAAACTATGGACAACCTATCACCTAATGACACAGATATCTGGCAGAGACGAGGCGAGCGTGGATCATGAATCAGTAGACTGACAGGGCCGGTCGACTTGAGAAGCACAGTAATGCACCAGAGGCCTTGTGCTTGTGCCATGACCGGGTGCTAAAGAATCTCCTGCTCCTCATCTTACAGCTGCTATTCATATGGTTCATCTATGTAAAGTAGATTGAGAAAAGAACCATATGCAAAAAGATACAAGAAGGTTTTGTGCATTAAGTGTGTTGTGGCATACTGTTTTTTTTCGGGGGGGAGGGGTTGCTCATTAGCTTCAAAGAAATAATTCAACATTTTGAAAAATAAGTTTAATTTACTTTCCTGCTTAGAATTAGATAAAAAAGATTGATACCGTGAGAAGTCAAGAGACCGCTAGCATAGCATTTAAACCAGGGGGAACAGCTAGCCGTGATATCTTATTAAAGATAAGTAGTTACTAGCATGGATGTCGACTGTTAAGATGTACTAGAATGCTGGCAAATGTTAGCATGCTAACGTGCTAGGCTAAGTTGGTGACTTAACTCTACTAGAGGGATTTCAGAAAACAGAAATGCGTTCAATGTTTTTGAAGAACAAGCCCCAGCAGCTCTAAGTGAAGGAGTGTGAGCTGGGCTACTTTTCCATCAGTTGGGGGTAATGAACAAACAATTACAATCATAGATTGTATAAGAAGTCACCCGTTGGTTTGTAGACGTCCGTTATGAAGCCTTGAGTTCAGCGATTTCGACGTCACCATCTTGGATTTCAGCCGTCGGAGTGTTGTTGTGTTTTTGCAGCCGCTGAACAGAAGTTACCATATTTGGAATGAGGAGGAGCGACGTAGAGACACCGGATACGGCTCTGGTAGCGGCTGCTACAGTAAGCCTAAGCATACCTAAAGCATACCCTGCTTTATGATCTATTTGACGCTTAGCAATAGGCTTAAATTCAGCAGCCGTCTGACTGTGAAGTCCACCGGCAGCCCCACCCGGCTCCCCGCGAAGGGAATGGACAATCATTTTACTAAATTAATGAATAATCATGTTGTATTGAAGAAGACTTGAAACTAGAGATTAAGAACATAAACCCATGTTTACAATGTTTACTGATGGAATAAATCAAGAGAGAAGTTGAGTCATTTTCTTATAGACTTCTATACAATCAGACTTTTTTTTTTTTAAACCGGAGGAGTTGCCCCCTGCTGGTCCGTAGAGAGAATGCAGGTTCTAAGACACTTTCACATCGGCTTTCCTCGGCAGATCCGGAGGTTGCCGCCTGCTCTTAATGTGGCCAACATGTTTTGGAAGCACACCCGTCAAGCTTGCACGTCTCACTCTGAAAGATGCGTAAGCTTGACGGAGAACAGAGAAGACAGATGATTTACTGTCGCTGTTCGCTGCGCACTAACAAGTCAGGCCACAAATGTCACATTGGTTGAAAGAATTGTTCGGAACAATGCTAATTATCCCCTCCGTTGAGCTTCTCTACAGTCAGCAAATCATTCAGCACACTTCAAAGGCACAGAGGGTATGTGAGCATTTCCCCCTGTGGAGTCACTGAAAGAAGTCGGACCCTTACCATGACTGAATTGTAACATAAACCTGTAAAACAAATGGCTCCTGTTTCCCCACTGGCTCTATCTTCTGGTGTGTGTTTTTTAAAGTTTCAACAGCGCATGCAGGAATCTTTTCCTGCTAGTTGTCTTTTTGTGGCTCACATTGAGTTTTTGAGAAGACACAGGGCCCAACTTTTAAAAGTGGTAGCCAGGCTGGCAACCAGGCAAAACTGAAAATACAGTTGGCATTTCTAGTCGCCTTATATTTTAAGTAATTGGGATATTATGCAGTTATATATCAGCTTAAGGATGAAAATGTGACATGAAAGAAAAAAATGTTTTAGCACACTAACTGAGCAAAATTGTTTGTTGTTTGTTGTTTTATCTGATGCTTTACATAATTAGTATCTTAAGTGTTCACTTTAATTCATATAGCATACAAAAGTTATAGGCAAAGATTGTCTCTAAAACAGATGTCCATGCAATTTAAAGCACCAACTCGTGTGCAGTGTTGTCTGGTTCCAGGTTCTGACTGTGACAGAAACATTTAAATATCACCAATGCAACCAATATAAAAAACATACATATATTTTAAGTTGCACATTACGCTGTCCTTTTTTTTCATGGCTCTGCACCAGTTGACTGGTTGGTGGAGGCATATAACGTAATTTGTATTTTATTAAAAAGGTGGTCTTGACTGTTCATATGTAAGTGTATTTTTTTATTACATTTTTATTATTTTATTTTATTCCTTTCAATTTCTGTCTCATTTTTCACTGTTAATTTGTTTGTAAAGCAATACAATGTTATCACACAAAACATGTTGACTGAAACTGAATTATACAGTCCTGTAGGTTCAATATACAAACTTACTATTGTTTAGGTTACAGCGCACCAATTATGTGTAGTCTAATTATTTATTCTATGGGGTACCTATATGCTTGTACAAGGGAAGAGCACAACATTGT
This sequence comes from Taurulus bubalis, assembly GCF_910589615.1. Lineage (NCBI taxonomy): Eukaryota > Metazoa > Chordata > Actinopteri > Perciformes > Cottidae > Taurulus > Taurulus bubalis. Next base: position 21,807,498 of record NC_136593.1, on the reverse strand, counting down.
ATGGCACTTTTGGGCTTTTAAAACAAAACACTGAGTACCTATTTAACAATTTCAGGTTTCAGCAATATTATTTTTTATAATGATCACTATGTAACAAGCAAGGAATAGTGGAGTAACAGTGCTGATATTAAAATGATCAGACATTTTTAACATTTTCAAAATGTGACTTTAGTAAATGATGTACTATTACGTACTTATTTTAAATAATGTAGGCTTAATGCAGGCTAAGCATGGTAGGAAGGCTGTGCCTAATGGCTATTATTATTTATGGCTGTAAAATGAACTTTGACATTGTTCACCCATTTATCACTGTAATTATACTGTAGTTGCAGAGTATTGCTGAGCCACATGCAGTTCAGCTCATTTTTGTGTCATAGCTGCAGTGAAAAGGACACAGAGGCTACAAGTCTGCCGGCATCCTGTTTGTACAGACATGTATCGTTACATTACTCAGTCAAGAACGGGATGTGTTGTTTTTTTCATTCACAAAACTCAAGACCACACAAAAATAAAACTTTATTTAGCTAATATAGCAAGTCTGGGGGAAACCAACATCGTACAGATCTCATAGTGAGCCAGAGTGAAACAGCATTTGTTTGAATAGGGAAACTATCTTTAATTAATAATTATAATACAATAATAGTCCTTAGAGACGGTGCAGAAAAAAAAATCTTGCTACCATAATACATAAAATATGTAATGTCAAATATATGCAACAGGGAAGTCAAAACATACTTACTCATACAATATGAGTTATCAGTATAGTAGCTGGATTTTCTTTAGTTCTGCCGAAGATACCAGTACTTACATCCAAAACTAGCTAGCGGTAATAGAGTAAAACATAATAAAGAAAAAATGCAATGTTTCTAGAATAAAGAATACCATGTTTGGCATGGGAACGGCATTGTTCTTTTTCTGAACCAAAAGTAAGCTTCAGATAATTATAATTTTCATTTATACTTCTGTGTATGTCAACTCACTGGTGAGGCTTTTGCCGTTTCAGAACTGCTTTTGCAATTAGGCTAAGGTTTAGTCCACAAAACTACTTTGTAAGGTTTTAGTAAAACAACATAGTTTGTGGAAAAATAAGTGTGTTACTTTTGGTTTCACAGGGGACACGAACAGAGGTCTCCTGGGTGAAAGTCCTGTGTTGTGATAAAATGCATTTGTGATACGTCAAAAATGGACGTCATTCGGGAGAAAATATTATAAATGCAATTGACAATACAGTTTCGCTGAATGGGAATGTCATTTTTAGTTAGCCCAGGCTATGCTCACAGTCACAATCATAAAGACAACAGAATGATTTCAAACTAAAAGTTTCAGGGTGGAATTCCCCAAAAGGGAGGAGGCCACTTTTTTTTAATGCAAACTGCACTGAGGATCGACTTGCAGAAAATAGAAATTCTGTGGAGTAATGCCGTTGGGCCAAAAGTTCCCGTCCCCTGTGAAAACACAGAAGCCTTTACAGTTTCCAAAGTGAAAGTACTTTGGTATAAACTGTGATATGGATCTCTTAACTATCTCCTTAAGTATTCGGACCAAGTTGATTTATTTGTACTCTCCGGCTTCTACGCTGTGATCTGGAGACACTGAGAACAGAGCTGTACAACAACAACAACAACAACAACAACAACAACAACAACAACAACATAAGGTTTTAACAAGAATATAATGCCGGAAGGAATGCCATAAAATTGCTTTGATTCTTTTTCCTTTTTTTTTGTTTGTAAAGTATGTTGAGACTCCTGAGACTGACTCCTGAGATTTCTTTTTTTTTTTTTTTTACTTTAAAAATGATGTGCTTGCTGCCAATCCTTGGTCAAAATGGATTAATAAAAACACAGTATATCATTTCAAATGGTATGAAATCAAGAGCACCAAACAAATGATCATAGTTGAGAAGCAGTAGAACATGTTTGACATTTTTACTTAAAGCTGCATTAATTGATTGATGGTGTGACCACTAGGGGGCGTTGGAACACGCTGAAGACACAACACTGACTCGAGCCATATATTAGCAAACCATTGCATACACATTCAGTAGATTAAGGGCAACGACTCTTTTGGAGTTGAGTTTCTGTCGATGAATGTAAGTCCAATTTTCACTCTCGTTTTATCTTGGTTTTGGTCTCCACCAACTGCTGAGAAAGATATATGTCTCTTCCGCTGCTAAATGCACTGCTATATTCACCAGCAAGTCCCTAATTTTGTCTGTCTGTCATTTGGTACTGGACAGGTAAGTAGAGTACAGCATACCAGAGAGTCGTCACTGGGAACAGGGCCTGCTGCTGCTGGAAACCGGGTTGAGGTTTAACAGCAGAGTTGCAGGCCGAAAATCGACAACTAAATAATGAGCTGAAAGGCGGCTCTTTAGTTGCTAGATGTCCCACTATGTTCATTGTTAGCCAAAGTTGATATTTGACCAAATCAATAAAAAGTTGCGGATTCCTGTCTGGTTACGCATGCTAGCATTCTGGTAATGGGGAAACACTCTGGTTTGTTTATATTTCTTTAAACCAATCAAAATCATCTTGGGTGGCGCTAATTTAACCCAGGATGCAGCGACGGTGCACTGAATGTTCAGATATGTATCACATTACATTGATTAATAGTAATTAAAAAAACATATCAAACAGCACACATAATATGTCGCGTCAGTACCACTCAACATAATATATGCCATTAGAACGTGTGTTAAATGTCTATAAGGAGCTCACTGTCAGCACTGAGTGTGCTAAAATAATCAGTAGCTATAGTATTAACTATTGCTTCATACGCTTTGAAGATTATAAAAACTGGATTAAGTATCCTGTTATTGAACACTGCTAATCCATTGTTGGATGTTTGTTTTTTTTGCTTGTTATTTTGTTCTTTTATGTGAAACTTTTTATGTTGCAGTCTTGGCCAGGACTCCTTCGAGGTTTGGCAATCACAATGGGAAATATTCCTGGTCAAATAAAGGTTAAAAAATATCGATATCGATGAAGCTCTCCTCCTCCTCCTCCTCCCCCCTCACCCCCACGGTGCCTCTGCCCACTGACCCCTGCCACTTTACGAGCAGCTCTGGCCCACATGTTCGTCAGATCCCGAGTGTTGCAGCCAAACAGCCTCACAATGAAAAATGCCTCCACATTTCCTCGGTTTCACAAACACTGTTTGGAACAAAAAGCCCTTATCGGACCTGCGTATTATTCACCGTGTTAATTGAAGGGAAAATAAATGTATTGTGCATCTCGACGGTGCTGTTAAAACAAGATAAGAACCACATGAGCGAGTCCGAGGCACTGGCTATTGAATGAATTGTTTAACAGAGAAAGTGTGAACAAGTTGGAAACAATTTATTTTTCTTCTTCTCCCTCTTTCTTCTGTGCCGAGGGCCTGGCGTGGCTTATGTGACCAATCTGGCAATCCCCCACTAGATGTCATTTATTGATTGTCACTGATTCTGGCATTACTCATTGAAAAAACAAAGGTCAGAGGTCAAACATATTCAGGCACGCTGAAGTTATAAACGGATTCATTCACCACCCAAAAACAAAAGGTTTGATAACCCAGCCGCATGAGATATGGGTGTATAGTTGTGTGGATTCCCCTTAAAGCTGCTTTAAAGAAAAAATACTTTGAATCGTATTTGCTCAAACTATCACTATATCCTGGCAGCAGTACATGAGACAAATGCTCTGTGGAAAAAAAAATGGTTCCTCTGCCTCCTTTTAGCGTCTCTAATGGCACATGCAAGATTCCATGTGCCAATCACAGTGTCGAACAGCAGCTGTCAATCACTGCTAGTGAATTACAAACTGTCAAACTAGACAGGCGGCAAGCTCTGGTTCTGCTGCGTAAAGCTGATGCGGAAGTCTTAAACCTTGCATTTTCTCTCCTGACCAGCAGGGGGTGACTTCTCCAGTTGCAAAGAGAAGTCAGATTGTATAGAAGTCTATATGAAAATGACTCAGTAAACATTGTAAACATGACTTTATGGTCTCAATCTCTGGTTTCAAGTCTTCTTTGACACAGCATGAAGTTCTTTTAGTAAATTATGATCCATTTAAAGTCAAATAGACCATAAATCAGAGCATGCTTCAGGGCAGGGCTTACTGTGATTGACAGAACAGTACACGCGTCTCTACGTCACTCCTCCGCATTCCAAATATGGTCACTCCATTTAAATGGCGACGGCCGTATTCCAAAATGGCGACGGCGAAATCGCAAAACTCATGTCTTCCAAATCCACAATGACTACGTCCACTTCTTATATACAGTCTATGGGCAGCGAGGAACACATCTATACAGAAACAGTGATTAACAGCTGCGTCAGAGACTCCTCGACTCTGATTGGTCGCTTTCCCTCAGGTCTGGTGGAATCTTGTCCAAAAGGAGGCAGAGGAACCAGATGTTTTTTAGAGTATTTCTCTTATGTACGACTGTGAGGAAATAGTGATAGTCTGAGCAAATATATGTGTTTTTTTCATAAAAGTTACCAACTGTTGCAGCCATTGCGTGAAGCAGCATGACCAAAGCGACACTGAACATCACAGTGAACCTTTGCATTCATGGAGAAGATCATGCTGGTTAGTTGAATTTGAATTAGTCACATGTCTTTAATTTACACAGATAACTTTGTTACATTCTCAGCAGCTGTCAGGCTTTTCTCCACCTCAGGCCACAAAGGATCTCACCTTTTATCTGCTTTTGTTCCCGACAAGCACAGCCACCGCATGAAGAAAAATAAATTTAAAAAAAGGCAGTTTGTTACTTGATAACTGTGTTATTCTTTTGTCTTCTTTTTCCCCAGTCGTAGTAAATCAAATGAAATAAAAACATGAAAATACACAAAATGGGGATTTTAGGTCATTTTGAGTAAAAACAGTACAAATAGATGCAAACATGGGTGTTTGGTGTGAGGCCACACGCCACAAACCATAACCTGGTTTTTGGAACATCTACTGATATATAAATCAAGTACATTGAAGTGGAACATAAGAAATAATTAGGTCATGACTCAAATCGGAAAACTCCATATTTGGTCAAGTTTGGGCACAGAAAAAAACAAAAAAAAAACACGATCACACATGTTTCTATAATTGCTTCCTAGGGTAGAGCCTTTTTGATTGTCTACTTTGAATGAAGGGAATATAAATGTCAGTAATCATGCTTGTTCTTACTGACTGCTATCACGTCCTTGAGCGATACCATTGACTAGGGGAAGCCGCGCCACAAAATGCCGACCTGTGCGCCACACAGAGCATGAATAGAGAGGCGGTTCACCTGACGCCACCGCTATACTCACAAAAACCCCACACTCAGAGTCTCTGGCTTTAACAGTTTGTCCATCTCAACACATCGGGAGGCCAAAGGGTGTGTTGTGATAAAGATATGCAAACACTGCTGCGTCAAACAAAGAAAAATGGTATTAGAGCTGTCAATAGATTTATACGTTCACTTTGTTTAAAGTGAGACTGTAAACTCTTTTAGTTTTCAAAGCCTGTACATGTACAGCAGCCCTGTCTCCTCAAAAATGACGTTCCCATAGAATTACATTGTGTCGTGAATTAGATGTCAGCGGGGGACATTTTGTCGTGGATCGTTGTAGCTTTCCATGCATGACAAAAGGGATTTAAATGAGTCTGCAGAACTCTGCACAAGCACAAGGACGGTTGGTGTATGGGTAAAAAAAAAGCATGGGGCTTTCACCCAGTTCGCCTCACCTGTGCATAGAAGTCTAAGAGAAAATGACTCTACTTCTCACTTAATTTATTACCTCAGTAAACATTGTAAACATGAGTTTATGTCTCAATACAGCGTGACGTTAAATTATGGTCCATTTAGAGTCAAATATGGGACATAAAGCGAGGTATGCTTTAGGGCGGGCTTACTGTGATTGACAGGTCGCTGCCTCTACCAGAGCCGTATACGATGTCTCTACGTCACTCCTGCACATTCTAAATATGGTCACTTAGCTGCAAAAAAAAACTAAATGGGGACGGCCGTATTCCAAGTTGGCAATGGCAAAATTGCCAAACTCAAATCCGGCATTCTACAAACCAATGGGTGACGTCACCATGACTACGCCCACTTCTTATTTAGTCTATGGTTGAAACTTCCGACTCGGAATGTGCAAATTTCGACTTTGCAGTTCAAATGGGACGCACCATAAGGTAACAACATTCCTCTTTCTGTAAGGCAAAGACGGTGCACATTGTAGCTTTCCATGTAACCTCTCCTTCCCAAAAGTATAAATACGTAGCCTCAAGAATTGTATTCTAACAATACGTACAAAATTAAAATAAAAAAAAGTAATTAAGCTGCAAAAGAAAAAGGCCAGCACTGGCTCAGACTACCGGTCTAACTCAAACTGTGTTCCGAGTACGCTACGAATATCCTGTCCGTCAGCGTGGCAGGAAACAGCCAGCCGGCGGGTCGTCTGGCTGGCTCTGCCACGGGCCTCAGGGGTCAAGCCAGGTGGGGGGGGATCTGGCAGGTGAGGCAGATCGGGAAACAAAGCCTTAGCCTCCCTCCACTGCTGCCCTCCGTCCCCTTTTTCCCATCCCGTCTGCCTTCCCTTCCCCTTCAGAACAATCACCACTAACAGGAACAGGAAGTGATGTCGAGAGGAGGTTGATCTAACCAGGGCAATTCCGTTAAGGCCGGGTCGGACGAGGGATGAGAGGGGTAGGAAAAGACAGGCGTGGAAATTTAGGAAAGGTTTTTTTTAAACAACACACACACACACACACACACGGCAAGTAGTGGCAGAGTATCCTGTTTGAGTGTGCGTGCAACGTTTCCTATTTATAGGATATTCCAGCAGTGTCTTACAGAGTCTTTTTAACTCGTTCCATCCTTCTCAATGATATGATGATGACCAGTGTCCCTTTCCTGATAGCAGAAGATGCCCATATGACCTGGACTGAGACTGAGGCCTCAACAGCGTGACACCTGTGTGTGTGTGTGTGTGTGTGTGTGTGTGTGTGTGTGTGTGTGTGTGTGTGTGTGTGTGTGTGTGTGTGTGTGTGCGTGTGTGTGTGTGTGACTGTGTTTGTGACTGTGTGTGTGACTGTGTGTCACACACACACGCCCCACGAAAGGCGACACCTCGGCCTGCGCCACCGAGGCTCCTTGCGTCTTCTCTTTCCCTCCCCACATGCGGACTCTCGTCTGTCCTCGGCTGCTAATTTCTGTGACACTTTCTCCTCTGGGCAGGGTGGGGGCTATGTTGTGTGTTATTAATACTATTGTTAACTGCACACTCAAGGCTGCCCCCCACCCTCGGCTCATCATGTTACAGGTATATTGCGCACAACAGAGAAATTGCCAATCCAGCTTTATATAATGCCCTCTATAAATATCAAGAGGGAATACTTTGGCCAATTATGGTTGGATGCAGGCTGATTGTTGTGAAGTGTCTGGCAACCAGACTTCAAGGCCTTCTTCTTGGCACGAGAGCGCCGGCACAAAGAGGAGCGGAATTTCTGAGATTAAAGATGAAGAGCGAGGTGGTTTCTAGAAACGTAATCTTAAATATGAGTAGCGAACGTGTAGAAGACGAGATTGGAAGCGAACGCCGATTATTCAATTTATCTTCTGGAGAGGCTGCAGTTCAACTTCAGACGTTCTGTCAGAACGCTGGTTCCTGTGCCTGCTGGAGCCTTTAATATGTGACGCAGCGCCCTCTAGAGGCGTCAACTACATGTGGCATTTTGGAGAAAAACAAAAGTACATTTTTTTTATTACAATTTTTTTTAAATATATAGATATAGATTTTTCTTAATGATAATTTGTTTTCCTCTTTGCAAACTGACTACTTTTTTAATCACACCCCTAGTTAATTAAAACCTACTTACATGAGTCATTTCCTATCTGACGCAACATGTAGAATTAAGAAACAGTTGGGACCTTTTTTTTTGCACGTGATTTAAACTTGATAACCTTTTTTTTTTATTGCATTCATCAGATATGCAAACGACAAGCAGGGCGCTTTCGTGGATTTTTTGTTTGCAGTCACTCTTTGATGTACACACACTGCAAAGTGTCTTTGCAGATTTTCCTTTTGTTTCACATTTTCCACTCCCGTCCATAGCGTTGCACTCCAATGTATTAATCCCTATTTATATTATACATGTCTCATATCAATATTATGGATACAATTTTTTTTAAAGAAATAAAAAGCATGTATACCTAAAAGGAGGACTCCTCAGCATGTTGTATAGAGAGGTCAGAGGTCGAGGTCAGCTCGTGACCTGCTCATGAGCTTTTCAGTGGTTTGGAAGCGACGAAGGTGATAACTGTACCAGTACATTGTGTGTGACATATTACAACATGTATGTAAGACCAGTAGAGTAAAGATGTGTGGATGTGGTCAGAAATGTTCTGAACACATTCATATCAGTTAGTATTTTAAAAACCGGATGTTGGGTCCCGTGACTCCTTCCGCTCATTTGAATATTTTTTACGTCAGATTCTGCTGCAGCCGATTTGACCACAGAGATCCGAGTGTCTGCTGATGATCGCAGTGGTTTACTGCACTAGATGGAGTTTATCACACACTTTGGGCTGCATTCACAAACAACCAGACTCAGAAAAGACCGGAGCCGGAGCCGGCCAGACAGATGCTGTTACCAAGGCTGTTACAGAGGCTGGCCAAGCAGTCTGAAGACCGAGCCCAGCTGCGACCGCGGGTCGGTACCGGCCTCACAACAGCTGCCAAGCGGTCTGAAGACCGGCCTCACAACGGCGAACAAGCGGTCTCCAGACGTGTATACGTGTATAATCAACTTATTGGGAACTTATTGGGAATTGGAAAATTGGAACCTTAATTTAAAGCAACTGAATACCTAATTAAATTGTGACATTGCATTGCAACAATAACAAATGAGGTTGAAAGTGAAGGAAACCATGAAGCATTTTGCTTTAAAAGCCGTTCAATCCAAATGTCAATGACATTTGAGTTCCTCTTCTCTCCTCTAATTTGAAGCTGGACCATATTCACACGGGAGGGAGGGGGACTGAGCGGAATCAGTCGTCCGTCCGTCCTCTCGGCTCACGCTTTGTCAGTCGTGCCATCCAAGAAGAAGAAAATAAGTTAAGACTGGGAAACCTTTTCATACTTGAAAAGTCATGTTTTTGCGACAGCTGCAAGTCTGGAAATTGACTTCTGGAACTTGCAAAGATTGGAGCGGAATGTTTGAATTCCGTGGTGTTAAGAGTCCCTGCTCATTACAGCTCATCAGAGGTTAAAAATCACAAACACATCAAAGAATGTGGACCGCTGAACATTATAGCAGTGTCGTTCCAAAACCAATGCCAATGACTAGCCGCTGTAAAGCATCCACTCTTCTGGTTTAACGCTTTTCGTTTGATTTTGGAACTTGGCCGCGAGGATTGGCTCCCATTCAGTTACAGGAGAGCGTATTAATGGAAGTTCAAGTTCAAGCACTGAGGGAACAATGCTGTTCATTGGTGGTGGAAGCATTGGTGGATGAGAGGGAGCTGGAACAGTTGTTTTGTTTCTTTTTCCCATGGGGCCACCTGGTGGGTTAACCTGGCCATGGCTTCTGAAGAACAAGCGAAAAAAACAAGGAAATTGTGTACATATTAAAAGCTAAATAATAATGCGACATGTCTGGTATACGTGTAATAATGACTTGTGCCAGTGGTGTGCATTGGAAGCACCTTGCATGAGAACGTGTTGAATGTGATGAGCATTTTTCACATTGATTGTTAAAAAACAAGAATGTTTGGGTTCATTAAAAGTGAATGTTACATGTTGTTGATCGATTTTGACAGTACTGCCCTCCTGCCGACAAAGCGTGTTTTCCTAAAATTAACATGTGCAGATCAATTTAAATGAGCGCATGGATAAAGACATTGGACATCATGAATGCAGCAAAGAGACAAATGGCGAGCTTCTCTTTGATGGTGGATTCTGGAGCTTTTCTGCATGTAGCACATAGCTATACAAGGCAGTGCACTATGACAGCAAGCAAGTGGCTGCTCTCACTAGTTATTGAATCATGTATATGACAAAAAAAAATACAAATAATAAAACATATATATATATATATATATATATACACTGCTGGTCAAAGGTTATTGGGTCACCTGGTATGTTGAGGTTTTTTCTTTCCTTCAATGGTGACTAGAGACAAAAGGAGTATAATTCAGACACTAAATGTATTATTGACATTTGTAATATTTTTGGCCCCAAAAGAAGAAGAAGAAGAAGAAGAAGAAGAAGAAGAAGAAGAAGAAGAAGAAGAATTACTTGAATAAAACTTGTGTTTAGTTAAAGTCCCCACAGTGTTGTTGCATGCCAGAGGAGAATACTGTTGCAACTATGTCCCCCCAAATACCCTTTGTTTTTTAATTTGCATCAATGTCCCAATCTCATTCTTGAAACACAGCGGTGTATTTGTGCTCTACATATTTCGGGCCCTCTGTAGTCTACTTAGTGGTGGGATTGAATAGTTTTACATGGGATTTGTTTGTTCATATTTCATCCATCTGATATTCATTGATCCAATACTGCTAACCCTATTTACCAACATTCAATTTCTATTGTGATGTTTTAAGAATAGCTGTTAATATTAACACACTTGTTATTATTCCATCGTTTTACAAGCATTTTTGTGCACTTGACACAGAAAGAGGAACTTATTCATTTTTAAATTCACACTTTTTGATGCCTTCTATTCTTATTCAACTGTTCTCGTTCTGCACTTTCAATTGTCCGTCCGGTCGAACAGCATGTACAGCATTTTGTTCTCCATGTACAAAACACAACATTTTTTTACAAACCTTTTCATACAAAATAACATATTTCTGAGGAGGACTTTCTACAACTTTGAAGCATGACACATACATTGTGTAGTGGGTGACTTCAAGGCAGTGTATATATAGCTCATCAGTTTATATCATCAGTTGTGAATAGATTATGGTCGCCTTTTTTTTTTTTAGCTTTCCAAAGTCTAATGTACACGTTCGCGCGTGTAAATACCTGTCTGTGGAGCAACAAGTGGATGCAGTGGTGACCTCCCGCCCGCAGGGGCGATGTTACAAATCAATACGCCATCTTGATTATAACCGGCATCAGCACGCGGAAGAAAACCCGCCATTAAAGCTAAAGCAACCTCACAACGTGAGCGTTTCGTTGACGTGCACTCTAATAAAAAAGGTGCAATTTTTAAACCAAATACCTACTGCTGGTATTTTCTTGGAAGAAATGGCGTACAGAGGACAAGGACAGAAGGTCCAGAAGGTTATGGTGCAGCCCATTGTATCCTTTCGTATGTCACTGCGTGGTCGAGTTGCTTGCTACAATAACTTAGCAGCTAGGCTAACCGTTGTCGTTAGCTCGCTAGCTAGTCATTCATTCCCCGTGTTTGAGCCGCGCTGTTGGGTTAGATAACGACTTATTGAAACCACGTGTGTTCTTTTTAAAATACGAAAAGAAGCAATATGTTAATATAGCCGTGGCACGCCGAACTGCGTTCAACAAGTCCGGTACTATGTGGCTTTATGACACGCAGAGTCATTGTTGCTTGGATTTGTGGTTCGATATCTAATTAATAACTTCTTCTTTTTTAGGTAAAGTTGCAGTCCGTAAGTTATCCGTTGATACATTGAGTGTTTACATAGTTTTTCCCCTAATGTTGAACGTGCTTAAGCGTGGAGAAGTGTGAAAAGCTATCTGGCAACATGTTCAGTAGCATGTGCAATAACCCTTTATGATGGAACATGTTTTGTGTGTGTGTGTGTGTGTGTGTGTGTGTGTGTGTGTGTGTGTGTGTGTGTGTGTGTGCGCGCTCGCTCTTGAACCGTGCATTTCCTTGACTCCATGTATCAGAACCTAATTTTCAGGTATCTACAGAATGTAAGTATTTAGTGTACCCCCCCCCCCCCTCATTTTATTCTGATTTGTATGATGTAAAGTTAAACTGGAATGCTCATCTCTCGTTGTCTTTCCCAGCGCTCACGAATCCAGGTCTGGTTGTATGAACAGGTGAACATGCGGATAGAGGGCTGCATTATTGTAAGTTTAATAGTTTAATATATATATATATATATATATATTTTTTTTTTTTGTTTTCCTATTTTATTGAACTGGAGTACATCGCATAGGAGAACTTAATTTCCACAGTTAAGTCATTAATGTATGGCTGACAAATACACCGGATGGCCTGGAGGATATTCTGAGACTTTGTCTACAAGAAAGTTGTTCACATGTAACTTTCAATTCATTTTGAATAGCCCAAAATCACAAATTTGCCTCAGGGCTTTACAACACATACAATATCCTCTGTCCCGGGACCTCGCATCTGTTCAGGAAATGCAATCTCACAAAGTAATTTTCGGAGAAGTTCATCAAGATGCTAAAACACAAGAAAAACAACCAGTGATCAGACTAAGACATGTGTCCATAAGTTACTTTGTGTAGCTACTAAAACAGTGTCCTTTGGCAATAGGTTGCATGTAGATGGTGAAAAGGCCCTTGCTGTACACAACGGGCGCTGCTTATTTTTCGGGTAGTAGGTTGTTTCTGGCTCGCCTGACTCAGTTGTGGAAGTAGTACTCTAACTTTAAATGGTAATACCACCGTGTAAAGTTCCTGCATTCAAAAATCATATTTGCGTAAATGTACAAAAGTATTAAAAGCACAATATACTTAAAGTATCAAAAATGAAGATTCTCATTATGCAGAATGGCAAATTCAAAATTCTATATTGGTTTACTGTATGCACCACGTTAGTATTGCAGCGGGACAGATTGAACATACTTCTATTTTTGTTAAATCGGTAAAAGCGCCTTTACCCTTATACCACAACAAGCTGGGTGTTTTGTTAAAGGACTGATGTGCAGTTCCTGTTTTTTCTCACGGGGTTAATGTTTATGATTGAGACCATCCCACAAACTGAGCAGAATTATATACATAATGCTTATGTTCAAATCTTTTAAACGTGCATGTTCCCGTGAACCGGTGGCATTCATAAAGTTGAACTGAGCAATTTATGATGCATTTATGCAGTTGAGCCTGAGAGCCAGCCTCATGGACAAATGGGGATTTAGGATGAGTGTGAAAATGTTGATGCACTGAAACTAATTTGTTGCTGACTGTTCCGTCTCTAAGGGTTTTGATGAGTACATGAACCTGGTTCTAGATGATGCCGAGGAGGTCCACATGAAGACCAAGAACAGGAAGCCGCTGGGTAATAAATGCATTTTTGATAGTTTTGTAGCTTTGTCTCTGCGTTTAGCATTGATATTGTATCACCGTCATAGCAGGGAAAGCACACTTGTAATTTCCAACATTAAACATCTGCAGTCCATTTAGGTGAGCTGGTCCCTGCAATCAGTTTCACCTGTGCGATTCCTGTTATGACAAGTCAAAATGTTTGCTGCAAAAAGTGTCACTTTGCATCTCCTTCATCTCGCTCTTTCTTCCTCTTGTGTCTCCCAGGAAGACTCATGTTGAAAGGAGACAACATCACTTTGTTGCAGAGTGTGGTGACCACCACCTAGGACAGCTGCGATGCCTACAAAATCTTACCTTTCTTGGAAAGAAATGTTAACTTTCTGTTTTTGCAAATTGGTGTCGAGTATGTTTGTTTATACAACATGACTATTGTAATTGATTCTTTCTAACACTTGGTTTTGAGAATAAATCTTTCTTTTCTTACAGCCGTTTGTATTTTTGACTTATTCCACTAAATGTTTATAATGCCACAATTGAGACATTTGGGTCATTGGGCTACTGTGCCATCTAGTGGCAGATGGCACTATTGCTTATGTAGGTCAAGCTCCGACAGCTCCAAATAAGCAATAGATGAGACTGGTTGTGTTTTTTAGTTGGACTGTCTCCTATAATGTGACTGTTAATAACTGGAGGTGACAAGTAGAATACTCTTTGGCATGTTGTTAAAAGGCTTAAAAGATGTTTGCTGCGTTAAACATGAAAGCCGAATGGGACAAATGGAGTGGAGCAAAAATCATATTGTGCCTTGGGGTGTGTTACTTTGGATCAGTCATTTCAAGCAAGGCCAATATTCTGATAAATATGGAGACGAATCCAAAGTGAGGTTAATACTTGTAACTTTGTCACGTCAAAAAACTATCCAAACTGCACCATTTAGCTTAAGTTCATGTTTTTTTGGAAAACGTATTTGAAATGTAGTTTTCAATTATAACTACCACAAATTACCTTTATGATTCTCTTGACTACCGGTTAATCCATTTTAGGTGCTTGCTTAGTTTAGTGTTTCTGGCTTTGCTATTGAAAAGCCGCCCGGTTGTCCTAAAATCGATAAACGTAATTACGTAGTACATCACTACGCACGCAACGTGTCCCTGTTCTGTTGACTGGGAAGCCCCTAGCGCGGAGCTGCCAACGCCCGGCGTAAAGACACAAATAGAGGATACGGTACGGAAAAATATTGTTTTTTATGAATATTGGGCTGTAACTGTGGTTAAATTTCATATCTAATGCTGTCAACGTCATCTGCTCCTTATCTGTTATACATGGGTTGTGACTTTCGAATTAAATAGCTCATTTGACAACAGCTTCCGCTATGGTTAGCTCAGCCAGTTAGCTTGGCAGGCTAGCTAATCGAAGAGGGCATAGTTAGCAAAGCAAGCAGGCAGTCTCTAACATTGTGCCGGCTAGAAAACAAACCCCTCGGGGCTGTTTAACAGCCACATTTCACTTCAAATGTATTGTCGATGTACGTGTTGTGAGCATATTCTATCCCTTCTTCTAGAAGTAACGCTAACGTTAAAGCAGTGAACGGCACAATATGTTGGTGGTTACTAGCTAGCGGTTAGCTGGTTAACGAGCTGAATAAAAAAAGGCGTAACAAACGCTCGGTCAGCAACGCCGCTTTTTATATTCCAAACACGGTCTCGGATTATAAAATGGTGGTTCAGTGTAACGTTAATGTTTGTGTTATAGCGCAAAGGTTTACAATACTGACTGGGTTAAAAAAGAAGAAGAGGGACAGCTCGGGGAGTTCGCTTAAACAGCCGACCGGAAATTAGGCCAAAATACTGCAGCTAAGGCGTCCGAGCTAACGTTAGCTTGTAGCACTAGCAACCTATCGGCTTTGGTCTCCAAATGTTCCTGTTATATAACGTTAGTTGGCTTTAATTGACGTTTCACATACATACATCCCCCACACCACTGGCGGTCGCATACTTATTAGACGTGTCATACATTGTGAGGACACTAATGTGATAGAAAATGGTCCTCTTAAAGACCGCGAGGGCATCACTACATCTTTGTTTCAGGTGAACGCTTGACCAATTATTGAGGAATGGTTTAATGAATATGATGTAGTGGCGGTCACAACCTTCCACCACGAATCCGCGAGGGTTTCAGTGGTTGTTTCTGTGCTTGGTAGAAGTATTGTTATTCCATTTCCAATAGAAGTGCGCACTGGTCAGATCTGGTGAGCTAATCAGAGTCTTGTAAAACTTCTCGCCATACACGCACTATCTCGTTTACAGAGTTGATTTCAACTCATTAAAGTTTAGGGTTGTCGTGTAAATACCACATCAAACCGAATTTCATCCGCTTCCGCTACTACTCTTTAAGCTGGCCCGCCCTCTGAGTGCTTACTGGTCTACAAATGCGTGGATTAAGTCTAGAAGCATTATTGCAGCTGCAGCCAGTCACCATGTTGCTCATGGCCATCGTCTCACTGCATGTTTGGCTTCAAGAGTTTGTCTAATGATTCAGAACTACTCGCAGTTTGTCTAATGATTCAGAACTACTCGCATTAGAAGAAGTTGGACGCTTTCCTCGGCCACATATTGTTCCATGAAACATGTGAGCCCTGCAGGGCACTATGATACTTCTGTTTCATACACTGTTGTGTGGATGTAACGGCAATGAAACTGGTAAATGAATTCCTCCAGGCAATGGCAGGGCTTTTGCTTGCGAAACAGTCGGTTTAGGTAGTGCTTAAGGCAAAGCTTTTCTTATTTATTTATTTTTATGTTAAAAAGTTTAAGATCATCCAAATACCCAACCCAGGAAGGGCCCATCTAAAGTTTGGTGATTAAAACGACACTGCTATAGCTGCTTTGCATCTAGACATGTTTACTGGAAGGTCCACATGTCCCCACCCCCTCTCCATACAACAACAAACCAGTAGAAATAATGGCTACAAGTAGGAATGACATCAATTCTGTATGTGATTTAAAATAAGTTCCTTATTTTCTATGTTATTCACTATACATAGACAATAAATAGTTGTATAGTATGACCAACATAACACTGTATATTGTAACTATGTTACTCAACATTAATAATCTAATGTCATATATAATAAAGAGCCCATTTGGCTTCATAGTGCAATACACGTAGGCCTACATTTTCTTGATTATATACTTACAAACTTGACTTTTGAGTAGAGATGCCCCCAATTGATTGGCTGCCAATCAAAACCAGGTGGATTTCAGCTGATCGGCCATGACAGGTGACCAGGCAATCAGTTTCATATTGCCGGACACATTTAGACATTTGTGCCGCTGCATGGTAGTTTTACATCAGCTTTCAGCGACACAGCAACATGTGTCGTCGAGTGAAGAAGACATGGAGCTCACAATTTGTCACAACTGCAAATCCAAAATGAGACGTGGAGGAGCAACCTTTAAAACAGTTGGAACAACTAACAGAGATTTCTTATATTGTAATTAATTTGGATGCATTCCTCTCAGAGTAATCTCAGTGAGCGTCTTGTCTGCTGACAGTACAGAGCTAAACAGCTAATGTTAGCAAAGGTTGCATTACGGTGTGTTAGGGAGGAAAAAAAGTTAATTATAATGCTATCTTTTCACTGCAATCTTGTAAAATTTTGTTTTTGCCGAGAAACTTGAATATCTAAAGTTATTTGAAGGATATGCTTTAACAGCAATATAAACAATATATTAGAAAAGGAACTGATGACCTGTTTAATTTTCTGACACTCGCTCTAAATCAGCTTATAATACATAATTCAATTGCTAATGTCAAGATTTTTTATTTCCTCATCCTTCAAATTATGTGTGTTATTGAAACAACCACTGTAGCAGACAATACGTTTACCCTTTTCACTGACTTCGGGATGGTTATAGTTATTTATCAGGACATTTGTGGGAGGATTGTGAAAAGGAAGTCAGTCTGGAGCCATGTTGTCAATTATCATTCATAGAAAGATCAGGTGGTCAACGATCATCAATAATGGTCATCATCAGGCACGGCTGTGATTGTGACCACATGAAATCAAGATTGTTCTGTTTCCCTGTTCCCAGCACTGCACATGGACAGGTACAGGGGCTCTCAGTCATAGTGCAGTCCATTCAGACTGCAAAGGGGCCTCCTAAGCACCCTCCGCTTGTCCTGCAGAACGTCCCATTATAATCGCGCATCAGCAATCACAGCGGCCGCCGTGTTTTGAACACAGTTATGGAACTTACCCACAACGGCTTATTGTTTGGAAGCAAACAAAGCCTTGACTGTAACAGACTGATGAACCCAGCGATATTTCACATTCTGTGTCTGATTTTTAGCACACAAAATATTTTTATTTTTTGGGGACTTTGTGTAGGGAGCTTGTCTTAATATCGTGCAAATGCCCGGTTCTATTGATTGTGTCTAGTGCCAGGCTCTACACAGTTTAGTCTACAGTGGGGGAAACCTCTTTTGAGCTTTAAAGAAACAGGCCTTTCGTCAAGGTTGCAAGCTGTTGCGTCTGCGCCTCCGTCTGGGCTGTCTGCACAAGTGTAATCTACTAGATGGCCATTACCAGAAGGAGCTCTATGCTTTAATCACATTTTTTTGTTTAGTATTCTACCACCACGTCTGGTCCAGGAAAACGTTGTGTTTCTTGACCAGGTGTTTCTTGATATCGTTTGCTGAAGAAATGCGTATCAGTGTGTTCCCTGTGTTTCTGCGGGAGATCCACCTGAGCTCTGTCCCCCTGTTTAAACCATGTTCACACAGTAACATTTGGCGCATGCAATGTTGTCGTCTCCTGCTTCATTTAATGCCCGCCACCCCCCCCCACACACACACTGTGGTGCAGAGCTCTGCAGTGGCTTGGCACCGACAGACACACTGTAACTTGTGGGGGAGAAACGAGGGAATGCTGTGGCCCACATACTACATATAGCTTGTTGTCTCTAAATGCACAATGCACCAAGATGCATCACATCACCAAGATTGCAGACAATGATTCAAGGTCAACTTTCATTGTTGTTTATTTATTATTTCACTCGTCTTGTAGGCCTATTTTCGTTGAAGGCATTTCGGGGGCAAAAACCACATAAATGCAGGCTGCAATTGAAGATTATTTTCATTATCCAGTGATATGCAGATTATTTTCTCCATTAATCATTATTGAAACGTTTGGAAAAAATTGCTTTTTCCAACAGATTTTCAGATGATCTGTTTTGTCTGTAATGCAGTCCAAAACCCAAAGATAAACAATGTACTGTTATTGAAAAGATAAGCAGCTGGTTTGATGCTTTAACTGAATTCTGTGTAGCTGCGTTAGTTTTCCGGGGATTCTTCGTATGGTTCACTGGTTCCTTGTCTGGGACACATGAATAGAACAAAACCATCGTTAATGTCATTAGTAGCACCTGTGCTTTTCGTACTATGATGAGTCAAAATGACCATGTTGCTGTTTGCATTCCGACAAAGTTTGTGTAATGATCGCTTCGCCCTGAGTTCACGATGACTTTCAAAGTAGTTTCTCTTTGTGCAGCCGGAAATTCAAACATTTCTTACTTTGTTACTCTTTTTTTCTTCTTTTTTTCGAGCAAGTTACCTGTCGCCCTAATGATGTAAGGTGCCTTGCATCCAATTACGCATACCCTATTTTACGAAAGCTTGACTGTCACTTTGCTGCTACTTGTGCGTGTGAGAAGCAAAGAGTAGGCAGCAAGACTGCATTCTTCCCCCACTAAATGTCCAATTTGTGGGTGGCGCAGCCCAACTTGTCTGACAAGTAGTTAAGTGACTGTAGCTTGCTAGCATGATCAGCTGTGCAATTCACTAGATGACGCTAGCTAAGCACCAAGCAATAGAATTATGTGTTTCTCTCTCTGGCCGATCCCCCAGCTGGCTACTAGTACTACGAGTAGTTGTTTGCGCTGGTTAGGAGGTACTTGGCTGAAAAGATATTTCACAGGAAAAAGGTCGAACCACTGCACTAGAGAACCCTGATTTATATTGTGATATTTACTGAAAATTACATACAATAAAGCCAGCGCAATAGCCTGCTGCTCCTTATTTGGGTTTCTGTTGTGAAATGAGGAGGTATTGCATCGATAACTCCTCATTTCATGAAAAAGAGACAAGGTGTCTGACAAAAGTTCAGCTCAAAACGATGCGCTGCAAATAGATATCTGAATAGTTTGACATTTCAATGTGTTTTTTAGGAACTAATATCTGTTGTTCCTTGACCCATTTTAATACTTGTGTTGGACTAATCATACTAGTGTTAGACTAACACTAGTATGATTTGATTTCCATTCCGTTTCTACACCAGCACAGCCACATAATGTGCAATGCCGTTTGAGTGAATCACATTTCTACAGTGTCATTTGTCCAGCTGTGTCTCTACATGATCCCCAATCTCTTTAAATGAAAAGAAACCCACATTATTTGGACTTCTAGACACTAGTATTGATCTTTTGATCCTTTGGTTGATCAGGGAGCCTAGGTTATTGATCTGTGACTGGACGGCGTTATCTCCCCATAAACATCCTCATGTCAAATAGATCATTTTAATTCTGGACTTGGGTCACCTCAATTTTCAGACTTAGGTCAAGCTACATCTTTATAGCTACGGGTATGTTGATAAGTGCTTTTACAAGCAGTTTGTCATTGACATTAATGAAAATGCCATCTGGTGTTGAGCTTTCCAAGGTCTCCCCAGAAAATGTGTTACTAAATGTAAAAAAAAAGCGAGTACTATGGCTAAATTGAATTCAAATCATTTTTAACCTTTGGTCACGGTGACCTTACAGTTAGTACAGCCACCTTATCTCTTTGACAGAGACAGTGCGCAGCTTCTTTGCGCTACCAGAGTTAGCTCCAAGCTAAATTACATCTGTAATCCCTGGGTGGGAAACAGAAAATATGTTATGCGCAATAAGTGGTGCCATCAACGAATTAAGTTTCCTTCTGTTTGTTTTTCTCTTCCAGATCTTGAATGAGTAGCGACGACTGTAAAACACAGCTATGCAGACCATCAAGTGTGTTGTCGTTGGGGACGGTGCGGTGGGTAAAACCTGCCTGCTCATCTCCTACACCACAAACAAGTTCCCTTCTGAATATGTACCGACGGTAAGTAGTGATTCCTAGTGTTACTCTACCTTTGTAGCTCTGTTTGTTATTGTCATCAAATTAATTCAGCAGTAAGTCCATTTCATAGTGTTAATGTTTCTGGCTGATGTTCTTTTGTTACTAATATTTAAGATTTGTATTGGAGATTGTATAACCAAGTGCTTAACCTGCTGCGTGATCAAAGTTAGAATTTTTTAATGCAGATATCTTAAACTGTTTTGTGCTTCATCAACTAAAATTTGAGTCAGTTTAATAAAAGATATTGAATAAACACATTTGAATAACATCGCCATATCTGTCAAACCCTTATGTTAATAACATGTTGTTCACTGTTGAGAAAAGAAGCTAACCATTGTTTCTGGTCTGTGTTGTAGGTGTTTGATAATTATGCTGTAACTGTAATGATTGGAGGCGAGCCCTACACTCTGGGCTTGTTTGATACAGCAGGTATGTATTTCTTATTCCAACCTACACTTAGTAGTTCTGTTGCTCCAGGTATCCAGCTAATATCACTATTTCCTATTAAGCCATTGTCACTATACATTTACTCTAAAGTGTTTCTGTGACGTTTAATGGAAATCATGGGAAAAAATTGTCTTCCTTTATCTTCTATCCCCAAGTTAACATTTGTGGGCGTAGGGTTTGTGTTCAATGTTTCCAAAAAGATTTTATGAAGACTATGGTAGGTGGACCTCGGACCCTTTGTAAGATGGGGGCGGGACCAACTGTAAGAACAATTAGTATTTTAAAGTTGAATTAATCAATCTGGTTAACATAGAAAGCAAAATTATGCCATGAAGAGTTTTGTGCTCTTACAGTGGAATGTAGCAAAGTAGGTTTAGACCACTCAAGTACTGTTTTTGAATACAATTATGAGGTACTTGTACATTACTTGAGTATTTCCATTTGATGCACCTTTATACTTGGCCATATACATCATTTAAAATGGTCTATTCTGCATAAAGAGGTAACATTTACTTTTGCTGGGGTTTTATTTTGCGTGTATTTGATGCTAATCTGAAGTAATATTTGGAATCCAGGAATTAGAGTTTTTACACTGTGCTCTAGTCATCTTTAATCATCAACACATTGGTTGTATAAATATGAATAATGATGGCCAGACAGTGAGGGTCAAACATGTTTGTATGTGGTTTCTCTAGGTCAGGAAGACTACGACAGGTTACGACCTCTGAGTTATCCCCAGACAGATGTCTTCCTCGTCTGTTTCTCCGTTGTCTCCCCCTCCTCCTTTGAAAACGTCAAAGAAAAGGCAAGTCAAACCCTTAATTTCCCCAGTACGTTGTGAAATACGGATTTGTCCTGTTTCAATCAGACTTCTATTCTCCTAGATAATGTAGTTACACTTCCAAGAACATTAACGTTAACTTTTATAATAACAATGATATGGATATTTTTAACAGAGCTGTAGTTTCTAATGATTTCAGACAGACTCTTTGCAGTATTTTTGTGTTGGATCTGAACATTCTGACCTCCACTGACCGCTGATCAGACTTGAGTCAGTGTGGAGAGAAGCCCACGAATGAGAAGCCCAACGTTAAATGCTTGTGATGCAGCGTGTCGGCCGTTCCATGACCCTCTTTTTGTGTATCCAGTGGGTTCCAGAGATTACCCACCATTGTCCAAAGACCCCCTTCCTGCTAGTTGGGACTCAGATCGACTTGCGGGACGACCCATCCACTATAGAGAAACTGGCCAAGAACAAGCAGAAGCCCATCACCCCGGAGACGGCCGAGAAGCTGGCGAGAGACCTAAAGGCTGTGAAATACGTGGAGTGCTCAGCCCTCACACAGGTAATATATATGAATATACACTGTCTCTCTCTCTCACACACACACACACACGCACACACACACACAGAAAAAGGAGGCAAGAAGAGCATTCCCCCCGGGCCTGTCAGGTGTGTTTCATATGGGGTTTGGAAACCTTGCTTCAGAACGTAGTGCATCCTGGTTTATGTGCTATAATCTGTAACCCTTCAGAGGAGTCTCGTAGGGTTTATTGTAAGAGTCTTGTAAGAGTCCACGTGTAACACAAACGTACCTTGTTCCTCGGGAGTCTGCCAGCATGACGTGGCGTTGGGCCTCTTCCTGCGACGTGATCCCTACACGCAGAGTTAAAGGTGTGCTGGAAGTGTCAACACGCTCACACTTACTTGTGATAGCAGTACACCTTAATAACTACGATTTTCCTTTGGGAGCTACATGTCTTCTAATGTGAAAGTGTTGCTGTTTTCGAAGTCGAAGAGAACACTCGTGCTTTTTGGTTGTGCGGGCGAACGTTTGATGAGAATTCAGAACTCAAAAATGTTCACTTAAAAAGCTGGTCAGGTTACCTTTAGCTACACACTGTGCGCGTATTGCTTATGGATTGTGATGCACGTCTATCCGTGCCATTACGCCCAAATAAACCCGTCGGTAGATGTTCTGATTTTATACAGTTCCCGTGATAGGTTTGCGGAGATTTGAGAGTGAATTTAAGCTAAACATGTTTTAAATTTGAAGTCATATCAATATACATGACTTCACAAGCAAAAGTCAGCTCAAATGATATAGTAACAGATTGGAAATGTTCTCATCTTTTAACGCTCATATGTTTTTTTTCATATGTTGTCCTTCAGAGGTTTGATTAAATTGTCAACGTAATCTTGTAATAATAGTTTTACTTTTGCTGTTAGATTAAAGTTAAGTTTCATGCACCAACAATGAAAAATAATGAATATTTTTTAGCCCTGTAATTTGAATGGCTAGTTAGTGACTAGATCTAATGAGTTATATGCTATCAGTGTAAATTTTGAAGACCAAGAGTAGACAAGATGAATTACCAATAATACCATTAGCATTGTGGTACTTAGTACTTGTATTGGATTGTCTGATTGATAAATCAGTCGGTGGAGTTTATCTGCTCCATCTTGAGTCTTGAGTAGTTGTGATGTCATCAGTACCGAAGGAGGGAAGTGAGCAGAGGGAACATGACTCACGGGAGGACGGATCGGCCTCACTCGGGCCCGAGAACAATAGTGTTGATGGAGTCGAGGTGGAGCCCCCACCTCTCTGTTCTGCCCCTTCCTTCCTCCCCCCCCCCCTCCCTTTCGCTCCCTGGCACAACTGTCGCATAGCTGATGTCATTTCCTGATTCCTGTGAGCGATCTCTTGCGCTCCACTCCGCCGTTCAGCTTATCTTCCGCGCCATGCACCTCCTTCATACACTCGTCCTGTAACTGTCATACTGTCTCTTTGCATTTCACACAAACACTGTTGTCCTCCTCCCCGTCCTCCCCCCGTCTGTCTCTTTCTCTTTTTCTGTGTTTGCTGTTGCTAACTGTGCTGTTGTTCTCTTCCCTCTCCTGCCATTGTAGCGAGGGCTGAAGAATGTGTTTGACGAAGCTATCCTAGCTGCCCTAGAGCCTCCTGAGACGCAGAGAAAGAGGAAATGCTGTATATTTTAGTCTCTCTCTCCGTGCCACCGCTCCTTCTTCTGATTGCCACTATTTTTGGCGTTTTTCACTCAGTCACCTCATCTTTCTCATTTCCTCTCCTTCCCCCCCTCAATGTATTTACATGTGCCGCTTTTGAAATGAGGGCCTAGTCATCTCAAATCCCAGCCATCGACCGATCTCCAACTCCAGACCTCTGCTCTGTATTGGGAGTGCTTTGCAACTTATCTTTGTTTCACGGCCTGCTTCTCTGACCTGCGGCCTCTCATCGCTTCGATGACTTCACTCGTTGCCTTTTCTAACCTGCAACTGCTGACATTCGGTTTGGTTGGTGTGCTCATCTACGTCACATGTTACATCTGGAGGGATTCATGCCAACTTTGTTTTACATCTAAAGCCTCACCTAGTGGTGAGCAATGTGTCAAATACACTCGATGTAGTGGCAACTATATTGCGAACCTCAAGGTACAAATTGTCCCGTAATGTTTTTAAGCCGCCGGCTACAGGACGTTTTGCATCTCGCTCTCTCTCACGGCGCCTCACTCGCAGACACAAAGAGAAATGGGTCAGTGTGAGGGGTGTGTTTTATTATTTATTTATTTTTTAATCCGGAAAGTAGGCAGCGGGGAAAAACTTGCCAGAGCTAGTTGATACGGAATTAGTTCAGAAACGGGAATGAAAGATGTCAGCCTACAGAAAACGGTCAAACTAGCCCCTGCCTTGTTTTGCAGTACGTGTGTGTACTAAGCATGACAGCGGGAGCGTTTAAGAAATGACTTCAAGGTACAGGCAGTGAATGTAGTTTCACATGCATTCAATAAGTCAGTCAGTTGGTCAAGCAGACAGTTGTTATTTTAGAGAAAATATGAAGATATATATATATATTGTATAATGCGGCATAGCCTGAAAGTAACCGGTTACCCAACCCCAACTTCACTACTGTATTATTCCTAATTGGCCCCTGGCCAACATGGAGTGGTATGTTACTGAGGATGTAGGATGTCATTTGGGATGTAGCCATTGTTTTAGTCAGCCTTTCCCCTCTGTGTCGTAGTAGTCGTTAATGTGGGGAGGGTTTGGACCAAATGAGGGTGGAGACTTCATAACTGAGATCGATCTCAACCACTAAACAGAGCTTCCATTTTTAATGCTAATGTATATTTTGTACTCGTTGATACTGTTGTACCTTGATTAAACATACTATGGTTACATGTAGGGCTTTTATGTACGTGAGTCATATGTAGGGAGTGTCTTGGCCATCTTGACGACATGAGAACTAACAGCACTAACCAAGCGGTTAACCGACTGGATGCTGTTTTTTTAAATAACTTACAATACTTCTCTAGCAGTAAGATTTCGTTAATTCTGGGGCAAGTTGTTTCCCATCACTGAAACAAATTCCCCTGTTAGATTACACCAAACTTCTGGCAGCTGCAGTCTGAAGCTGTTATTCTACAGTGTACCTTCTGTAATCTACAACAGTATTACTGTAAAAAGTACTACAGTACTGCGCTGCAAAGAATATACACTTTACACTATGATACCGTCAGCTGTTTGGTTGCCATTATACTTCATGTTCAAACTGTAACTTCCATAAACAGATTTTAATTTACTGTAAAATGGGTTAAAGTACTGTAGAATGTGATCTTTACATGATCCTCATGCTCAATTCAAGTGTGAATCCATTTTATACCCTAGGGGTTTGGCTTCTTAGTCACCTTTTTTCACTCTGGGTGATTTAGAGCCCCTGCTCTTCATTGAGTCGTCCCTGTTTGCTACCATGATGGTACTATCTTACTGCCCTGGTTCATAGCTAAGCTACGCTTACTGTTTTTTTAAAGTCTCCTTGAAAAAAAAAATTAAAAATTTCTTTACATATGACACACGTGCCATTAATTGTGGTGCACATCCTGCTTTCTTGAAAGTTCAGATAATAATAATAATAAGACAAATAAAGAAGCTCTAATTGTATGAAATTACCTGTGAAATAAATAATAAAGGACAAATGAACTTGCTCTCCTCTCTTGCTCTCTTTCTTTTTCCAGCGCTTCGTCAGAGAATTTAGTCGGGTTAATAAACCGAGTTAAACAACGGCGATGGGTTCACTGATTCGTTGTAGCGCTGCTGTGGTTACTTCACATGACCAAAGCTCTCGGCGTACGCAGCTCTGCTCAGCGGCAAAGACGAAGAGAGAGTTTGTGGTGGTTTTCATTTTATATATTTGGAACCTGGATGGCCTCTTGTGAGTAATTCAGCAAAAAACAGAGAGCAGAGGCAGGGAAGTAAAAACAGGTCTGCGTGGAATGAAAATGCCCACTTGTCCTTTTTGGTTTTGTGTTGCGTCGCATCAGAAGGTCGTGCTCCTCTTTTCCTCCTCTTTCTTGTTTTGACTTGCCTTTTGGTTTCATTTGTCACAGGTCAGCTACACTTTGCACTCAACCTGCATGTGATTTGTCTTAATCCCTGATCTGGCTCACACAAATCGACACATTTAGTTGGAAAGCAGAACATTCTCCCCAGTTGTTTGTTGTTGCAGATTGATTCCCTTGAAATAATTTACATATTTGTTGAATTGTTGTTGTTGTTTTTCCCAACTGCACATTTCCCCCACTGTTTCTTATGACTTACTGATGTTCAATGCTGCTTTTGTTCTCTCTTCTGTTATTTCCCCTCTGTTTAAGCTGTTATTATTGTTTATCCCCCCCACCCCCCCTTTTCCCTTTCGGATGGACGTGTGTGCGTTTGCGTTGTCCGTTTCAATTGAGCCTGTGCCTGTGCTTGTGTGTTTGTGTTCACAGAAAGGCCTAAAGAATGTGTTTGATGAGGCGATATTGGCTGCACTGGAACCCCCAGAGCCCAAGAAGAAACGCAAATGTGTGCTGCTATGAGAGGCTCCTACCTTTTCGCACACACACACACATACTTACACATACACACACACACACATACATCTTAAATACACACACACACACACACACACACACACACACACACACACACACACACACACACACACACACACACACACACACACACACACACACACACCCCCTCCCCCGTCCTTACCCCTCGCTCTGCCGCGGTTGGTCGTCGGCATTGCCCTCCACAGAGAAGACTAGAAAGAAAGAAGGTTTCTGATGATTCTCTGCAATAATAAGAAGCTTCAGCCCTGAGACTCCCCGGCGTGGCCAACAAGGCCGCGGTGGGCTCTGAGGGCGGCGCGGCCTCGGTCAGAGGGATCCGGATACCGAGCTCACACGCAAGTAGAATTCGCCCAGTCGAGCTTTTGATAGGTTGGTTTTTGATTCCGTCAGTGTTGTGGCCCGCTTGACTTTTTAGATGTGAGCCCGGCCCCTCTCAGCGCTGAAGGTCCCTGGCCCCCGTTGACGAGCACACTCGTCGGCCGATCCCTACGTTTCCTTCTCAGCGCTACCAGAATAAACGCTAACAAAAGAAGTGTTTTGTTTCTATTTTGCCAACCCCCCCCCATCCTCCTCCTTTTACCTCCTCAAACACATGACACGTCTGAGCTATTTATTCCATGTTCCACATAGATGCGCTCCTAACCACTATGAAAACTGTGTAGGTCTTACAGGACTCAGCAACTTGGCAAAAACCTCCACACAGCCGCCAGAGAGGAAATTTGATTAGTAGATATCGCCATCTAGTGACTATTTGGAGCGCGGTGACCACTTGAAGAGCTTAAAAAGGCGTCGAGTAGTAAAGGGTCAGTCGACTACAAGGAATTGGGCCTTTTTAGATGCAGGGAACTTAAACAGTGTTAGCAGAACAAGCGGTGTGCTCTTGATGCGTTGCCGGGGGGTGGGGGTGGGGGTGTGGGGGGTGGTGGGAAGCTATTTTAACATTGTCGTCACCTCACACTTTGAACAGATACAGCAGAACGACACTGGCAGCCAAATCTTGCCGAGTCATCCTTGAACAGCCGATGGATGAGTTTCCAGCAGAATTCTGTGCCGCGTGTCCGATGCTCTGAAGGCCGGTCCGCTCTGTCGTACCCGTTCAGAGCGCTCACGGTGCTGCAGGTCTCCGTTCTAAATGATAGGTTTAACAGATGTAATTATGATGTAAGCTGGCACACAATGTTGATGTAGGCTCCGGGTGTTTTTACCAAAACAAATGTTTTTTTTCTTCATCATTATTTTTTGTTTGTGCTGTTTTTTATTTTATTTGATATATATATATCTATATATATATATAGATATATATATCTATATATATATATAGATATATATATATTAAAAAAAAGGTTACTTTTACATTTAGGGGTGGGAACTCATCTGAATTCTTCCCTGCCAGTTTATACCAAGAAAAAGCTCTGATTGGTTTAGTTGAATAAAAAAAAAAATCCCCAACGGCAGAGACTGTTTCGATAATTTGTGATCGGTTGGTTCTTGTTTTTCTTTACTGGTGGCTTAGAGTTGGGTCAATTTCTAGCCCAAGTCAGTATAATTATTTTAACCTGTTGTTGTTTTGGTGCAAAACCAAATGCTCTGTCGAAAGTCTTTGTTCTTTGTATATGCATTCTTTAAAAAAATATTAAACTTATACCTTAATTGCCTTTACCACTTGTCCCTTTCCATTCTGTGTTTACCAATAACCAACCAAACCACCAAACAATTGCTTTTGACTGGAATATGTTCTTATTCTTTTTTTTATTTTTCTGTATGTTAGCTTATGCTATCATAATCATGCCAAGGGTAGAAGTAAGTAAACAAAACAGCTTCTTCCCCGAGCACATGTTGTATGTTTATAACTATATTTATCGAGCAATTCGTGGACCGCTACATCCAATAAACCTTCGGTTTGATTTCCATCACATCTGGATGAGCCTGTCATGGTGTGTTCATCCAGCAGGAGGCGCCGGCCACCCAAACATTTGCGTCGCTGGTGTTGGTTTCACATGTTGGGAGAAACTGATGCTTTTCATAATCCACTGAATGACATTGATTGTATACACAGATTATATTGGGTGTGCATGTGACCCACAGTTATGAGGAGAGATGAAACTCCATCACCCATGAAGATGGAGTACAAAAACATGAAGGTAAAACTGAAAAGGCAAATTTAGGTCAGATACAGAAAAACACGCACTGTAGTGTTGATTCTGACTTTTTAAAAGACCAATGGAGCCAAAAACATGACATTCAATTCTACATTAAAATTCTTAACTACAGGGTTCACTGTTTAAACTTTAAAACTTTATATTGGTAAAAATTAGTAAAAGTGCACTGTTATTCAAGATGACTTCATCCTGGATTAACAAATTTCAAACTTGTGTTCAGAGATCCAAAGTTAGCTGGATGACAGGATTTTGTTTGAAGACCGCTCGATTGATAAACAATGGCTTTATTGATAGAAATAAAGAAATGCAATATGAAAAGGTCCACCTGTTTCACGCATCAAGGTTCATTTACTCATCATTGCGAGCCACCCTTCCAAATAAAATGGAGAGATGAATAATAAACAGAATTTATGCCTATAGTAGGCAGATTTAACAAGGACATTTCTTAAAGGTGACATATCATCAAAAACTCACTTTTTCAGTGCTTGTGCACATACTGACCCCTGAACTATGAAATACGACAACCCACAGGTCTTTTTTTGGGCAGCCGAGATCAGAAAATATGTGATTCAACAAGCCAATCAGACCAACGGGTGACTAACAACTCAGACAAGTCACGTTAAATTAATTAGATTAATTACACTAACACTGTATTAGCATTACTAAATAAAAGGCCAACTTACATTTCTGTGGAGGAACCCAAAATACAATAGTGAACCAGAAAATGTGAATATGCCCCCTAAAAATAAGAATCTTGGCTATTCGGTCCTATTTTGTCATTTGTCAAATGGAAACTGGAACATGGGCTATTATATAGAGCCTTGTGGTTCACCTTTTGTATGATCTTCTGGTCATTGTTTTACCTCAATGTGTTTTTTGGGCCATACACATTTCCCATCGCTCTGTGCAGGTCAGTAAAACAATGTGTGTCATCAATACCAGAAGCACAATTAAAATAAAGCACTGAAAAGCAACATTAATATTATTAATAATTATTATTATTAATATTATGATCAAATTAGATTAGTTTGGCCTCACAGCGATACTTGTGTACACACACACACACACACACACACACACACACACACACACACACACACACACACACATATGTAATGTTGGTGTTGAGAGAGTAGTATCACTATCACTTTCACAGATGTCCAGGACTTCCTCAGATGGCAGCAAATGAGGGTGATATGTCCCAGGGTCATCTGAATCAGACGGTTGGGCGGGCCGCTTGCACCCCGCACCTCTTCACCCCGCACCTCTCCACCCAAACCCTCGCCCCCCCAACCCCCGTGAGGCGTTCACACATTCCCCACGTTTCTGGAGTGCTGTCTGTCAGCGACCTCCTTCCGCTAAAGAGACGCTGACAGCTATTAATTATCACGCAGGCCGAACGAAGGGCATTCCTCTCCGCTGAAATATCGGTTACACACGCACACACACACACAATCGCAGAGAGACACCACCTGGCCGTCATTGGTCTTCATCATGTTTGACAAATGAGGCTAAATGTTTTCGGTCCTCCAAGGTCGTCCAATCACTGGGTGGGACGAGCAGGCGGGGATGGGAATGTAAGGATCAGGCAACCCACCGGGGACATTTTAACTACCTGACACACACACACACAATGTTGCTAGAGACCTGCCCGTGTGTGTGTGTGTGTGTGTGTGTGTGCTGCACCCACTTTTATGAGACGATTTTATGATGATCCGCACTGATACTGGACTGGTGATGAAAAACACGGCAAGGATCTAAACAGTTTATCCGAGCTCAGCCGTGAATCGGTGTTCAGACACCTCGGCGGTGCACGGCGCGGGCCGCCATGTCTGCGCCCATGAGGGTAAATCTCTACAAATCTGCTGGCTGGAGCCGTGGACGCGGCCTGAACGCTGAGGTGTCCAAAAGGATGCCTGATGTACAATCAATTTGTATTTATTTAGTTTCTCATTTTTAACTATTTTGCATCCGGTTCATTAATGCTGTAATTCCTCTATTTCATACTTTTCATTCCTAATTCTTTTTAACAATAAAAAAATGAGTGCGCTCTGTTGCTGTAGTTGCAGTTGCATTGTATTGCTGCTGTTACATATTCATTGAATGTGCTGTAACTCCGTTACATTATTCATTCTGGTCACATGACATCTATTGCCTCTGTCCTCCTCTGTTGCTCTCCCTCAGGTTTCTTCCCTTTTTTCCCTGTGAAAGTTTTTACTATCTTTATTTAGGGGACGTTTTTCCTGATCCGATGTGAGGTCCCGGGACAGGGACGTTATGTGTACAGATTATAAAGCCCTCCGAGGCAAATTCGTATTTGTGATGTTGGGCTATATAAAATAAACTGAATTGAATTGAACAAAGAGATGTGTCTCCTAAAAGAGGCAGATCCAAGCATCGCCCTCATCGCCGGTGTCTTTTTCAGGGCGACCATCAAGCGACGCCACCGCTGGTCACTGCAAGGAGTATTTTGACACGGCAGGCTGCTGTCGGCTAATAGATACACGTAACACACACACGCTCCGACCCCATTTGGCCCGCATACACACACGTTTTCAGGTGTTTAGTGTCCAGGTGTTAAGGGAAAGTTCTTTGCAGTTCAGCTCAAATCTCCTGCGATGACAGACACACGGCTATAACCGTCGATGAAGAGTGTGTGTGTGTGTGTGTGTGTGTGTAGACGTAAGCTCACAGTGATCCTCCATACCTGTATGCAGAGATGAAGCTGTGGCAGCTAAGGCCCTCATCAACAGCCTGATCCACCGTGTGTGTGTTGTCACTTTCACTCATCCCGACTGATCCGCTCTTATCTGATCTGCCCGCGCTAGGATACAATGTTGCCTCAAGATGACTGCTTGGAATTCGTTAGGATCAAGCTCAGTGAGTTTGTTTGGATAGACGTGAGTGATAGAGCTGGTTAGATTTCACTGGGAATGGGGTCTAAAACATGTTTGGGTGGACTATCCCTTTAAATATACGTCTGGCCCAGTGTCCACCTTCATACCGAGCCATTTTGGGGTCTTTTGAGGGTCCAGGGTCCAATGTCAGTTCTGAAGCATTTCCACGGGATGAAGAAGCTTCCGAGGCCGTTTGGGGGAAGGTTTCCAATGATTCGCCTGTGTGAAGCGTTTGGTAGTGGACGCCTACGCTCTACAAGAAGAGTCGAGAGGCTTATTCAAGATGCTGTGAGTGAGGACGGTGTCAGCCCAATGGAAAGCACGGATTCCTCCACTGGACGGGTTGAGTGATGTGTTTAGTCAACCACCGACAACCTTTTCTCCACCTCTCCTGCGGTGTCTGTGCCTCCACAATGACCTCAAATCAGCCAATGATCCACCATCTTTGCCTCCTTTGCTAAATTATTCCCTCATAAAGGCCATTACACACTGGGGGCCCTTTTTATTTATTTTCTGTGATTGATTCGCATATCTGTGTATATATTTTTTTCAAACTGTTGTTTTTGTTTTGAGTACTTTCACACAGAACACAGAACTGTTACATGGTAAAAAAAAACAAAAAAACAACAATGTAGTTTTTTCCGGGAATGAGGTTTTGTTTTTCTGGCCTAAAAAAGGCATCAACCAATCACGTCGTACGTTCACTATGTTTTGTACAACAAACCAGACTTTATTACTCCCCTCTGCCTTGACAAAGGACCTTTCACAATAAAAGACCTAGACCTAACTGTTCACCAGAGGGAACTCAAATTTACTGGAGAATGTTTGCCAAAAACAAAAATAACTTAGAGTAGCTTTGGCTGCACAACAATAGAGCCTCAGACAGATGGACAGACGATGCTCATGGGTCAATAGGGTCCTGGTCCCCTGTACCTGCACAGATCTATTCACGTAAAACCCCAAAGCAGTGTAAAGGTAAAACCAGCAAACAGACGGTTCCCCGCGCTGCCAGTACGTAGCCATGTCCGATGTGCCCCGCAGAGACTTGTCTCTTGTTGCTGTTGCGCAACACCAGAGGAAAAGCTGAGAGGGAATAGAGGAGGGGGGAGGGGTAGGGGCAGGAGAAAGAAATGCAACTGTCATCACAAACAAGAACCATCTGTCTCATTTGTGTAACTTGTTTTCTTTTAATATGAGAAGTATGCTGAAGAGATCTGGGAGTTTGAGAGAGGCCTGGGAGGGCCGGGCCCTGGGCTAAAGCCAGCCTGCTCTGAGCGAGTGGCATTAATATCCAGGCAACCTGCACCGTTAACCCTTCACACTCACGGCACACGCTGACAGACAGACAGACAGACAGACAGACAGACAGACAGAAACCTTAACCCGAGGTATGCAGAGGGTCCTGAGGTGTTATTCAAATGATTAGCCGCCTGTCTGGGAGGAGAATTGGCTGGAAGATTGATGTGAAAGGGCAAAATCACTGCATCGTTATCTCATTACCTCTCATACCTTCAGGAAGTATGCCGAGAGAAGTGCCGGTTCTTCTGTGGGTGGTGAATCACACATGCTAATTAGGCAAAGCCTCAGTCACGTTGTACTCGTTGACTTGTTTCCTTACACTGTTTTCATCACAACGTTTGTGTGATTTATGCCAGGGTTCATGTTCATTGTTTCGGCGATAAATGCAAGATTCCGAGCATTATTTGTTGTTTCCTCACGGCTCTCATGGTAGCTAACGGCACTAACCAAGACTTTTTTTTCTTCTTTTTCGACATACTATACTATATACTATATCGACATACTATACATACGTATGACTTGTCATACTATACTATACTATGTTTTAACGTACTATACTATGACTATTTGGACATACTTTACTATGACTGATCGACGTACTATACTTTTTTATATGACTTTTTAAAAACTTGTTTTGACATTTTCAGTGATTTCTTTTGCCATACTTCAGGAGTGTGGGCATTTTTTTCCAGACAAACTTTATAATCACTTTTTTTTCAAATTATGTGGTTATTCAACACAAAAACACAAAAGCAAGTATTTAAAAAAAAGTTGTATTACAATGTGGCACATGAACCCCTAATGACCCTCTGAGTAAAATCCGACAAGGATAAAGTGAAACTCCTTGCTCATCAATTTCGGTCCAGAAACTGCACGCATCTAGAGAGGAAACAAGAAGACAATGTCAGAGTTGGCCTCACGTTCACATACAAGTCTGCCCAAAATTACAGGTGGCGTTCTATACCATGACTTTTTTCCACATACAATAATAGTAAAAGTCTTTTTTACATAGTATATTATGACTTTCTTTTTACTTAGTTTTTTTTTCTTATTTTGGGGGTGTTTTTCAACTATACTTTACAATTACATGTTTATGCTTAAAAAACATTTTTGGAAATAATATACATCACTTTTTAATGCTTTTTTCAACTTACTGTACTCTGGATTTTTCAGTGGATCACAATAAATGGCAACCCACAAATATTGTAATTAAAGAGCCAAATAATGAAATCAATATAATGCTAGCTATAATATATATATATATATATATATATATATATATATATATATATATATATATATATATATATATATATATATATATATCCCATATGTCCCAAAATATATCCCATATGTGCGACTGGGGTAGCATTTTGGTAAAACTATTTTCATTATTAAAATAAGGAACATTTCAAACACTTCTGTATTCCACTGTTAATTGATTATCTTCGGACTATGACGGAGCTTGAGAGGTTTCCACGTGTTGCTAATTTTTCCCCCCACCAAAAATAAAATCTAATGTTAGTTCTTGGACTGTTAAAAGTGGATTGATCCAATACTGCCGTTTATTGTGTCCTTTTGGATTATAATGCATTAGAGATGCAGGACGTGTACTCAACAGTTTGTCTGTGGCTCGCTTCTTATGTTGAGAAATGAGCATTATTGACGATTTGTAATCTCTTCATTTTTGGGATTTTAGTGCGCTAATGTAACTTTTGCTGAACGGCAGTCACAAGTGATGATTACAGAATAATAGTAACATTAGCACAAGTAGAGAAAAAGTCAATGAACTGGCACAATTATGTTAATTACACAGCAATATCTACCTAAAATTAACTAGCGTTAGCTAACGTTAGCCACCATGAGCTACTGATATACAGTCTTTGGTTTTACTGCATTTGATCCAGTAGGCTAAATGAGTTACGCTCACTGTTAAACACACTTTTTAATTAAATGACTACTAATGAAAGAAAGACATGATGATCAAGCAGTTGGTTTTCAGTAGACTACACACTCGTTCTGATGTAGGCTATGTCTATCAAAAGAGTGTATATGTGGAGTATACATTTTTGGGGGGTATATTTTGGCCTGAAAATTGGCCATATGGATGTAAGATATTAGCACAAAATATAGACTATGAGTAGTTCTTATTCCACAAATATTTGAACCAGCTTTTATAACCCTGTATTTGTTGCATCTTAACTTCAACACCAAACACACACACACACACACACACACACACACACACACACACACACACACACACACACACACACACACACTAAGTGGTAAAACCCTACTGTCAGCCTCTTGTCTCCGCCACAACCGCAGCAAACCACAAAAGGCATTAGAGTTCTCTGACTGACTGACTAACTGACTGTCTGACTGTACATCTGGCTGTCTGACAGCTGACACACACACACACCCACACACACAGACTCACACAGTCACACACACACACACACACACACACACACACACACACACACACACACACATGCACAGACACACACAAACCCACAGACATTTCCCAATCAGTGTGGCCCCCACCACCCACCTCATCCCGGCCATCATGGTGGCTTAATGTAGGACAGATCCTCCCCATCGCAGGCCGAGAGCAGTTTGGGTTACACTTTTCCGCAGAGGGAGAGCGGACTGGAACCGGCACAAGTCAAAGATATTGCAGGAGAAAGACCGAGAAAGCTTGAGTAGGGGGGGCAGGATGATATTGATAGAGACAGAAGGAGGGAAAAAGCTTGTGCCATGTGGTCTGCATTTTGCTGCAATCCCTGCTCGAGCTCGGTGTTCCTTGCCTCTGTTCCCCTCTTCAGCCCCGAACCCAATCAGGCGGGCGCTGAAACCCGAGCGGCTCCTCCAGTTCTTCCCAAAACCAGACGACCAGGTTCCCAGCGCCGCGGGAAACACATCCATTTACCTCTGATTGATATGCTGTATGCAGGGGTACATGGCACATTGAAATTGTGTTGGTAGGTGTCAGGGGTGCGTGGAAAGGACCTCGGGGTGTAATGTACCTCACACGAACAGCAGACACACACACACACACACACACACACATACACACACACTTTGGCCACATAATAACGCAGCTGATAGACACGGGAAATGGACGACTTTATTGAAATATGTGTCTGTCTGTCAGCAGTGTTGTGTGTGTGTGTGTGTGTGTGTGTGTGTGTGTGTGTGTGTGTGTGTGTGTGCGTGTGTCAGGGCTTGGTGGTGGAATGGGGATCTTCTCTTTCACTTTCCATCTTTTTATCCCTCTCACGTTCTTTCTTTCCTTCTTGGAAACATTGTTTTGGTGGCATTCTCTCTCTTGCTCACACACACACACACACACACACACACACACACACACACACACACACACACACACACACACACACGAAAGAAGCGACAACAGTCATTTTTGACACAGCATATATTCCGTATTAACATACATTCATAGGCAGTATAGTCTTCTTCAGTGTATAAGTCTTTACAGATCTACAGTATGTCTCTATAATGATAGCACGTTATTATAGGAAAGCTTGGCTTTATGGTGGGACAAGACAACAATAGAGTCCTGACAGTGGCATGGGAAACCGTGTGTGTGTGTGTGTGAGAGGAACAGGGAATATTGAGTATGTGGTCGTATCGTTGGGTGCTGTGGGAGTCGAGGGCTCTATGTGCGCTTGGAGAGAAAGTGCTTCAGTCTTCATGCATGGTGAGCATGCTCGGCAACCCTCTGGCAGACCCCTTTGTGTACGCGTGTGTTTACATTTGCGTGTGTTTGCCGGTGCATGCACGTCTCGGCGCGTTCACTCGCGTTTGCAATAACCCAACGAGCATTTGTGGCAGACGCGACATGCGGGTGGAGGCCAAGATCAGCGGCAATCCTGAATGAGCGAAGACTTTTTCACAAATCGTTTCCAATGGGATCTGGAAGCTGTTTTGTTGCATGGTGTCTGGTTTCTTTGTTGCCGGCAAAGCAGCTGAGGATGAAGACGGGTGTGGATTTTAGAACAATGTTTGCTTGGTGTGTGTGTGTGTGTCTCTTGACCATCGCCTGCCAGTACTGTACAGAAAAGACAAGGAAGGAGCTGACAGAGGCTGTCCACCTGTTCATCCTCCTCCTCCCTCTGACAGAAAGACAGTGAGCGTGTGTGTGTGTGTGTGTGTGTGTGTGTGTGTGTGTGTGTGTGTGTGTGTGTGTGTGGAGCAGCATCAGGGCATTGCAAGGGGGCAAAATAAATGACTCAACAGCAACTGAACCTCAGCGCAGCTCAGCCATGTTACACTCAGGAAGCGAATCACAGAAAGTCCGTCTGCAACGTGTTCCTCCTTTTGTTCAAGTCCATTCTCCGACAGACTCGGCGTCTCCCTTTTTAATTCTTTTGACATCCAGCACTCCAACTGAGTCCTCCAAAAGCAGCAGCAGCAAGGATAGAGGGCCAACAACCCTCCTCTTGACCCCAACCCTTTGAACCCCACCCACCCGTCTGCCCACCCGTGGGTCCAGTTTGTCCCTTATTACTTGGTCTGTCTCCTCCTTCTAGGTCCACCCCTCATCAATTTCCTCAGTCTCAACAAAATAAGTTAAACATTACAAAAATAAGAAGCATCAATGACAAAGCAAACATCAGAGTGAGGGAGGGAGACAGAAAGGGAAAGACACTCTCTACTTGAGAAGGAACATACTGCCTCTGTGGCTTTGTAGGACATCCCATGCACGATCTACTGATATCCATGAAGGTGTCATAAAATGAATATGATGTCATTCGACTTCTAAGCCATTCAGTCAGTTTCCGTTGACCAGTAGTAGGGGTGTGGGGTGGTTTCAAGCAGGAGAAGAGGGAGGTTAACAAGTCCTCCTTGCTCCATCTGGCGTTTCGTAATCGAGCAGAAGTGTGGGGCGTTTGTTTTGTTCAACAGCAGCGCCCTCTGTGCCCCGCCACTCCCATCACCGGCAAGTGTGCATCTCCACCATTTTGCGACACTGTTTGCACTTGACATAACAGCACCAGTGGAACTTACAGCTGCACCTGTCCACCACCTCCACCTCCTGCGTCTGAAAGCCGCGGCCACAGCACATCAGCTCGCAGCCGTCGATGGCCTTCGACGTCCGGTTACACTGCCGGCCCACGGTGCCCAGCATTCCCGGCGTGCGCGGGTCAAAGTCGCAGAAATCTGGACTGGGTTCCAGGTAGACCAGATCTTCGTCTGTGTGAGGTTTGAACTGGGAGTTCCGAGGCATCAGGACTTTGGTGGTGCCCACCTTGCGCTGCTCCACCTCAGTGGCGCCGTCAAACTTCTCCTTGATGACGTTGCCCACTTTGCGGAAGGGCGGCATGGCTTTCCAGCAGGTCTTTACCTCGCAGGAGCCCGACACGCCGTGGCATTTGCACTCCACGCGCATGTGGGACAGGATGGCCTGCGGAGATGCCAAAGAACTTTTGGTGAGCAGAAATACCTTGAAATAATGTGACGACAATGCATAATACCCCTTAATACAATAGCATATTCTACTACCTGAACTGTAGACTTGAGTCACAAAAATAAAGGGTTGGTATTTCCTTTGAGTTAAAATACTGTATTTTGAAATAGACTTGTCTCATATGACTCGAAGACTTGACCTGGAATTATTTTAATGACTTGAAACTTGGCTGTGACTTGTGTCTAATGAATTAAGACTTGACCTGGACTTCTCTTGGATGACTTAATACATCGACTTGTATCAAATACATATTGTGAGGGAACTGTCAAAGCGGTTCAGAAAAAAAAGAAGCCAACATGACTCTTTGGGTGTGCTGTACTAAAATAAGTGTATATATGTAAAGGGTATATATATATATATGGCAGCAAGTTACCTTCCTGCCTGCCTCGTTGTTGTGCAAGTTCATGAGAGCCCGACTGGAGGACTGGCCTTTACTCCTCTCCCTCACGTCCACAAAGGACTGGGAAAAGGCCACGCCATAGGCAATGTTATCACTGCAGCCCGACCACTGGAACCCTGTGGGAACAAAGATAAGATCATTCTGTATTGATGGTTCATTGTAGTAATGTGTGATATGGATATTGTAAAATATCTGCCTCTATAGACATGGAGATAAGATGGCATAATTAAAATGCTACCAATGACATCTGTCTGGCCTTTTCAAAATGGAATGAATATTTAAAATGTTGCGTTATTTAGCCTTTAAAATCATTGCATTCAAACGTACTGGATCAGTTGGTCCTTCTGTTTCCTTTGGGTGTGTGTGTGTGTGTGAAAGGGAAAGAGAGACCTACCCTCTGGACTGACTCCATGTACATTGTGGTCGCAGCCACATTTTTCCAGCTCTCCGCTGCTGCAGGCCCTTGTGACCGCAAACGCCACACTGGCTGCTGAGATGGCATACACAAAGGCTGCCTCACGGGTGCCTAACACATACACAAACACAGGCACACACGTCGTATTGTTTCATTATGTAACTGAAAAGAGCTTCTCATTTTGAATGGCAAGAAAACCTCTACAGATGAAGACTGTATTAAAGTCTCAGGGAGGGAGCGCCAACATTGACTTACAGGAGCTGGTTAAGCCAATACAAATGGAAACCGGCTCTAAAATGTCACAATACTTTAGAATGGAATGGAATAATCCACATTTTCTAAACGCATGCAGGTTGGACAGTTGCCTGTAGGGCCAGCTCGGTCTCGTTTCGTCATGGCCCTTGACGTTTGATACCGATGCTCAGGACTGTCAAGTAACCCCAAAGTAAAGCAATATCTGTCGCTTAGAGCGAACATATGAGGACGTAGTGTAACGAGCGACAGGGCCGGGGTCGCCGCAGATGGATGGGTCAAACAAACACGGGACTTTCACCCAGGAGACCACTGTTTGTGTTAGCAGTGAAATCCAAAAGGCTATTTTCAGCAGTGTAAGTAGGACACGTTGCGCAACATACCTAATTTACATCACGTCGCTGAACATAAGCTACGTAGTGCAATTTTCGCCCAAACTATTCATTTTAACTAAGCCTAACCAAACCTAAGCTTCTCCATGGGTTCCTAACCAAAAGTCCGTCTTATGTGACACGTTGGGAATGAGGCTGGGGTCGGTCTCTTTTGTGCCAAGATGCTGGCGGGGAGTTGGTGGCAGGAGTGTCCGCAGTGCATCATCTTACCCTGGGTGACGATTTTGCCAAACACGGGCATGGTCTCCAGAGTGGAGCAGTTCCATCGGCGGTTGCGAAACTGGAACTGACACTCGTCTATAGCCAGCTGGGCTCCACGACGCACCGCATCCATCACCTCCACACTGCGCTTACAGATCTGGACCTGGAGCGGAGACACACAGGAGCTGCGTCAGCAGAGAGCACACATCCTGACCAAATACTTCACTTTCTCATTAGAACTATAATTGTCCTGGAATTAAAAAAAAAAAGGTACTGAAACATCATTGTCAATCAATACCAGATACCAAAAGATGCTATCCCATGCTGAAAGAAACCACTGCTGGACACAAGATGGAGGTCTGTACCTGTCTCTGGATGAGGCCTCGTAACCTCTCACACGTCTCCTCGTCCCGGATGCTTCCCACTGACGACAGCTTGGCCAGGTACCTGACAGACAGAAGAAAGAAGACAACCAACAGGACCTTGTTAGTGTGCAGCAGACGGCCTGAAGGAACATTCAGGAGAAGAAGCTGGAAGTGCAGCATCTGATGTCTGTGTTTGAAGAGACGTACGGTGAGATACAGGCGAGGCAGAGATTTGACCACATCATTCAAATGAAGCGCAGCTTGTGTATAGAAGGGCTTTGGTTCCCATGACGTTGTGGGAATGTTTTGGATAAATGTCTGGTTGTGAGGACACTGAGAGGAGGGAAAGTGGCTTATCATACACACCACCTCCAGGCCAGACAGGTCGGGGAGATATACGGCACACACACACACAATCTGAGATGTGTGAGAAAATGGCATCAGTCTGGATGCCCTGACCCTCACACATCCACCTCACCTCACTTCAGTCTCATATCTCCAGGCCCAGCTGCACCTTACAGAAATAGGCTTTCTCATAAGCTGGCGGAGAGTCTCCCGACGCGGAGCAGCCCTGATTATGTACCGTCTACACTCCTCAACGTGCACTCATGTAAACGTATGTTGAGTCTAGAAAGTGTACGTTCCTCAAACAATGGAAAGTTTTGCAGATGCCATGTGCCAACTCCTTTCTAGTGCAGGTCAACGTAACACAGTCCTAGAGTCCTTTTGAAGGAAAGTTTAATTACACTGTAAAGGGTGGAAACTAGTCATTTGATATTTACTTCATATTTACGACTTAGCACTAGAATAAGTAGACAGATTGTTGACATAGATTTCCTTACGTAGTGTTAACACATTGTTGTTGGCAGTAGTCAATTCTGATGATTATACACACACAAACACACAATATATATATGCTTACATAATAATATTAAGCGTGTCTTTTTACTCAAGGAAAGTAAGCAAATCGGTGTATTTCCCCAAAATGTTGTACTATTCCTTTCAGGTAGTTTAAAGAATAAACATCCTGTCGTTTACCAGGCAAAACCCAAAGTATATTTAAGTATTGACATCCAATATAGAGAAAATATATAAAACATAAACTGCATTAAATCCGAGCAGCACATTTACATGCGATTGTCCACAGCTGACATGATTTGTGAAATATAGCACCACTGCTGATTCTTTAAGGACAAAAAACAACAAAAACCTGTAGCTAATAAAACTATTATTATAATAGTAAAAAACAACTTTATTTTACAGTGGGTTTGAATATAAAAAATGGCCCTTAATAAAG
Source organism: Taurulus bubalis (assembly GCF_910589615.1). Classification (NCBI taxonomy): domain Eukaryota; kingdom Metazoa; phylum Chordata; class Actinopteri; order Perciformes; family Cottidae; genus Taurulus; species Taurulus bubalis. The sequence goes on along the minus strand of NC_136593.1, from coordinate 21,765,617 downwards.
GCAAATTCCAACCAAATTAACTTCCAGGCTATGATTCCGTTCAGGCGGACATGTTTTCCCTTAAGGTTTCTCAAAAGCTTGTTTTATGAGTCCCGGGTTATGAGTTCCCAAGACCACACATACCTCGGCAAAGCCCTGCTAGCCGTCTCAATCAAGCCGTGGCGCACATCCAGACTGCAGAGAATTCGGCTGTCAGATCATTGACAGCGCTTTCATAACGCAAGACACAATGCTGCACACCAGCTGTGTTCTTGTGAAATCCAAGGTATTGATTTTATTACGTATGGATCGGCTTTTTCATCTCAGCTCTTTTACGGCCTCCTGAGTTTTGGGGTGGTAATGTGCATGTGCTGCATCAGTGCATTATCTTCAATGCTATTTGTAAATGTGGTCGTATAATTAGTGCATCATCCTTCCAGAGGTCAAACAGCTCCTCCTCTCCATCCACCCTCTCGTCTCCTCCTCTCAACAGCTCAGATAACATCTCTCTCTCTCTCTCTCCGTCTCTTTGATGCTCTTCCTTTTCTCTTCCCCTCCAGACACTGTCAGTATTTAGCACTCATCGCTGCGATAACGCCGCTCTCCGCCACTCCGCCACATCTCCGCCACATCCGCCCTCAGGGGTGACCTCACTCTCTCGTGAGGTTGACTCAGGAGCCCCACCAACCCCGACATTTAGTTTGAAGCTCCACGAATAATTATTTCTATATTAACTATGGACTCTGTGAAACACCATCCACAAACACAGACCGAGACAGAATTAAGTGGTTCATTAAGCATATTTTAGCAGTAACACAGATCTTTTAAAGTAAATGTAGAACGTAGCCAAAGTCATTTTATATTTACACACTTATTATATTTGAAAACCAGGTCTGACAACATTTTGGAAACAAGATGAGCAAGGCTGCATCTTTGGCTGGAGAGTTGAACTACAGGTAGATGTATTTACAGGTCCAACATATTGCACCTGATCCAAGATGGACCTGTGGAAAACATACCTGAACCGGTGCATCAATTCCTTTAAAAAAAAGAGGGACCTGAAAAGCCGGATCTCGCTCCTTGGGCTTCAAATAGCGACGCCTGGGCAGTAGCACCCGGCGCCTTAATGCTTTTGTGTCCCGTGTGAAACCAAAATTATATTAATTTATCATTTATGTTATAGTAACTGACGACAATAAGTCAGGACGCGTTTCAATACGAGCGCATTTATTTTAAACCAAACCTCGTGTTCTCTTTCCAAACTTGAACCAAACAGTTTTATTGCCTAAACCTAACCGCGACCGGTTCACGACGCTGACCACGCTCCTTCCACCTGCGTAAAGATACTACGCACAAAGCTTCTTTCCAAGTGACAAAATAGGCCAGAGCTCACATTTAGACCGATCTATAAAACAATAGAGCATAATTAGACTCGACTCAAAGTGCGATCAACCCTAATAGACTTCAATAATAATGATAAACACCAACGGCAGCATGAGGCTCTATCAATTAAGAAACATTCACTGTCAACAAGAGAAGCACAATAATGTGTTCTCAGAACAAATCTAAAGGAACTTTATAGAAAGTTCTTAAAGTATTTCCTTATGCTTTCCTGCTGACAAGTTCGCCATATCAAAAACCTTAAAAGAGGATAATATGTCGATGTTGTGTTCACAACCTCCAAGTGGCCAATAAAAGATTTCAAGGCGTCCCGGCTGAAACCACGAGAAGGCCTCCCAGGCCTCTTTCTGGTACGACAATAAGCTCTATTGGTCAAACCAGACCAAAACAGATTGTGGCAGGAAGTATGGATGAGTGTATTACACTAATAAACATAACACTTTCAAAAATATATACTAATTGAGTTGTGGTAAATCTAAACTCTTGAGGGAACCCTAAAGCCCGATGTCTCTCCTCGAGCCCTCTGCATGGTTATATCTTTTCCCAAAATCTGCAGGTCCTGCCCCCCCCCTTCCCGGTGTGGATGGAGTCCAACTCGGCTCTGCCCAGCTCTGATTTGCTCTGTTGCAGTAGCGAGGGGGGTTTTCATCAAAGCCATGTGTGCCGCTTGATCCCTCTTTGTTGTGTAGCGTAGCCTTGGGCAGAGCGCTGCGTTCGGGTGGAGGCATCCAGCTGGGAGACCATCAGATGGCGATGAGAACAACCCACGGACAGAAAAACACAAGGCGACAACACAACAGAGCCCGTGGGATGCTGCCCGACGGGACGGGACGGGCAGCATCCCACTCACGAAAGACACAAACAGCTGGATGGCATCCCGCTGGCCCGACATTCACCCTGGAAACGTTTAATAAACATCGGATAAGCCGCTATGCGGGTCCTTTTCTGGATACGTCTTTGTGTGTGTGTGTGTGTGTGTGTGTGTGTGTGGGAAAAGTTCAGCAGAGGCCTTGGGCCAGTGTGTGTGAGCGTTTCATCCCCGTCTCACTTTTATCTGCTCCCTCTGCATGTGTGTGCCCTTCGCTTCCCAGAGACGAGGTTAACGAAACGCCTCAACAAGGAGACGGAGGAGTCGAAACCGTAGAAGGACAGAGCATCACACGCACACACACACACACACACACGCACACATGCACGCACGCCATCATCCCCACATCTCATCCTCATTCCCCTCTTTCCTCTCTGGCCTCTTGGTGGTTGCGTGCTTCAATCCCAGGGGCCTAAGCCCAGTGGAGCCAGTGGTGTTGTGAAGGCTGCGATGTGTAATGCAACACAAACACGCGAGCGCACCACGGTCCAGGTGGAATGCCCCGTACCTCCCACCCAGAGCCCCCCACGGCCGCATGGGAGGCTCGCACTGAACAGAAGAGATAATTCTAAACAGAGGAGCCGTTCATGACGCAGGTTGTTATCTGGAGACAGGAAATAAAGGCGAACATAAGAAATGGTGGATCCGACAAAGAGCTCCCGTTTGAACCACTTTTGTGAATTACTGCATTGTTCATGAAGAAGTTGCCGTTGTTGAAGTCAGAAACATAAAGAACATGATCCTAAATATTGCACTTAGTGAGGGTGGATCATTAGGATTTCTATTTGAGGGAGGACAATGGGATTTGTGTAGTAGGAGTTTGGCAGTCTGGAGTGTTTTTGTTGGTCATGCGCTTTAGGTTTTTCGGAATTGTGTGCATATTTCCATTTGTGAGTGTATGTGTGTGTGGAGAAAGACTGCGGTACAGCACTTTTCCGGGCGTCGCCACAGACACCCAGTAGCTGGTGTATAGTGTAAGTGTGCGGTGCGTTTCATGGATGGCTCGGTCGCCATTGAGTTGCCTCATCGGTGATGGATGCTGACTTGACAGATATGTGTTGCAGATCATAGAAATTGGCACTTCAAGGCAAAGACTTGGTTATTTTCTTAGAATTCTTTGTTTGTCTTTCTTTCATGAATGTTTAGTTTCATATTACTTTACTAATCTTTGGGTGTTTTATTTATTTGAATAAATAAAGGAAAATGATTTCTTGCTTTTTTAAAGTTTATTCGATTGTTTTAGTCAACATCAAATAAATGAATATTATTTTGGGGAAAACCCATCAATAGTTATGTCCTATGAAACAAAAGAAAGAAGCTTGAGGTCCACAGCTGTCAGAGCTTCACTCTGAATGAAAACCTTGGGAAGTGATTGAAAGCTCCGGGAGCTGGAAAGTGGAACTTTCTTTCTTTCATAAAGTTGGACCTCGAGTCCAGGTGCTCAACTTGTTTACCTCCAGTGGTTAAAGTAGTTAAGTTTTACATTTTGGAAAATACATTGTTTTGCTTTCTCGTAGATTTAGAAGAGAAGATTGGTAAAAAAAGAGAAAAAAAGTACTTTATTTTAAAGTAATAATCTGTAATGTCTGTGTGGTAAGCATAAAGAATGGAAACAAGGGGGAAACAGCTGGCCTGGCTCTGTCCAAAGCAAAAAATAAAAAATCAATGCGTACCTCTGAAGCTCATACATTGTTTAATCAATACGAAGTCTAGTGAAAACAACATGCGTGCCGGATTATTTCTTCTATTGACTTCAGAGGTTCGGATCTCCTCATCTAACTCTCAGTAGGAAGCCAAGAAGCGTATTTTCCCAAAATGTCAAACTGCATATATGTTGGTTTCACCTTCTAAAATGAGATTATTTCGCTACTTATTAGTTTTTTATTTGTTTGGTAAGATTTTTTCTAATTGACTCCTTTTTGGGCTGTCAGACTGAAGAATCAATTAGTAAATATCCCTCATGTTTTTGGCAACTCGTTCATTATTTTTCCGACATGCCAGAGAGTAAACAACAAAGAAATTGATCCCACCCAAAAACTGTTGACAGATGAAGCCTTAGTTGCAGCTTTTCTTTATTGTTCAGCATGAAGAGAAACCTCCAATGGCTCAAGAGAGGACTTGACTTGTCCCCCTCAGTGCAGCTTCCTGTCCTCATTTTCCTTATTTTCATTACCATTTTATACCGGGCGAGACACAACATTCTAGTAGGCCTATAAAGTCGGCTAAAATGAAGGCCTAAAGGTGAGAAGGAAGAGAGAAATGCAGGTGGAGGCTGGCCACATCTGCATGACAGTAATGCGCTTCAGCAAACTACTGTAAGCATCCATCCCGTCTACTGTGTATTTATATGAAAATACCCTCGTGTTTGCCTTTCCAGCGCTGAGCACACAGCAGAGGTACACAGCGACAGGTAAATATAGCATGGGTGGGAAAAGCAAGGAGGAGAGCTGCAAGAAAAGAGCCTAAGAGAGCTCTCCTCCACCGAGGCGCTGCGGCGGGTTACAGCTCTTGACTTTGACGCGTGGGCAATATTTTGTGCATTAGTTTTGTGCCAATGAAGTGAAGTGCGACAGAAAAGCCTTTTCAGGAAGAGAACCGGCAGGCGACAGAGGTTCAAAGTGCTCGTGTGAAGACAAGTGTGACCTGAGCTAACCCTCCCCGTCCCCCCTCTGCAGTGGACTCCTACAGGATGTAAGACATAGAGCGAGCTGTAGAGGGCACTATCCTCTCAGTTTACCTTTAGCCACTTTACCGCACTGAACCTTTTGTGGCTCCCCTGATGAACCAAATGCCTCCGTTGATTGCCTGATGCGCCCAAAAGACAGAAAGAAAAGCCTTTAAAGCCTTTAAATATAGTCCCTTCTTTCCTAGTTAGACCAATTTCTGATGACATGTTCTTTAATGACAGATATTATATATATATCTAGAATCTGGAATCTGGACCCCGAAGATCTACATTTAGAGAAATCAGCACGTGAAACATCTGAGTAATGCCAGCAAATCCATAAAATGCTTCAATATGTCGTATTGTTGTACGCATCGATCTACACGTCCAAGAAAAGCTGCCACCAGACCTCAGTGATTTCCAAAGGGAGAAAGGAAAGATCAGGCGCAGCAGCACAGAAACAAAAGCTTTCTAGTTATGACCCAGTTATGACCTGCTGTCTTAAGAAGACACTGTGCTGAAGCTGACCTCTGACCTGTGTCTGAATCATTCATTTTGACACATTTGAGCTTTCTTAAAGGCAGATTTCGGTATCTTTCATCCTGGACCGTGTTGTCCCCATGTTTTTTTATGTTTGAGTGGACAACGACAAACACATTTGTCCAGTATTGAGGGGCAACTGCCCACAAACTGCCCAATGAGCTAAAACGGGCTAGTTTTTGCAACTGACAGGCTGATATCATTATGGAAAGCACCCTATGGAGAAATAAACCCTTTTTCTTCACCGTTTCTCTGGATCCAGTCTGTTATTGCGTCTAGCCAAGACTAACTCAAGGAGGAGCCTCTGAGAGGTGACGTTGAATTCAAAGCCCTCATCCACATCGCCCAACTCCAAATATCCAGCCATGACGTTGACGATCTTCTAGATAACACTGAGCTACAATTTCTCCACTCCAACGCAACAAACCTCGACAACACCGGCGCTCCTCTCTCCGGCTCGCAAGCTTGTTTCCGCCGTTGTCCTCCAGCAACGAGTCAACGTTGTGTGTTGTCCCCATTGTGTTGTCCCCAAGGGAAACCTACAGAGGTTTCCCTTCAACATTTGGATGATACACTAAAGCGCCAACATGAAACAGATACTACTTCACCTGAACGGCCCACTAAGGTTAATCGAAGCCGTGAACACGAAACAGTTTAAATAAGTGTATCTGATTGGCTGGCAGGTTTCTGAGGCCGCCTCAAACATAACTGTGCATCTGCTCCTTGTTACATTACCCACCCGTCATTGGTGAAAGTAAGTGTGTGTTCCATTTCCAAAGGTTTTGGATCGTTTGGAGGTTTTGGACCATCTCGGTCGAGGTTCCCTCTGCATCTTTTCTCCTTTTAGGATTCACTTTTCACACACTTTTCAGCGACATTGACAACATGTTTTTATTTTGTCAAACCATACTGACAACAGGCTTGTTGTTGGAATGACACAAAAGTCCAATAAATAAATGGATTTTCCAAAATATTCTGGGGATCTGAAGGTGGCAGACCAGGGTTTTCATGAATGGCCACCTGTATACTGAACGCTTGTTGTTGATTTGATAATATTAAAATAGAGCATAAAAATTGTGATTTTGTAAAAATAAAAAAAGCTCTAAGATAATATGAAATCTGTCATGTTTTCTCATGAGTGAATTACAAAAATGTAAATACTAACCATTCTGAAATCATGATGTCTCATTGAGGAATGCAACTCATAACAAAACATCAAAAGGAAACAGAAAGCCCCGCTGACATGCAGCAGTTGGTCCAGGAGCCTCGGGGCGGTGGAGGTAGCAACAGTGGCTGGGTTTTTGCATGAAGGACTACGTGGATCTAATTTTAAATCACAATGCTCAAAATAGCCTTTGCTCTTATGTATTCAGTGACAAATGAAATAAATGCAGGGGGGAAACGGTAGCTTCAAAGAAAGGAATGAAAGATTAGAAGGTTAGGGAGCATGAGACAATGGAAAAAGGTCAAAGAGGATCATTTATAGTTCACAAGGAAAAAAATGGAAAGCAAAGCATGGAGACAGGAAAGTGATAAGAGGGGAAAGAGGTGGAAGTGAAATGTGTCTGATGAGTCCAGTTAACATAGTGACTAAGCAGCTAGAGGCTTGCATGCGTGTGTGTGTGTGTGTGTGTGTGTGAGCGCGTGGGTCCACGCGTGTGTCTGGGTGTATTTATATGCTGCTGGCACCACTAGAGCTCATTTCCCCCTAAAAATAACATGCTCTGCCAACACCACAACCACTCACACACACGGACACACACGTACACACAAAAACACACTTTCACACAGGGGAAAAGTGGCAATAAAAGCCATGACATTGACCTCCTTGCCTGGTGTTAGTGCCGTGGCCCACTGAAGGCCAGGAATCGATTAGTGTGTGTGTCAGCTCAATGTTCATGCATACCAGCCTCACCCAGCCGACATCAGCCTGTTCTACGGGGACTGTCGTGCTTTCTATTGTCTTGTTTCTGCCTACAAAGGTCTTTCAGGTGATGCAACACTCTGATGTAACACCATGTTGGAGGTGTGGAGCTCTTGGTAACCAACTGCTGCAGATTGTTTAAATTGTTTGTCTAAATGCAGGGCTGGGCTTAAGACGATTCCTGTGCCGTGTACCTGTGACCATTATTGTATTTTGGTGAAATCATGTTATCAGCTAGCTAACCACATGAGAAATGTACCAAAAAAAAGGGGCGTGAGTTTAGATTTGTGCTGTTTAGTAGGACAAAGATGATCATATCAGCTTTAGAGAGAGCAAGTCTCTGTACGTCTGTAGGACATCACCCAAAGATTGCTGCAGGGACGACATATTTGTGTAGGCCAACCCAAAAGTTAGCATCGCACCAAAAGACATTACATATGCGTTTTGTTCAGCAAGATCATCTTCACGTTGACATGATTTTTGAAGAGTAAATCGGCAGACGAAAAGCAAAAGTTTGGGTATAAATGAACGACGCCACGGTCCCGTGATTTCAACGTCACCACCGCCAAGCGTTCAAGCGGCTCATTTGATTTCGCACACCTCTCTCAGAAGTCTTTCCTCTTAGCAATGACATCCAGCGTGAATCTACAAGTTGGAGAGTTTAGTCCACAATAACACAAGTAGAAACACAACTATACAGACAGCAGAGTCTGTAAAGACAGACTCGTTGGTGCATGAGTTTCCCTGTTTGGCGTGATGATGTTTGATGTCCCCGACAACACTCGGTAGTCTCATTTAGACACTTGTGAGCGACCTCCTTTTTTTTAATGAACGTAAAAGTTTCAAAATTCACGAAGTACAACAGATGTGAAAATCTCTTAAGCTTGTGTTAAACACAGACACTATTTCAGGCAACTAACCAAAAACCTGGTTTCTTTCATGACTTTCTAAAGAGCTGAAACATGTTTTCTTTCCTCCTTCTGTTGAATGACTCATTAGTAAAAATGTATGCATCTTGTCCCTTTGACCAATATTTACACACGACTTAGGAGTCTACAGCCACGCTCAGTGCTGTGAACTAAAGAATGACATCGACTTGGCAACGTGCTCACAATGACGACGCTAACATTTGCTGATTCAGTACAACTGAGGGTGATTTGTATGTCATTTGTTTTGCCGGTATTTGGTGATCAAACAAGGTATTGGGCAAATTGAGATTTTTTTACCTGATGACAACGCAAGTTGAAAACACCAACAAAAGTCATTAGGATTTATCCTCTGGGGACCATGAATATCTGGACATTGCTGAGATTTTTCCCCGCAGGTACCTAAAAAGCCCTTCAGTGATGAAGCGTTGAGGTGGCCGATCGGATTAGGGGGCCAGTGTCCCGTGACCTCTTGGAACCACCCCTGTCAATTGGTTTAACAATAATTGGAGATTAGAAATGTGTCCCGTTAGTTATGGCCTATTTAATGTCAAAGGATAAAACGATATTACGCTGAGTACGATCTAATTTGGCTTCGTTGAGAATTTTAAGCTTCAAATGAAAGAGCAGCAAACTGAGCGAGTGAACGGGGCGGCTTGACACTAATGCAGACGAATGCTTGGCTCTCCCGTGCTGCCAATTTGTTGGATAAAAAAAAAGGTTATGAAATCGCGAGCTGAGAAGAAATGTGATTGCATAATTGATGGAGTTTGTGGTTGTTGTTTTTTATTTCCACATTCAGATTGGATAGATAAAGAGATAATCTTGCTGTCGAAAGTGGAATCATTCATGTGCGGCGGGCAGGTTTGGACACGCACCATTCCTGCTAACTATTTACACAGTTAACACACGTGTATAAACTGTGTGTTGTAGACAAGTTTGTGTGTATAAAGAACCCTCTGTGTGTGTACATTCAGCACGGTTCTCACCTATCTCGTACTCATCACTAATGAGCAGAAGTCCTTACATTGTAAAACAAAGAGTACATGTGTGTTAGTAACCTAAAGGGGGGAATACCTTTTTTCTTAGACCAAAGTCAAAACCATATACTCTTGCAGTAATAACTAGGGGGTTTTCAACCCAGGACAGGATCTTGATGTGAGGAACCCCCAACTGGTGTCCCATTTTTTTTTAAGCCTATGTTAGAACATTTTGGGAAAATGCCATGATTAAAAGTACAGCAAATGAGCTATTACTAGTTATTGTTACCTCCGCCAAGGAGGTCTTTTGGTTCGGTTTGTTTGTCTGTTTTTAAGCAGGACTTTGGACAAAACTGCTTGCCCGATTTTCATGAAACCTTGTGAAAGGCAAAGAGGAACCGCTTACATTAAATTACATCATGAGGCGAACTCGCACATTACTTTTCCCCTCATGGAAATGGCCTTGGCGAAGGTCTGTGATCTCGCAGTGCCCTTCAAGTTTGCAACGTACCCTGTGGATCTGCAGACAACTATCACTGGATTACTTTGACACCGAAGAAAACTCAGTGATTCTCAGTGTTCTGGAGCGGCTTTTTTAAAATTATGATTTCTTAAGAACTTTATGAACTTGATTCACGGCGGTCCGTCAGAGATGGAAATATTCTCGTAAAGTCAGGGGAACTTCGAGGGGAAGTTCAATTTTGAAGTAAATTAAAGCAGTCGGCCTCAAGGTGGTTTTAGAGTCACAACCGCTGTTGGAGCTGCTGACCGTGTTGGCGAGGGGGCCAAATACAACAACTACCCACCAGCTGCGTTTAGAACAACCAGCATGCACCTGTCCTGTTCACCTCAGCAGTATCTTTGCCTCACTTCAATCTCTCTGTCAAGTCTCCCCAAAAAACCCAGATTCACAGTGTTTGCACTTCATTGATCTTCAAAAGTTGCTTTACTAGCCAATGCATCTCAGAGAAGCTGCAGGGTACATTCAGAAATGCGATCAGCTGTTCACAGCCATTGTTGCCCCCCGGAGCGCGAGCCTCTTCAAACATGGCCGCCGGTGTGGATCCGACAGAACCCCCTCTTGTCTCTCAGCGACCCCCACGGCTCTGAGTGGGTTACGATAATTGTACACACTCTAGTGACAAGAGTGCCACGGCTTCACCACATTCATGTGTGTGAGTGCGCGTGCGTTTAAAGAAGTGTGAGGCGCCAGTAAGTACCGCAATGCCAAGGTCTCTGCTTTCTCTGGTTACCCATCAGCTGCCATCTCTTTAGCACCTCACCATGGTTGCCGGGGACACGTGCATGCATGTTCACACACTTACACACAAAGACACAAAGAGACAGGAACGCAGAAAGAGAGACCAGCGTGTGTGCTCATTGTCCTACAGTGCATACCAAAATATGGTTTAGGTGCTGTTGGAGAGTTATCTATTGTTTGTGTAAGACCATGATGCTACGACTCGAGTATTTGGTAGTTTAGAGGGCAATCAAAACTATTCTGTGAACCAAAACCAACTCCCAATCACATTTGTTTTTCCATGTGTTGGTTGCTCTTCGGCCGCATCTTCTGCTTCATGTCGACGGCAGCAAACGGCGTCTAAACTTGAACCCACTGTTCCCGACCGAAAGGGAAGTGTTTAAAAAGCAAACACTCAACCCATTCGAGACTTTAAAGGGGATGTCCTCTCCTGAGCAAATAAACGAGGATCCTAATCCTTTCTCCAGAGCCAATTCGTGACAGTTTAACTGAACAAATAAATTAAGCCGTGCGAGGCCGCTCTCGGGTTTTTGTCTCGTCTTCAGACAGATGCCAGATGTAATCCTTCTTTTGCCACAGCAGCGGTGAGATGGATTATTCACAACCACCATGGTGGCTTTTGCTTTAAGTTACTTTGACAGGGCTTTTAACTGCTAATGAAGTCAGAGTCTAAAACTGATGCCTTTAAATTACCTATATAAGCAAACAATACCATGAACAAGAATATTGGCTTATTTCTACAATGTATTTATTGTAAATGCCTTACATTACGGCATTTACGGCATGCAGGTTCACCAGAAACTCCTTCAGCTCAGATTCTAGCAGGGCCTCCAGCAGCGACCGGCCCACCACGGACAGACCCAGATCCGGCTTCGCTGCAGCCTTTGACTTGCAGTCAAAGGCTACTGAAGGGAAAGGAGGCCCGGGAGAACCGGAACCACCCTGTTGCAGTAAAATAGAAGGTTTTCTAAAGGGAGTCTGGTGATCGGAAACACCACCAGCAAAATCAAAACACAATGAAAGTTCCTCCAATGAAAGTTGTTGGTACCGATTTGTTTTTATTCCCTGGTCTGCGCTAGTTTGGTATCTTGGTAACTCGGTGTGGGGATGTGCGGCGCACTGCAATCTTGGTGCCACGAATGAGTGTGTCTCACACGGTCCATAATATTTGGTCACTTCATTTGGGGAAGGATACACCCATAAAAACCTCTCTGAAATCACACAAACACTTTTATTTATGTTTTGCCTACAGTTAGTAGGCAGCCTCTTCTGAAGGCCTTTCCTTTACTCTTGTGACTATTCACAGCTATTTGAAGGCAGCAGCTATCGGCTCTATCGGCATAATCTTACAGGGTGAGTGATGCTGCACCACAGTTATGCGCTGCACATCCACTAGTTGCACCAGACATTTAGCAAAATAACCACCCAAAAACCGCAGTGCTTATGTGCACATCAAACGCGTCATTTTCTACAGTTTCTACTCAATTGTATATGAAAAGGTGCGTTGGATATTAAAAACAGTGCACACAAGCTTCATGGTAATCATCAATCAAATACAACCTTTCTCTGGACTGCCAGTCCTCCTCAAGTGTCTAAAACAATGGTTGACCAGGGTCAATGTTTTGAAGTACAATACAGGTATGGCTGTGAAGCACAACATGATAACTGAAAACTGTGGAACTGAATTCTGAATCAAAATACAACATGACAATTTATAGTGTGGTCCAGTTTTATTTGTAAATTGTAATTGTAATCATGCACTACGGTGGTATTGACCTGCAGATGATTGTTGTGGAAAGCATTATGTTGACAAATTAAATTCCGCACTATTAAACGCGCCGACCGTCGGACCTTGCAACATGTTCAAAATAGTCAATTCAACAAAAAAGCGTCATCATCTGCTCCTGGCTGTAGGCCTATATTTAGACTGCTGTATTCATATTTGAAACTCTGCTTTATGGATGCCGATGTTGGTCAGTGGGTCGTTGTGGTTCAGATGGAAATATCTCAACAACTAATGGATGGATTGTTATGAAAGGTGGTACTGACATTTACATCTGGCAGAATTGTAATAATGCAGTGGCGGGCCGTGCATTTTATACCTAGGCCTGCTGTCTAATATCGTATACATAAATATGCACATGATATATATATATATGTATATGTATATATATATATATATATATATATATATATATATATATATATATATATATATATATATATATATATATATATATGTATATATACATATATATATACATATATATATATATGTATATATACATACATATATATATATGTATATATATATATATATATATATATATATATATATATATATATATATATATAATAGCTATAACTTTGTGATTCTATTTAGGCCAGCAGAGAAGGCTTAGCAGGCCCTGATGGTTGGTGATTGCCAGACTTTTCATCCAGGCTCACAATCATGTCCAAAAATGTATTTTCGGGACTTTTTATATGTCTATATTATAGACAGTAGAGTAGAGACAATCTTCCCAAGAACTAAACGAATTGTTTTAGCAAATGCCCCAAAATAACATTTATTTAAAATGAAGTGACAAAGCCTTCTAGCAGCGGTAGAGTAATGACACTCGCATAGGAGAAAGTCACATGACAATTTAGAACAACAAAGTCTGAAGACTTGACTTTAACACAGGAGACTGTTCTTGGTTTCCTAATAGCTACAGTCAACGTTTATTTCTTTGGACTATGACCACAATTGTTCCCGAACAAAGTAGAAACAAAGGACAAACATTAACTCACACCCCGATGTTTGGCTAAGCTTAGCTTCCTTCTCATTTTATCCCAAACCAAGTAACCCTTACTCTCACCAAGTCTATTGCCTGAGTCCAACCAGACCTTTACCAGAGCATTGTCAGCTTCCATTCCGCCAAAACTTTGGTTTATGACCAAATACTTACCATATAATTATCCCATGAGCTGCTAGATGTTTAGTGCTATCATATACTGTAGTTAAGAAATCACTGCGACATCACCCATTGGTTTGTGGACGGCGGTTTTCAGTGCTCGGGTTTTTGGCTGTCGCCATTTCGTTTTTTAGCCACCAGAAGTAGTAGGTACAAGCGCTGAATAAGACATTTTTGGGCGGCGATGTAAACACCCATACTGGACATGGCCGTGGTAACGACCTGTCAATCACAAGTTAGCCAGGCCCGAAAGCATATCCTGCTTTATGGTCTGTTTGACTCTAAACGGACCATAATTTACAAAATTAACATCTTGCTGTATTGAAGAAGACTTGAAACTAGAGATTGAGACCATAACCCCATGTTTACAATGTTTACTGAGAGAAAAGTATTACAAAAAAAAGTCTATTAATCAAGAGAAAAGTAGAGTCATTTTCTCATAGACTTCTATACAATCTGACTTATTTTTGCAACTAGAGGAGTCGCCTCCTGCTGGTCAGTAGAGATAATGCAAGTTTAAGACACTTCTGCATTGGTTAGACTTTTCAGACACCGAGGTTAGCATGTTAGCACGCTAGCACGCATAACTGCACGTTATACATGAATAAGTAGCTAAAAGGGTTAAAACCACTGAATTTCTTCATCTGAAGACGAGAGTGAAGTCCTCTTGCTAATTCATTCGGCTTCTCACTAGCCAGTACATTCCTAGATGTTTTGATTTCAAACCCATGCCCATACACAAACACACATGTACACACACACACACACACACACACACACACACACACACACACACACACACACACACACACATACACACACACTTTCCTTCTTCTTCTCCAACATGGTGTTCAGCTGTGCATGCGTCTCTGTGGGAGTTGGAGCATGCGTTGTGTGGCCACCATTCTTCCGCCAGTGTGGTAATTACTGAGTGTGTGCCACTGTTGGGGAAGATGCCAGTTTACATGCTCAACACACACACACACACACACACACACACGCACACACACACACACACACACACATTGCTGCCCTGGAGCAGCACGCAGGTGCAGCAGAACCAGTTGGAGCAGGGCAAGTGGAGGAAGAGGAGGAGGAGGAGGAGGGTGATGACGGACAAACTAATGAAAAGTTGCATTCAAATCCCCATTCGGGCAGCGGGACACTATACATGACTCAGCGGCCGCGGAGATTTGGCAAAGTGATCGCATCCTGGCTTTGGGGCTAAAGGTGACGGGCTGAAGGAGCTGCAGGTAAACAAACAGGCTGTGGTTGAGCGTGACGTCAGAGCAGCTGAGAGGTGTTAGAAACTCTACAGCTGAATCATTTTAAGACACGTTTGATGTGTGAAACAATAATAACTTGGGAGCCGAGTAGGGGGAGGTTTCTGGCACAACTTCTCCTACTTCCATGGAGAAGGGAAGAGGCCTGAAGAGGTCACAACTATTAAGAACAAGTTTAGTATTTAGTCTCAATAATAAAGTTGTTCTATATACAACACGTGTCAGTGGAGATTTCACCTCTTCATACAATAATAACCCGTCAAATGTCTCCACACAGGGCTGCAACTAATAATAATGTTTCACTATGACTACATTAATAAATGAATAAACATTAAATAGGGAAAATGGCTGTCACCATTTCTGACAGCCAAAGGCAACATAATGCAGATTTTATCCAAATGTCTAAAGTCCAAAACCTTGAAGTTATGCAAATTATAAAAGAAGGAGGTGAATGTTTTTGGTAAAAATAGCTCGGCACATTTTTTTTAGGGGATAATTTGGCAAACAAAATGCAATCTGAAAAGTTAACACTCGCTCAAAGAAGTTGATGTACGCTCTGGAGGAGCTTTGTGAAGTCTGAGAAAATAACCCTGACGCTGTGAGTAAGTAAGTAAAATGTAAAATGTATTTATGGAGCACCTTTTACAGACAGAAGTCACAAAGTGCTTGACAGGAGTAAAACTAAAACTAAAAGTCACAGTGATCGGAGATGTTTGGGTCGGGAGAAACAGATTTATAACCGAGAGCCTCGCTTACAAAGTGGAGGTTTGGAGTAAAAGAAGAATAACACCACCTCCACCACAAATTTAGATAAAAACGTACCTAGCTTACAGCTGGCATCAGCTCAACTAGTTTACTTTGTTGTCGCATATCAACAGGCTGGGCAATACGGAAAGAAGAGAATATCAGGCCAAATACCTTGATATCGATAACGCAACGATATTGTAGGATCAACCTTTGGTGCTTTTACTAAATATTTACACATGAGATCTCTAATAAATAAAACATCAGTGATGAGGATATAATGACCCAGCAACTAATAAACCTAAGAACAGTCTGGTAAATTCAGAAAATCACATCACTTTACTGTCATGAAGCCTTTAAAACTAGGGAAAGACAACACAGTATTATGATTGTCATATCACATTGTCGGTCTGGGTCTAGCAACATGAATTTAAAAAAAAAATTCTTCACCCAACTAATAATAATATATTTTAGAATTACAATATACTTATTACATGATAATAAGCACTGTGAATGTTATATTTTTAATAAGTATGTCAACAAAACAAAACAGGAAAACACGTTACAAACGTCACTGACTAACACTCACTGACCATCTCTCTCTCTCTCTCTCTCTCTCTCTCTCTCTCTCTCTCTCTCTCTCTCTCTCTCTCTCTCTCTCTCTCTCTTTCTCTCTCTCTCTCTCACTTAATAATTTACCAACACGGCAAGTCACCTGTTGAGAGCGCATCACAGTCATGCAGATGCGTCTACATTGCAGTCAGCACAGACCAGACGTACAAATCAGGCAACCTCCAGTTCTGCCGAGTGACGCTGAGGCGGAAGTGTCTTAAAAGCTGCATTCTCTCTACTGACCAGCAGGGGGCGACTCCTCTGGTTGCAAAAAGAAGTCTGGTTGTATAGAAGTCTATGAGAAAATTACTCTACTTCTCTCTTGATTTATTCCCTAAGTAAACATTGTAAACATGAGTTTATGGTCTCAATCTCTAGTTTCAAGTCTTCTTCAATACAGCATGATGTTCATTTAGTAAATTATGGCCCATTTATAGTCAAATAGAGCATAAAGCAGAGTATGCTTTTTTACTTTGATTGACAGGTCGCTGCCGCTACCAGAGAGACTATACGCCGTCTCTACGTCACTCCTCCACATTCCAAATAAAGTAACTTCCGTTCATCGGTTGCACAAAAGCCAAGATGGCGACAACCAAATCGCCAAACTCAAGGCTTCATAACGGCGGTCCACAAACCAACGGGTGACGCCACGATGACGACGTCCACTTCTTACATACAGTCTGTGGAACAAATGACACGCAAATAGTTCTTATTGCACGCAAAATGACTCTCGACGTTTGAAGTAAAGCGCCGTGAGAGGGATCGAGGCAAAGGAACAGCACGGAGAGTGCTTTGCAAACTCCTCGGTGTGTACAGTTGGTTAACATGTTTGTTGTTGTTTTCGGTCCTCTACCTAACAGCAACACTCTCTCCCCTAGTTGCCTCCCATCCTTTTGGCCCCCGAGCGCACCAGCTGAAGCTCCAGGGCTTCGTCGAGGCGTCTGACGCACAGCTCCGCCGCCACACAGGTTTTCCTCCCCGGAGCGATTCCCGTGGAGCCGACTGGCAGCTCGTGGCCTGCCTGTACACGCCTGCCCCGCTGCTGCTGTCACCACGCCTTCAGCCCCAAACAGCACAATCACCCTGCGCTCAGGGACAGAGTTCAAGGCGGACGGTGCTGTTTGGCAAGGCTCTCAGTTTGATTTATTTTGATGAATCTGTCAGTGATACGAGTTAGGCCGTCTGCCGCTGTACGCTCATGTCAACACGCGAGGCTGTCGTGCTCGTATTGCCAGTCTCACGGCTTCTTAACAGAGAAGTGAAGCGATGTAAAAAAAAAGCAGGGAAAGCTAAACGGTGACAACCTAAGGCTCCCAAGAGGATTGTCAGAGTGGCAAAGTGTGTTGTATAATAATAAACATCAATGCCAGGATCAACCACACTGGATGATGAGCGCTGCTTGTGAATCTGCTGGATCTATACGCGTGGGAATGAATGGCGGAGCGCTGCATGCGGAGGAATGCAGGAACCCACCTGACCGCCTCCCACACAGGAGAGCGGGGAGAGGCACACACATGCGACCCGGCCGGCCCCCAGGAGGCGGCCCAGGGAGTCCCACGGTTGTGTTTGGAGCCACCGCAGTCTGACCGCTTCAAATACATACATCAACATGGCTGACATGGAGCTCATAATGAGCTGTTGGAGCTTCGCTTTTCTCCTCATCTCCTGAGATATTCCTTGTAGTCAAGTTATGTTCACATGATAGTGGTCTTACTACTTCTTTACTTCTCTAGGGCATTTTGAAGTGTTTCCGTATCATTGTAATATCCATGTGGTATTCAGGTACTGATAATTTGTTGGGATATACAAATCTTCAAATGTTTATAAATGACAATTCCTTCAATATTTTCTTTGTGGTTTAGCTCAAATGCAGCTGAACACACCTGCATAATATTAACATTACCGCTGTTTCCATGTTCTTAAAGTCTGTTAGTGATGACAACATGAAGTTAGGACTATGAAAACAAAAGCTTTTCATGTTATTTTTTTAATTTTTTTTCCAGTTTCACAAATTGCACACTACCTTTTATAGGCTGCACACACAAAACAAATCACACGTTCTCGCTCAAATAATTTCCCAAATCTTCGGATATTTACATCATAAGAACACATCTTATGATCTTTGCAAAACGACTGCAGAGAAGACCTGAACAAAATCCCACCTGCCGCCAACTTCATGAACCTTTTTTTCTTCAAGCTGCACGTGCATTGCATATTATGGTCACATTTCCACCTGACATTAAATATAGTTTAAAACATTTAGTGTCATTTTCAATCCAGAATATTGAAATATATATAATATACTCAATTTCACCAAATCGGCACCTTTAAAAAAAAAGAACATGTGTTTTTTTTTTTTTTTTTGTAAAGGTCTTCGCTGGGGGGATGTTGCCGTGTTGGTAAATTATTAAGTCTGGGAGAGAGAGAGAGAGAGAGAGAAAGAGAGAGAGAGAGAGAGAGAGAGAGAGAGAGAGAAAGAGAGAGAGAGCGTGCGTGCGTGATGGTTAACAATTAACCTGAGCGGCAATGAGCCGGAGTGGAAGAAGACAAGAGGAAGATGACATGTGAAGATGAGGAGGAACGGAAAGGAGGTCAGGTGAAGGAGGTGAGAGAGATGCGGCCCACTTTATATACTCAAGGAGAAGAAGAAGTGAGGAGTCCAACTTACAGCCAGTTGCTCGCGTTGGCCGAGAGCAGCGCGCAGCAGAGCATCAGGACGCACCGCAAAACATATTCCTCGGTCATCTCGAGAGGGATCGTCGGGGAGGTCGGAGAGAGATGAAATAATCCCGAGGGCAACAGGAGGGTCAGAGGTGGTTAAAAAAAAAAAAAGAAGAGGAAAAAATAAATAAAAAAAATGCAGCGGCAGGGGTCCGTACAGGAGGCTGTTAATCCATCGCCCCGCATCCAGAGGATCATCCACCGGGGAGGCGCGCGGGTTCTCCCGTCCCTCCCTCTGCCGCTCCGCACTCAGAAGGGACGGGGAGAAGAAAAGAGAGATGCTAAAAAATATATATATTTGTGTAATATCTCTGGAGCCACTCGGGCTGAATGGGACGCTTCTTCTTATAAGACAACTTGTTTGCTTTCTTCCTCGGCCGCGCGTGAACGCCAGCCGGGACAGCGCGCGCGGATGAGCAAGTCAATAACAAAAAGGTCTCGTGCGCTCCTTCCTCCTCTCTGACGGCTCTGTCACTGCCGGCTCCGGGGCTTCTCCTCTCCTCTCCTCTCCTCTCCTTTCCTTTCCTTTCCTTTCCTCTCCTCTCCTCTCCTCTCCTGTCAGCGCGCCGCGGGCTCTCCGCAGGACTCTCCGCCCGCGCGCGCCCCCGGACACATGCACACTCTCTGAGGAGCGTAAAGATACGCGCGGGGCTCCCTTGCTCGCACACCACCGTCTCTCGGTGTGTCTGACGGAGGAGAGATGTGTGCTGACTCTAGTGGAGGGGCGGCGCGAGGATATGGAGGTATGGCGGCGGGATGGGAGTTTTTTTGGGGTGGGGGGGTGAAGGAGGCGGGTTCATAAGGTAATATGTGTGTGTGTGTGTGTGTGTGTGTGTGTGTGTGTGTGTGTGTGTGTGTGTGTGTGTGTGTGTGTGTGTGTGTGTGTGTGTGTGTGTGTGTGTGTGTGTGGAGACGGGACAATGTGTGTGTGTTTTTTTTAGAGGTCTCCTGGGAGGATGCAATAGCGCAGCCATTCACTAATGCCCCCCCCCACCCCTCCTCCACCCGCGCGCTCCTCTCTAACGCACACATAAACACGCTCTCTTTCACTCGCGCTCCTCAAAACCGCACACACACTTTCTTGGCCAGCGCCTCGCACTCTCCCTGTCACACACTCCACCAAATATTCTGCGGTCGACGGGCTATTTAAAGCTTGGCTGCAAAAAAAAAGTCAGCATTTTAGAAAAAGCAGCAAATCCCTAATAATGCGACACATGTCGGCCACTCGCGTATTGATTGATGAAAGCGTTGTGGGAGGATGATAAGGAGGCAGCCATGACGGGATCCTGTAATTAATAGCACGGAGGTCTCTGTGACTCACCTGATCCTGGAGGAGAAGAGGAGCGAGCTGGAGGACTGAAGACTGCACGATTATATTTTATTTACATTAAAACTTGTACCTTAGGTATTGTGCAGGACTCAACGCAGGCTGGGTCTATCGCCCACACGTGGGGTTTTCTAACGCACAGGACTTTTATTTTTAACACCAGTGAGAATCCCAAAGTTACCAAACATGTCAGACTGAATTATGGGTAACGGTGTATAAAAAGATGGACAAATATGTACCTGTGTCTAATATGTTGCAGCCATGAGACATGGCACTGAATGCTCATTCAGTTTGAATGAAATGATGAAACAGAGCAGAATTATTGTGCATTTATTAAAGAGAGGATCATTTCAGACAAATAGAGCTTTATTCTAGCCGCTCTAGATGCTCAACATTTAGAGTGAAAGAAATAATGTACTTAAATATAAAAATGCATAAATACATGAATAAAAACACACACACAAATATATATATATATATATATATATATATATATATATATATATATATATATATATATATATATATATATGATACGTACATACATGGACATGTAAACATACATAAATACATATACAGGTATACACATAGACACATATATACACACATACATACATGTTCACATGCATACATACATAAATATGTACATACATAAATGCACATATAAGATAAGATAATACATTTAAGGAGGAGAGGAATATTGGAAGAGGATATTGATGAGTCAAATATGTATATTTATGTATGTTCTCTACATAAATCAGACATTAGACAAGATTAGATTGTTCTTTATTATAAAGTATATAATTGTAGAAAAAAAGTAACACATTCACCAATCACATGAGAGTACAGATGCACATCAAAATAATTATGACACCTTAAATGATATAAATGTACATTATATACTTCAGAGTAAATACATAAGAACACCCAATAATATACATGAATGAATGGAAGGAAATTGTAAATGAAGGTGCACACAAAATGTAATTTTGAAACCAACAAAAGGTCAAACACTTTGTAACTTCTCTCCACCAGAACCAGGTTTTTCAGAGACACTAACTGGGCGGGATTCTGGACAAAATGCTCATAATAAAACAAAACATCTAAAGGAAATGTTGCAGCCATTCAAGATGAGGTTAAAGACGATGAACTTGTACATTAACGAGTGGCTTCAGTCAGCCTGCAGATGTGGAAAAGCTAGAAGAAAAAAAGACTTCAGCCGCAGCCACTCTTCAACACACACTGAGTCTTAAGCTTGTGTGTGTGTGTGTGTGTGTGTGTGTGTGTGTGTGTGTGTGTGTGTGTGTGTGTGTGTGTGTGTGTGTGTGTATACGTGTGTCTTCTAATCTCATTTTGCTTATTGGGTTTTGGGGAACTAAGAATACACCCTGCTGGGATGAGATGCTGCAGTCGCGCCACCAGCTGTGTGCAGTGTGGCTGCCCCGGACACACACACACACACACACACACACACACACACACACACACACACACACACACACACACACACACACGGAGTGAGACAAGTCATCTGTCTGATTTAAAAAAATCTAAAGATAAGATAAATGTGTATTTTTCCCTGTGGGGAGACTTTGAATATGAGCCCAAAAAAACAGGAGTATCAAGGAAACACAGAAAACAGTAACTGACAAGGGGCTGCAAAGTTTTTCTCCTGATCTGAGCGGAAAAGTCTGCAGGTTCTTCAGAGAAAAAAAGGAAAAAGGGAAGCCACGGAGCCCAAGCTTTCTGGCCGGCTGGTGTGGGAACCCGCTGACCTACATTCTGGGGCTCGACAGTCTCCTCCGAGCTTCTGCTCCCACCAAACCCCGGTTCCTGCTTCGCAACGAGACGGACGGCACCTGCACTCAGGGGGCAGTGTGTGTAAATCTCCCTGTTACCTCACGGACTGGGCCCTGAGAGCCGGCACTGACCGCGAAGGCCTCGGCGGTGAAACGGAATGGGCAACGACCCCGAGCGCGTCCGGGGTTTCCCAGAGGCCACCTGCTTCAGCTCTGCTGCCGGTCGGCCAACAGAGGGGGACAGTGAGTAGAGGAGCTCGCTGATGATCAGCAGGGAATCAACAGTTCATAAAATGCTCTGACGAGACTGAAACGTGCCCCATTCAGACCACCATCCCACGCAGCCGAGGTCGAGAGAAAGTAATAAGTGCAATAAAATAATAAAATGTGGAGGCTATTACAGGGATCATAGTTAAGAGGTTTATTTTTGGAAAATTGTATCAACGTTAATGGAATACAGATATTCAGACCCATAGGTCCAACCAATATAAATAAAGAGAATGGATTTTAAAACGTATTATGGTAAAAGTATATATTGATAATCTCCATACATTTTCTCCATTAGTTAAATTACATTTTGTTAAATTACATTTTTACAAATTACATTTTTGGGACCAAAAACTATTTGTAAAACTTGATAAATTCAATTTTTTACATAAAATAAACACAAAACATTTATTCAGAGATGTAAAAATGATCTAATTTGAACATAAAATTGCATTTTTTTGCTTTCCTTTACACTTATTGTCTAAACTTTTAAGGACACATCCTTCAGACGGGGGTCACACCCCTTACCTTGGTTGGTAAATTCTGTATTACCCTGAATCTATCTGGTTCAGTGCCTGTATTTCCATTGTAAAAATCATAATGATATTCTATTTGAATCAAATACATATTAAAATAACATTACATGTATTACCTAACAACATTTTATGATCACTCGTTATTCCAATACCACCTTAAACATTACCAGTTGGTAGAACATGTTTTTTGAAAAATTGTTTCAAAGTCATCAGACCAATTGGTGGGATATTCATGTATTCAATTACATTGTTCAGTTTGCTCAGCCTTCTGAAATTAAACTAGACAAAATGTACAATTAGTTATGAAACTTTTATCACAAATAGGACTCGTGCTGTGAGGATTTCTTTTCTTCTGCTAACTCCTCCCTGCAAAAAGGTGTAATTCTAATAAAAGTACAGTGAACCCCACATTCAACACTTCAAAAGGATTACAAACCGTACGAGACCTGATGTCCAAACCAAAGTAACCGGCGTGTTGATGGACGCAGCATGTGCTCGACACGAAGCGGCGGCAGGCCAAGCCAAAGGGAAATGAAGTGCAGCACGGCTGCTCGGTCGGAGAGGTGAGATACTTCATTTTGTCATCAGATTTTTGTCTCAATTCAATACTGATAAACAGTCCTGTGACATGTTGAGTTATGAAAATGAAGGTGTCCGCCTGCAACACAGACACACACCTCCACCTCCGGGATGAGAAGAAATAAAATAAATAAGGGATTATTGTGACGGATATTGCCCGGTGTGTTTTTGCCGTTCCGGGTCAGTATACTCACATTCATCACAGACAGTTCTTCTGTTTGATAAGAACCGCACAGAAACTTTACTTTTTAGAAGAACAACTTTAATCATATTTGTTCTTTGGATATAAACCCTTTGACTTAACAAAAAACTGCAAATCCTCCCACCAATATATTGAAACGTTATAACACCATTGAGGCAGTGCAACTCATTCAACATAAAATAACTAAAAGAGTTAAAGAAGATTAGGATGTTCTATTTAATAGATCATTTAAAAATAAGTAAAAACTAAGTGTGTTATGTTAAATCTTACAAGGGAGAAATAACACATTTTTACAATTAACACTTGAAATGAAAAAGACACAAGGTCTGTACACCATACTTTGAGGACGAAAGAAAAACTTGAGGAGTGAATGTCGAGCCGTCAGCCGTCAGCAGACACGCGGCGCGTTCTGACTCAATCCTCACGTTGCAGCTGTGAGCTGAACTCTGTGTCCTGGAACCCGCTGCTCAATCAGGATCAAATCAAAGTTTTGCACAAAACACACACAGTTTCAACCCGCTGCTTCCCTCTCCGATGCTGTGTGTGTGTGTGTGTGTGTGTGTGTGTGTTGTTGCTAACTCCCATTCAGTCTGCTGAGGTGAGATCGCTGCGAGCTGCTGAGGGAGACACAAGCTCACACATGGTCTAAGTCCCTCTGTCTTTTCACACACACACACACACACACACACACACACACACACACACACACACACACACACACACACACACACACACACACACACACACACACAGATGACTGTGAAAGAAACCATTATCCCCCACGGAGCCCTCAGACATCTGGGCTCGCTACACACAGTGTGCAGGCAGGCCACACACACACACACACACACACACATACACACACACACACACACACACACCTGCGCACGACTGTGTGCGACATATGAAGACGGTGAGCGGAATAGACAGACAGGCGTGGACGGTGTGTGTTCTCGCTGGACGGGGGTGTCATGGTAGAAAAGGTCTGAGTCAGGACATGTTACCCTAACAACCCTCACCCACTCCATCCCCCTGTCCCCATGGCAACGAGGGCTGACACGGACGCCATTCTGGGAAAAGCACAGGTTTTATATTGCCCCGCTGGCTTTACACTCCTGTGCCATCACCACGGTAACACTAATGCTGCTCGGCCCTCTAACATTTACTCACGGGCGACACACACACACACACACACACACACACACACACACACACACACACACACACACAGGCAGTGTGTGACCCCTGGAAGAGTTATGATAACTCTGACACGTCCCTTCCTCTTTCCCACTGTTTCTTAATCTCTCTCCCCGTCTCTTTCTCTCTCTCTGAAGCCAAACCTCCTCCCGCTGCCTGAAAGGAGGGAGAGATGGGACACGTTTGAAGAAGACAACAAGGAAGAGTGGGAATAGTGTGACTTTGCAGATTTGCAGTTGGGTTCTGTGAAAACAAAACCGTTTGGGGAAATTCCACTAGTCTGATAAAACAGCATTCTCCAACTGGTGTGCGTCCTCAATGTGAGTAACAATGGTGGTTGATGAGCTCATGATGGTCTACAACCCCAAATGAAAGGGAAAGTACTGCTTTATTGTCCAGGTGACCTTTTTTACACCGTCTCTGTGACCTTGCAGCATGGGTGCTACGTGCAGATGAACGACGGCCAGAGCTCCTCTCCTCTCTGCACCGGTCATTTCACCTCGACATCATATATTATACTATATTATATTTTAATGTGGTTTTGTATCGTAATGTGTTTTTGCAGACTTTTCTTTTGTAACGTCCCGTAATAAGCATACTTTAATTTCACATGGGAAGCAAATAGCGACCACATTCTAATTATGCTTCGGTTTGCAGAAATGTGCGACGTCAAGCTCTTTTTTTTTTTTAATGGAGACAAGAAGATAAATTACCCGGTTTATAAATGCTCCATGGAGAGGTTCATCCTACAAATGATTTAAAATGAAAACGGTTCATTCTTAAAACCAGGATATTCAGCATTCGAGACACACACACACACACACACGCACACGCACACACACACACACACATGCACACCAAGTCGAAACAAAATGTATGTGTATGCTCCTGCCTTCCCTCTTCAAACACAAAGTAGGTCGATGCTGTCCAATATTGACTGTAGATATCCAGGAGGATGCCGTGTTCTCTTTCTTTCTGCTCTTTAAATCTTTAAGCCAGTTTACGATAAATGTTCCAAACAAGTGGCGACAATCTGCCAGTGGGATGATCATTTTTAGGCTAATTTCTAGTGCAACAACAGCTTGAGAATCTGGCCAAATTACAATTATGTTTCACTTGCTTTACAGCTGAGCAGAGGCCGGGATAAAATGACTGATGAATCTATTTTCTTCATGGAATTGTAATGCTTTGTTGTATTTTTAAACAATTTCCCAACGTTGTTCTTCCAGATGAGCTCCATTATGATTTGCTACTTTGACTGCTGTGGTGACTAAATGGCCTCAGGCGGACTTGTGTTATGTTTGTGTTTGCTGCTTCCTGTCACACAGATGAATCTGATTTAAACTGGCCTGAATGTGGTTGTGCTGTCTGTTTGTGTGTCGTATCGAGCGAGTAGTTACTGATTACCACGGGTTGCTGCGTCCTCTGACCCCCCCTTGTGCCCCAGCCACAACACAAAGGTCAGGGGTCAAACGCCCTTTGCCCCCCTCATTCGCTTTGTCACCCTTCCTCCTCATCCTCCTTTTTGTTTCGATCCTTTTTTTCTCATTCTATTCAGAAGAAACCGCAGAGATTTCCACGGGGTGGACGTGGACATATTGTCTGGTAAAAGAAGTGGATGCAATGAAGTCAATGAGGATGATCCTGGAGATGTGTGTGTGTGTGTGTGTGTGTGTGTGTGTGTGTTAGGTGTCACAAGGGCTGTCTGGGGTTAGGCCAGTAAATGAACAGCTGAGAGCGGTGATTTAGTCTGTATAAAAGCAGCACAACTGTCATAACAAAGACACTCTGACAGCAGGCCAAGCGGAGACAAAGAGGAGTCACCGTCCCCCAGGAGGCCTCCAAAGACCCCTTTGGACACACACACACACACACACACACACACACACACACACACACACACACACACACACACACACACACACACACACTTAGCTTAGCTTCCACAGACAATGAGGAGTCAATGGTGGGCTCCCAGAGGCCTTGCGATGGACCAGGAGACCGGACTGAGCTTGGTTGAAAGGCGTCCATTACAAAGCCAGGCAGGCGTCACAGGACAGCATAGCAGTCACCCATGGGGGCCCCCCTTCACCGGCACCCTCACTCAGCCTCAGAGGGCGATGCTTCATCGGCAAATAACTAACGTGACATATATTCCCATCTGATGCGGAGTGTAGCGATGTCAAAGGGAAACTTGAATGCGCTTTTTGTGCCGTTTGCGATGTGGGTGGTATGAGCAAATTAACTGCGAGTCCGGAGCTCCCGCTGGTCTCCCGCTGGTCACCCGCTGCTCATTTGTCGCCGAGGGTCCGGCGATTGACGCACAACGTATTTCTCGTCCGGTGGACTATTGCCGGTGTTACGGAGGGGAAGCCGGATGTCGTTAATTTGCGCATGCTGCCCACATTGCAATGAAACAAAGCCGGGTGAAAATCAGCAAAGTTTCCCTCCAAGTACCGTGGTGTGCGTGGGACTGTTTTTGTGTTTTACTTGAGCCAGTTACCAACAGTAACAGTTACCAAGAGTAACTGTTACCAAGCAGCCAGTTGCCAAGTGTTGAGTAAAAGAGTACGCCGCCAAGTTAGCGTTGCACTTCTACATTGCTGTCGGACTCATGGGGGACAGTGTAAAGCAAAACATTTCTAAAACCCATGCAGAGATCTGAGAGGTCATCTTTTTTATTCCTCATATCTTGGTGCTTGTCAAAACTTTATCCACAACGCACCTCGACCGCTGACAGTTTGGTTGGAAATTTGATGTTTGCTTAGTCGCAGCTAATGTAGCCTCAAGCTTCTAGCTCCGGATGTGCCGGGATTCTCGGTACTGCCTTTGGTTTTGATGGTTTCAAGCTGAGTCCTGAGACAGAAACAAATCTGTAAATGACTGCTTATGTAACACAGGAGCAGTTTAAAACTAGTTACAATCAGATGTAACAGACCACAGACCAAGGAGTTATGTTTGAACGGTCGATTGATTTATGTATAAAATAAAAACATACACATCTGCTCCATATCGCGTTACCTCACAGATAAAGACAGTGGAATTGTGCAATTAAATCCCTTGAAAACATCCAAAATAAATACCAAAACCTCAGAAAATAAATATTTCTCCGTTTTATCTAACTTTGGTTTGATTTAAACCTATTTCAGATCAAGATAAATAATCCTACCTTAAGTCCTTTAAGTGGTTATTTAGTTTATCTTGTCTCTTTTAGTTGACTCAGTTCTAAGTTCTCATTCTATCATATTTGGATCTATTTAACCGTTTAGTCCTAACTTTTCATTAATTTACTTAACTAGTAAATTAAGTTCAGACTTTACAGTAAGACAATCCGTTTTGCATTGCCGGTTTGGCACAAAATCAATGGAAAATAACAAACAACTCAATATAGAAACAAAATCCGAAACTCTCGCACAATGACATACAGTATATGATCATTAATGCAATTTCACAAGTAAATAGTCCTTTTGCAAAGTCTTTTGCTCTCCAAATTAATTCCACTGCGTGTTGCAGCAAAATATTGAAAGTCGAAGTCCTACCACGACTCAGGTGTGTGAATCAGTGTGTCCTTATCCAAGGAGTGTCGTTTCGTCTGGCAGAAGCAATGCTGTCTCTTCTATGGGTGGCTCGCCATCTTCGTTTCCCGGCTTCCGGTGTATAAACACCAAGCGATCATCTCACTATAAAAACCTGGCCTGTTGTGCAACAGTGCCATACACATACAGATATTTTAATCATACATATTCAATCACAGAATGAATTGTTTGAATAGAACTAGCACCTAAATACAGATTAATCATCTGAACCACACAAAATGGCGGCGCTGTTCACTGAACCATGCTAACGAGGCTAACCTTGAACATGCCTGCTGCATGTAGCTTCTCACTTTACAAACAGACAAATGAACAAACTACACGATATGAACTTATTCCCACCGTCTTAGTTTAGCTACGGGACATTTTGGCTCCACATTCAACTTAAGAAACACAGGGAAATAGCATACTAACTTGACACGTGAAAAGTACCGTTTTAACTCACCAAATCCTGATTCAAAACTCAATCGAACCTCTTCCAGCAACAGGAAGATAAAATCGTCCACGTACGGAACATTAAAGCTTATACTCTTCAAATGTATTTCTGAACTTATTTGCTTGACTCTTTACTCGTTTGCTTCGCTCGTCTCCCGCGATCTACCGCGCTCTCTCTGTATTGTCCCTCTCTCTCTCTCACTCACACCAGCAAGCGGCGCTGCAGTAACGTTGGGTGCTGTATTTCTTAAAGGAACAGTACATAAATTAAACAAGTAAAAACAACAGTGTAAACCACCATGCTGAGAGTTATGTTTAACCTTTTATTTGTTTAAGGTTCTATTAACCTGGGTTTACACTTAGGTTGCTGGAATGCGTGATAAGGCGACTATTTTTGCCATCTAGCTGTGAGGACTTGTTCGGTGACTCAGCTTCCTCTTCTTTTCTTTTTACGCAAACCGTAACAGTGTCTTGTGTTCTTTCACTTGATCAAATCGAGGTAGCAGCAACACCTCCAGCCAGAAGTAGTGAAACCTTTCTCATCAAAAATAAAAATTACTATTCATTCAGTGTCAGACAGGGCCGAGGATGGTCATTGTTCCATTGCGGCAATTCACTGTCATTGTTTTCTCCTCACTTTCTCGAGCCGGTGTCCTGCAGGCCTGTCCAGCAGCAGCAAAAGGATGAGTGTGGCCCCTCCATCCTATTAGGCTCCGATTAATCTGCCTTTTCTTTGGAGTCAAGGAGCGTGATGAGGAGAGGCATTGAGCCCTCTGTAGCGCCCCCACGCTGTTACCCATCCACCTGCTGTGGCTTTGTCTGTGGCTTTGGAAGAGCTTTGGCTTTCAGCAAAAAAAAGCCAACACTGACCACACACTTCCATCGATGTGCACACACTCAAGCTGGCGCAAAGGATGGAAAAGAAACCTGCCGCCACAGAGT
Organism: Taurulus bubalis; assembly: GCF_910589615.1. Taxonomy (NCBI): domain Eukaryota; kingdom Metazoa; phylum Chordata; class Actinopteri; order Perciformes; family Cottidae; genus Taurulus; species Taurulus bubalis. Next base: position 21,735,882 of record NC_136593.1, on the reverse strand, counting down.
GCTCCTCATGTCCGGGTGGAAATGCCACCCGGAACAGGGGTTTGACCATAAAGGGACACTTTGAAAATTTCCTCCTGAAAGGTCACACTGGTGAATTTTTTTTAAAGTTATGATTGCTGACAGGGCGAGGCAAGTTTCACTGCAGGTTTTATAGACTCAAGAGAAAAATTCTCCCACACCACAGTGGAATTATGTCTCTGCTCAGACATCCGATACAGAAATAATCAAAACACAGCCCTGCATAGCTGGTTGGAACCTGATCAAATTATAATTAGACCTCGAAAACGACTCTGCGAGATTAACAAGGAGGTCTGGAGACAATCTAGTCAGAAAATGTGATATAATGAGGCCTTTTTTTATTGGCTCTGAGGAAGGAAACAGTGCTGTCCCATCGCCCTGCTAGCTTTTCCAACAATAGCTAGACGACAAAGCTTACTTGTATTTAAGATTTTACAAAATAAAGACTCCAATATATACAATATCCCATTAAAGGCCTTTCTTCGTCTAAAAACTATAAAACTACAGCCAATCAAGGCAAAAATGTCAACCTCATGGTGGTGCTATAAGAAAAATCTGAGGATCGCCAAAGTCAGTCTTTCTCTGTAGACCATGAATGTACAAAATGCCACAGCAATCCATATCAAAGTTGTTCAAAATGGTGGACCAACCAACTGACCAATTTATCGACATAGCCATCCCTAAAGCTGCCATTCCCCCAAGCTGTTGGCTAAAATGTTAGCGTAGCAAACTACCTCATCCAGATGAGTTGATCCCATGAGGCTGGGCAGCTTCCCCTTAGCAGTTCGGATCCCACCTCAGGTTTTCATTGAAATGGTACAAGCTAAATGCTGGATGCCAGCTGAACGTGTCAGTTCTACGATAGATGCTGTTTTTACCTTTGGAGTACTCTTTAGCTCCTCATGTACTAAAATGAGAAAATTAGGGACCGAATCCAAATCGTGCTCACTTCATGCAGTGAAAGGTCAGGTGTGTGGAGATGTGCAGATAAGGCAGGAGACTGAATTCCCACCTCAAAAGGGTTATTTTCTTATAACCATACTTCGATCACTTTTTCCCCCGTACAACGAAATTAAATATTACGAATGCCTTCAAGGAGAGACTGTCAGAATATGTGCACCATTTATCTCCATTTGTTTAATTCATATGTCCGGCCCCTCCTCACACTGATCCACTTCCGTATCCAGCTTGCTTTTAACAATTTTAGCTTTTAGCCTTACAAAATTAAATAAAGACTTTTTTTGTAAATGTGTGCAAAACCACATTTGGAGATGTTTTAAATTGTGATTTCAATGGTATTCCCACGGATGCGCCTCAGTCTCGGACGCTCCAATCGGATCTCAAAGTGTCTTTTTGCGTCAGTCGCCAACGCGCAACGATGGCGTCAAATCTGAAGCGACGGAACGCTACGGAGGACAACATGTATTTCATTAATTCATTTATCGCACTTCGGCATGGAAACGCCGCGTCACAAGGGTAGGTTACGTGGTTTCCGACGCCTACACCGTTACAAAAGCAACACATGCAGACAGGTTGGTGATGTCTGCAAACACAAATCCAATCCGGGTCACACGCACACTGGTTAATCAACAATGAGGGGAAAAGAGAGAGATAGAAAGTCAAGGTGGAGGCGGGTGGGCTTTGGAGGCGTCGACAACATAGGTGCTGGCTCGAGTGTTGCTCGGCCTACACTTTCCCCACATTTACTGGCTGTGACTTCCTCTGTTTCTAGCGACAGAAGCCACAGCTATGTGTGTGTTTATTCCTCGGCGTCACTCAGCAAAAACAGTTTCCTCCCAAAAGGAAAAAAAAAAAAGTGAGAGAAGCTGTGTTCGTTGGCGCTGAAAGTTCCAATTTTACCACGTGCCTGTCGACAGGAGTGCCCCACGCTGTCGTAAAGGCGATAGGGAGCGTATTGCACAGCGAGTGTGTGAGTGTGTGCGTGCGTGTCAACGTGTTGAGAGGCTCCAGGTTCTTGCCGGGTGTGTGTTCATGCCTTATCAGAGCCATTTCTGCCGTGGACAGGAAATCAGATAGTTGCCTTCGGCCAGAAAGGTTTGCTTGAGTATTCCAGGCATCACCACAGCACTCGTGTGAAAACAACAACAGTCGACAGCTCCAGTCTGCCGGGCTTCGCTCTCACCGCGGGCTTCCCTGCCCACACACACACACACGCTCACACACACACACACGCTCACAGCAGAGTTGAATTTAATTAGGTTCATTCCTCTGTTTTCCGAGGGTGCTGAACCGCGTCACCTCCAGCTGTCTTGCTGACGACTCGGCCGTCAGGGATTTACCTCTCGATTTGTTCCTCTTATGCTGCAACATGCAGGCACACACACACACACACACACACACACACACACACACACACACACACACACACACACACACACACACACACTTTGCCCCTTAATTTAGAAGGGACACTTGTTGCAGTTACAAATAAGAGCAGAGCATACAGGGTAATAAAATACAGGATTGTTTTTTCCTTGTTTCTGTCACTTTGGATCTAATCCAATGAACAAACCTCCATGACCCCTGTACCTTCATCCTGACTGACAACAAGTCCCCGGTGCTTGGTCCTCTCACGTTGGACGGAGGACAGACTGTGACTCACTATCCCCTCGAGAGGTACAGGTTAGTATTACAAGACAGGTCGGGCCGGAGCTAGCTGCTTAGCATGCTCCTTTAAAGTAGATATCTGCCACACAATAGAGTGTCTTGGTTTCATGTAGATTATATCTAATAGATTAGAGCAGGGGTCCCCCAACAGGCTCCAGACGCCGGTGAAAACTTTGTTGATATTATGTTGAACGGGCAATCTTTAACATTTGTGTAACTTGGAACTGATTTAAACATAATAACAGTATACAATATAAATTTATTCTGCAGCACTTACTAAGCTATAAATATAGTGCTTTCCTCCTTTATGCAATTATCAACTACTTGTATTTTCTTTTCTTTTGATGTCTTATTTAAATACACCAAAAAGATACCTCCGTCTATCATTCACAGAGATGAACTGTTGGCCTACATCTTTAAGATCAATCTTGTCCAGAGCAACCGTAGCTTCTTGTGCTGAAGTTGCTGTACTTGGATGATTTTGGGATGTCTCTTTAAGAGAGGAGCTAGGAAGACGTGCAGTATGCAGGCTGGAGACCAAAACATGTGCTTGTGTTTAACCTGGGACTTGTTTTAATAAAAGTTGCAAACCGAAGAAGGACGTGTTTGTGGACAATTTGTTTTAAGGGTGCAACACTGACATAAGGTCAGATTGCTAATGCATGGTAATTATTGCAAACCTACGCCCTTGGCTTAACCAGAGCCTTTAACCAAGAATGGACAGACTCATATATGTTTATTATTCCCACAACCAGTTCAAAAGCAGTATGTCTCATGGTCAGCGATATTAATAAAAGCAGCGATGTGAAGCGCCACTATGAGACAAAGCACAAATCTTTAGACCAAACATACCGACATACCGACTTACCGACACAGAAAAATAAACCTAGGAGCCCAATATGATCAGAACCCTAAAAACATGAATTAACTGACCAACAATGATGTCAACAGAGAGGAGGAAATGAGCTGAAACAAGTGGTTTAATAACCACAGATAAAGTTGTGTAAATAATGTATTATTTATAATTACTCTAGTTCATTTGGAAATCTGTAATAATAAATATTGTTTAGATGTTATTCAATTGAATTTTATTTATTTAATTTGACAGTCAGTTGTTGATTACATACAGATGTTTACAACTGTTGGCTACTTCAATACACATATTCAAAATCATATTGCACAAATTGGACATTAATGTGATGTTCCGGACCTTTGCATGAGTAAATTCTCTCTGACTGGACCTCGCTGAATTTGAGTTAAATACCTCTGGATTAGAGGATACACTCTCAGACATCACTGGTCTCATTGCTCTGAAACAGCTGAGTCCATAACACTATTTTCTGAAAAGTACACAAGACTGGTATTACATTTTATTCAGCAAGAATCAATTATTCTTCCTTTAATTTTAGTCATTTTATTGGAGAAATAAATACAAAAGTATGAGTAAATCAAAACATCAAATATATTTTTCAAAACCATGCAGCGATGTTTTCAGCCCTCAGTATCGTCTGCAAAGCGTACTCTTTCACTGAGCAACAAGATCATTTAAATGTCAGATGCTAGTTGTTCCAATGTTGTAGTAACAGAGCCTTTTTGTTGTTGTAATTTTAGTTTGTTTAACAATATATTGTGAATATTTATTCAATTCTGGCACTAATCACCAGCTGTGCCCCTACATTACCGCGCTGGTCTTTGTGGTTTTCCTCAGTACACCTCTGTGTGTGGGTGTCTGTGCTGGACTATCAGATGGCAGACAGGGATTTAGGGTTGGGGCTCTTTGCTGCGTGAGGTCAGAGCTCTGGTATTTGTAGTCGGAATCACAATTCCACGGAAAAACCACGGCGTCAACCCCACGATCCCCAATTACCGGCACACATGGACACATGGACACGCAAACACAATGCACTGCCGCTAAGGGACAGCAGGGTTAAAGGAACAAGGTGTAACTTTTAGGGGGTTTATTGGCAGCAATCAAATATAATATTCACAACTATGTTTGAACCAGAGTATAGTCTCCTGAAACTAAGAATCTTGATCTTTTCATTACCTTAAAATATACATTTTTATCTTCCAAGAGGTCGTCCTCCACGAAGTCCGCCATCTTGTCCAGAGACATTCATGTTTTTACGTTATCTGAAGGTGGGGATGCGTTCCGAAACCTGGTATTAAACGTGCCCCATGCTAAATTATTAAAGATCGGAGTATTGATAAATCCCCGACATGTAATGTTTTGGTCCTTTATTCTCTTCTCTCAGTTCTATTCCCTCAGTAAAATTGTAAATATGAGTTTTTCTTCAATACAGCATGATGTTCATTTAGTCAATTGTGGTCCATTTAGAGTCAAATAGACCATAAAGCAGGGTATGTTTTAGGGCGGGCTACCTTGTGATTGATAGATCCTACCACCACGGCCTCTCTCCATCACTACACCTCAGTCCAAATATGGTCACTTCTGTTCACTGGTTACAAACAAACTGAAAATGGCGACGGACAATATGTCAACTTGAGGCTTCAAAACCACAAACCTATGGGTGACGTCACAATGACTACGTCCACTTCCACATACAGCCTATGGTCCAGCACTACCGAACCCCGGACCAAACTGTCTGCGGTCCAGTTGTATTGTGGGTAATGTGGAAGAAGAATGCAAGGACAAAACAGAAGGACTTTGGTAAACTGACGAAATTTTGACAGAAAACTGTCCTTTGTGAAACCAAAAAGGATGTGAGAGCAACGCTAAATTGCTTTTAAATTTCATGATGAACTGTAATTGATTGAATTTAGCGAGCAAAATCCATCGCTTTCATTCTGGCTTAGCTGTTGCCTGAGGTCGCCTGAGTGACAGCTGGTGACACAGCAGCTTCCTCCAGTCTGTGGAGCTACATCTCTCTGCACACGCACACACACACCCACACACACACACACGCACACACACACACACACACACACACACACCGTGACAAGCCTGACTTCAACAAAACCTTCATGCTGTGATTAAGAAATGAAGGCCGGCAAATAAAGACAACAAATAACTTTTCTGGTAACATGCCTTCAAGTACACTCACACATAACTGCACGTACACACACACACACACACACACACACACACACACACACACACACACACACACACACACACACACACACGTACGTACATGCATAACACACAAGAGCGTGCTCAGCCATAAAACCACTGGGCTCCAGAGACAAAAGCCTTGTCATGCTCTGGTGGGGTCCTGTCACTAATCCATGCAGCTTTAGAGGTTGCAGACAGCAGACACACACACGGTGTAGATCAATGTGAGAGGGAAATTTGACACACACACACACACACACACACACACACACTGCCTGGCTGTGTGGACGCATACTTACACACACTGGCTCTCACGCGCGCACACGGACACAGACGGCGGGGTGTCGCGTAGCCGGCTGGCCGGGTGTTAAGGCCAGGCAGAGCTACTGGCGACAGGTTGGAGAGAGGAGATGGCTCACTAAGCCTAATCACACAGGGGAATGCTGTCTGGGGCACCTGACCATCAGACCTCTCACTGTGTGTGTGTGTGTGTATATGTGTGCTCGCTTGCTTACATGTAGTTCTGCATGTGTGTGTGTAAACTGCGGACGAGGGCAGTCATAATTGGGGCTTATCGCCTTGAACGGGGCAGAAGGAGAGGTGCCAGAGCGGGATTGGGGGGGGGGGGGGGGGGGTGTCTGACCGGAGCTGGAGTTTAATGGGGGTGGGGGGTTGGATGTAATGAGTCATCCAGATTCTTACGGGCAAAGCCTTCGCACAGCCGGAGAACATATTCCATACACTGAGAGCACAGTCCATCCCATAAAACTCAGCATCAATTACTTTAATCCGAAGATCAAAGATAGCCCAAAATGTTTGAAGTTCATCTGTTCTGTTCATCTGCTGATACTCTCTGGAAAAGAGGCTCCCGCTGGCACCTCCGCTTTGCTCTCAGGTATGTCAAATCAGAGCAGACGGTGGATTTTAATCAACCAACGAGACAATGATCGACCCCTGAAAAGTCTCCTCTGACCTCTGAAAGTCCCAAAACAGTTTTTGGAGCTCCCCCCGACATCTGACAGATCTGAGGCTGATCGCTGTTGGATCGCCGTTCGCAAAATTGGGGGAGCCTCTCAATAGGAACTTAACTGAATGTGACTTGTGGAAACAGGCTATTTTGTGAACATGTATGCTGACGACAACGTCAACGAGCACAGCCACTACAAAGAAATGTCTTGCAAATGGTATTACGTAATTTCCTGTGTCACTTCTTTTTTGAAAAGAGCAGTTTGGAAGAGAAAATACTGTGAACATCTTAACCAAAGCATTTATTTCACTATTGAGTCATTCACAATTTTCACAAGGAAACAGTTGATCATAAATCATATGATCAGTTAAAAAAAGAAAGAAATACACCTCTGTTAATTATGCAGTTAAAAATAGCTCCTCCTTGGATATTAAACACTTTAAACAGGGTTATTTTGTATTTTATACTCAACGCAATGATTTGATGTTAATACTACTGTATTTTTACTTAACTAAGCTTTTTGTGTCCACATAAAGTTAGTTTTCTTTGATTTGAAATAAAGTAAAACAGAATATCTGCAATGGTTTATTACTGAAGGTCCCACGGGGGATAGAGGGTGAGAGGTGTTGGACGCACAGTTTCAACTCACACTCCGTCCGTTGAGTGAATTCCTTTGAACGTGGGATGGTGTTGTGAGCAGAGGTGAATAAGAAGTAGATGGATATTTGTCCAGTGTCCAGCATCTGGAGAGCCTCACTCAAATCACAAGAGACTTTTATTGATTTTCTACTTTAAACATTTTGCCTTTCAACAGCTCATCTCCTTCTCTGCCACGTTACGAGAGGATTGTCACGGAGTGAACTTGAGAGGAATTCAGAGATTGGAGCCCAGAGGACATTTTGGTGAGGGCAAGAGGAGTTGTTTTGGTCGGAGTTGTCTCGAGTTAAGAGAGGTGAACCGGATGAAACTGCACTTTTAGCTCATTGTGAAGGAATCACTGAGGGAATAGAGAGCGTGCTGCAGGTACAGGTGTTTCCTGATGCGGCCTTGGGTAAAAAACAAATTCTCATTCTTGTGTCTCCATCTTGCATCAGAATATGAAGGATTTTGAAGTACTCAATGCTGTCTTTGGCTTGTGGACAACATAATGTAGCTCCACAATAGAGTGTCCAGGGAATCCTTGGCTATAACTTCATTTCCCCACAGCAGGCCAGTCAACGATCCATATGGTCTCACCTCCCTTCACATCTTCTGTCACATACACCAAACGTATCCCATTAAGAAATACTTAACGCAACGTTCTGTCACACCAACATTAGACCAACACATGAATACCTGACAGTAGCAATTATTTTAACTGTCTTATCAGCTTCTTTTAACTCCCAAGTCCTCAAATGCGCCATCTTGATCAGTTTCCAGCTTTGATGAGAAAGTAAGGGTGGGTGGCCAAAACCTAAAGGACTTTCCCAAAGAAGACGGGTGTGAAATCCGATGTGAAAGTTTACATTGACTTATTTTAAGTTTTGTACGTATGTACTGTGCTACGTTAGCTAACGGGGAACTGCCCATTGTTCCGACGGCCCATAAGCAAAGGAACCCCCAAAGTCCATAAAATGTCATTTTCTACTAAACTCATCATTCAATTAGCCTCATAAGCATCACCACCACCAGGTCTGGACTCCACGGGGGGATTTATCTTGTTGCTGATTGAGGCAGACGGCCTTCAATTACAAATCTCCCTGTAGAGTCCAAGCGCCAAAGATTCTGAGACTTTATCATCACATATTCACAATATTCAACACTTATCCTTTCTTTATTTGACTGGTATCTCCTTATTGAAATAAAATAAATGATCCAAATCAAAAAATCTAAAATGTTTTGATTATGTCAGTGTGGTTTGGCAATGTCTTGCTTACCTCTTGTTCCCAATGGGGCTTCCAGTAGGATCTAGGTTGCAGCACATAAGAAAATAACTTGTTTGACATAATTATGTTTGAAACTGTCAATTGATTGATTAACTTATTGATAATAGGGCCCTGAATAATGTTTGAAACTTTCCCCACAGAATATGTCATCCGAAAAATGGCATTAATGGTATAAGTTGGTGCTTAAAACCTTTTGCACCCCAAGTCCCCGGGGGAGAAGCCCTTCTAGCTTTCTTGGGAATAAAAAGTATATTATAAAAAATAACGCGTTTATACCATATTTTGATCATAACTAGCATGATCTGAGAGTTTTTCCAGATGCATGCTTCAAGGCCTAAACAACAATCTACAGAGTTGTAAGACCCCTCTTTGTAAAGATAATGACCTAAAGAATCGGAATCTCCAAGAAATAACAATAAAACAAAGCATTGGTATGTTAGGAAGGAGTTTCAATCAAAAAACTGTGTCATTCGGTTCCAAAATGGAAAAGTTATAACCTTTATGCCAAAACATGGTCGGATTGGGGCATGCTGGATACCCAGCTGTTCAGAAGCTTCCGCTTAAGACGTGTGACGCGTTCTAAGAAACCTCACCCGACCACGGAAGCCGGCACAGTCGAAAACGTCGAAGCGAGTAGGGAACAAAAACAGTCCGGCCGCATTGGGACTTTTCAGGTACTAATATACTACACACAAGGATGCTTAATGTTTTTATGGTGTCTTTTATTGAAATCCGACTTTGTAAAGTGTACTTATTAACGATCTAGTGAAACGTTACGGCCGCCGTGCGGAAGTAACGGCAAGGTTACAGGGTTTATGTAATTACATAAACTTAATGGCAAGTTACATTTTTTCTGAGCCGCTAGAACTCTTCCCACAAGGCTTTACTGTATTTCAGCAATTTAAATTAAGTTAATCAACGTTGTGGTTCCGAAGATCCTTTAGGTAACGTCACTTGATTTATTCTTCTCTTTTCTTGTCCGATAATGGCTTGGGGTGCAAAAGGTTAAGTACAATAATAGCAGGGTGACAGTTCCATATTTTTGGGAAAATAATTCTATTCTATAAGTCTATTTAAATCCTATAATGTATGACTGCTTGGCATAGAAACATCCGGCGTATAGGTGGCTGTGGAGAAGTCGTCTTCACTGGCCCCTCCCTTGGAACATTGTTACCCCACATAGCTCTTGCTAGCTTGGTACTAGGTTTCTTGGTCAAACTCCCACTTCACAGTATTGTTTATTGTATTGGATCTGAATGCAAGAAATCATTGTGTCACTGAAATGATTAATGAAATGATAAAGCATCATCAGTTCGCATTCACATGGTCATCTGTCGGAGAAGGTCTACTGTGGTTAACTTAATCAACATTTTGTTAACTTAATTTGATGGGATCACTAGTTCTTTAAAAAGATCAGACATACAAAATATCAAAATGACCTCAAAACATATCAGTAAACCAAATCATATGCTCCGAGTGATCATTTTAAGATGAATGAACTCTGTCAACGAGAAGATGTGAGAGCTTCAAATTACCGTCGGCCTAGTCAGTTTCCATCTGCACTAACTAATGACATTGTTTGAGCAATGTTAAGTCATACTTTCCTCGGCTTCATACCGGAGCTTCATACAGTACCCTTCAAAACAGAGAACGTTTCTGCATGTTGAAAGCAAGAATGTTCTAGAAAGAAAAGAAAAAAAACTGTTTGCCCCGCAGCTCCATCATGACCAAATTATGTAAATATTGCAATTAATGCAACGCAATTCGTCCACTGTTTTTTTCAACATCAAAATAGCATTGATATCTGTTTGTCTGTGCACTTTATTTTAATGTAATATTCTATTGTAGATTTAATTGTAAATTTAAACATGCTTCCATTTCTTTCACTCTGTTTATTGTTTAATGTTGTTTAATGTTATGTTATGCACCACCCGCCATGAAAAATCCCTTGTATGTGAAAACATGCATGGCAATAAATGGTTCTGATTCTGATAAAGATTTTTTTGGGATATCCTCACATCATCCAGAAACAGATTCCCAATCAGGAATGGGACCTTCAGGACTAAGGTGATCTGCATCACTCTAACACAGCAGCAACGTTCTAATGCTAATGTGAAACAGAGCTGTGACTGCTAACGCAAAGCGCTAATTCACCTTAACTTCTCGGATTACCGTCCAGGTCCAACCCTTTAACCTCCTATCCAGGCATCGCGTTCGCCTCTTGGCTTCGGCCCCCGCGATCCTACAGTATCATCGACACCTCGACCCCAGAGGGACGGCCATTACCATACTGCCCTGTGGTCCAACTCTGTCGTTGCTTCATCCTGCTTCCAGTATGGTTATGATTAATCACTCTACCAGTAATCGGAGTGCCCTTCTTCCCCCCTCCGTTCCCTTCCTCGTCTTCCATGCGCTCCAGATGACTGTCTGATGTCGGGGCATAAGACAATGTGATCCAGATGCGTGATCGATGGGAGGACGGACGATGTTCATAAGCGGCAAGGCAATGTGGTGTGTAGTTACAGACATACGGTCCCATCCGCCGGCCTGGCGTGCCTTGTGGCTGCAGGGGTGATTAATGGGACTTTACTGGCAGTGAGGGGGACCTGTTTCCGCTCTGACACAGATACAGAAAAATACGTACGAGCACATGCACACACTGACTTGTAAATGCATGAATTCATTAGTGCACATGTGCGGGCGAACCCACACATGTGCTCCGCCGACAGAATGATGGGTTCCCAGAGGTTGTGGCAGAGATCGGACGTCAGGACATAAGAACGATTGGCACGGAGGATGCAGGCGGGGTATGCAGCGTAGTTCTGGTTGTCACATGATCGCCGGGCAGTCATGTAAAAGCATCATCTGGAATAGATCGCCGAAGTACACGCTCAAGCAAGAAGAAGACAAATTCACCAGAAATCAATAACCGATAGCCGCGTCAGTACCGTCGGTTCTCGTCTACTTCTCGGCGCGGCCAACGCTTCGGTCTCATCCCTCATGTCTTGCGCATCGTCTTTTCTTCGGAAACGGCTGCAGCGTCATGTGCTGAGCAGATGTGGCTTGTGTGGAATCTCTGGGTGGCTCCGCGTGCTATCTGATGATACGCCGCGGAATCGGATCAGATTTGATCGCAGCTGACTCCGAGCCTTTGTTTCCATTTGCAATTAATCTGTCCGATTCGTTTCGCAACTGCTGTTTTTCATACATTCTGTGAACAAACACATGTGGAAAACATGTGCCGTAATGAGCAGCATGTTGTGGATCAGGCATCAGAGGGATTGGAGATATACATCTTGTCTGACAGCTGCTCCGAAATGTGAAACGTTTATTTCTGCAGCTTGGAACAATGGTGCGACCCATTTCAAAGGATATTTTTCTCATTGCTTGATTTACAAAAACATTTTTGGCACATTTTCATATAGTGTTCAATTTCTTGTTAGTATTCCCACCATAAAAGTGCTGTAACTGACTTTATTACATTTTAAAACATGTTCATAATAAAACTTGCTCAATTAGAAGTTGAGTTAGAATCCCACCAACTTTTTGTCTTATTGATTACTTAATCATCCGCATGTGTGTCGTTTTCTTTGTCATTACAGGACGTAGGAGTCCAGATGGTGTAAACATTACGACTTATTTTGCTCCGTCCCTCCTTCACTAAGTCGGCCACGTTGCCAAGAACAACAGTTCACACACGCGGGCGCTCGTACCCACAGTGTACCGAAGGTATCATCCTAAGTGTCGGGGATTAAAAATACAATAGCTTGAATCAACAAGGAGCGATAAATATCTGGCTGTGAGAGCAGCAGCCCTGTGTGGAGGTTTAACACTGTAACCACAAACACTCCCCGAGGTGAGCTCACCCACACGGTCTGTCTTTATCCAATAAGAGGCTACCGACCGTCTTTATTATCAAGCTGCCTTTTCAGAAAGGTAGAGCGACAGCAGACTATTATGACTTTTGCAAAAAAATGTATCTTGATGTTTGAAGATGTATGCTTGCCAGTGGCCTGTTCCAGAAAGCAGGTTCAACAAATTCTTATGCAGCGAGAGCACCAACAATGCTTCATCAACCACGGCCGACATAACCCATGCTGCTGCTTTGTGCATGTTGTGGATTCGCCGGGGAAAACAAATGCCATCGCGTCTGGGTTCATTGCATTGAGGCGCTGTGTGCATTTAAAAATAAAAGCGATTTTGAATAACTGCATAATGACAGGCAACTCGTGAAAATCAGAATTCATGCTTTGTCACGCCTGTCCGAGAGACAACAAACCAACAACTTTTAGAATGCTTGTTTCCTAAAGAAGAGCTTGGATCAAGCGGTGCTGTGCTAACATTGTGGCGGCTCCACTGATAATCAAAATAACTTCATTTAGTTACTGTTTGTACCATGGACACACTTTGGTTTATGCACATACAATAAGATGAGATCAACTTTATTGTCCCGCAGGGAAATTTGTCTTGGGGCATCAGTCGCTGCATCACACAATACACTTGCCAGCATCACAATCCACCTGCATGCATAGAACATAGATCATACATACACTCATAAATGTGCTTAAATACACATGTCGACAATAGTTCAGAATGATGAAAACAGGTTTGATCAACACCGATAATAAATAATCAAGTCAGAATATATTAGTCCCAAATAAAATCATAATACTACTTGCTGCCATTCAATATTTTGATGGAGGATGGAATTAATACATTTTTGTAGGCAGAAGACCTGAAGGCAGACGGCCTAGAAAAGGCCTTACTTTCTTTATATATATATATATATATATATATATATATATATATATATATATATATATATATATATATATATATATATATATATATATATAAATATAAAGCAACAGGTAAAAACATGATTGGACTGAATGCTTGGGTTCACATTATTGCACATATGTAATATGAAATGAGTGTTGATATGTGGTAGGGCTCGCCTGCCAGTCAGCTGTTGGACTGAGGAATAGCTACAGGCTAGGTCACATTTTCCGGGTAATCACATGTGATTGCCCGGTTACGTACGCAGTCTCGGTCCATGGGCGCAGCGCACGGTTTTGTCCGACGTGCCTTGCCAAGGCCTTTTTGAAGCAGCGTCTCGTCTTGATGAGATCAGACCCTGACCCCTACCTGAGGCTTGTGCCAGACTTATGCTCTCAGGCATACTGGGCAGTGCAGTGGATTGATGCAAGTTCTTTTTGATTTTCAAATCCTTAGTGAGGCAGTATTTGATTTATTTGATGGGCCTGATTCATTAGTTCCATATACAATTGGCCCAACACAACTCAATGGCAGGTTGGATGATGAGGAGCTCCTGTGCCAAAAAAATGAATACGGTTCTTGTCGTAACAGATGTAAGGTACTTGGTCCGGAAGACCCGCCTTCCTGACGAGCTCTGCAAATCATCTGTGTGGCTCTGCTGCAGTATAAATTAAACGTGAGTCAATGCTGGTCTTTCAAATGAACACCACAGCCGCAGCAGCAGCATTGAAAGAGCCTGAGTTGGCGGTCTTGGAGTAATGAGTTGAAAAGTTAACACCATTAAGTCTTCATTGAGCATAATCCACTCACGACGGTGGTGGAATCTTACTGTATATTGTGCGATACATTTTTTAAATACATTTGTTCAGCTGTAACCTGTAACTAAATCCAGGCGGCAATCCAAAAATATCAATCAAGCAGCAACCTATGATCTCATAGTACCACCCAGTGATAATGAGTTTGATGATGTGCAGTTAATAAGGTGTTTAGGTTAAAACTGGGTGTATATTTGAAATATAAATCTTGACAAAATCCAATGACTACATTTTAAAAATGTTTTAACTTGAAGCCTGTCCACTGAAAAGCTGTTTTCAGACTGTGTTTTCAGCTGCACCACAATCATCCTCACTCATGAATATTTACATAACCTGCAATATAATATGATAACTGTAATAGGAATGTTTCTTGAGTGCGGCAAAAACCACATCAAGCTATGATTCATGAATTATTCATTGACAAGTGTATTGTGTATCTTAGCTATAGTTTTTATTGAGTCCCGGTGGATTAAACGTTTCGAGAGCAGGGGGAACAATGTGACCAAGTTGACTAATTCATCTGTATTTATTAAACCTAATTTTGAAAGCAAAGAAGTAATATAACCATAATCATTTAAATTTCATGAGCAACTAAATATCCCAGTGTTAAAACTAAATCACTCTTAATATGTGGAAAGTTTGAATACCGCTGAATTGACTGGAAAACTGGAAACCTCTGAGCTTTTAATTTTTGAACGATTTTAAGGTGCAAGAAAACTTTATGAAACCAGAGAGATGTTTTTTTTACTGGAATGTTAAGATAAGAAGTTAACCAATTGTGTTCGAGCAAATTTTTTTTCAATCCACATGAATCTGTGATTTCTGAAAAGAAACTACTCAGAAAACTAGGTTTTTAAATAAAAAATGTCAAAGATGGGAATTCAAACAACATGAAAGATTAGTTAAATATCTTAATGCTATATGCTAAATTCATGAATAAATAAATACTATGATTAAATTGAGGTCTAAATCAATCAATCAAAAGGTTGCCATTTATCAGGAGTTTGCCCTTGTGCTTTCCTTCCAGGAAAAGTCATCTATTTATCCTTTCCTCAATTTTTTTAAATGGGTTTATTTCAATTATTTGCACCCCTACATTTACAGAAACAAGCACACACTTACACAGACACACTCTAGGATCAAACCTCTGCTTTTCCTTTTAAAATGTACCCAATACATGTTTTGCACTGTTGTCTTAATCCTGTCACCTATTGTGCTAGATTTTGTCTTGTCTTCTTGTTTTGTCTTTTTTTACTGAACAATGCTAAATAAAAAAAATAGGGAAGTAGACACAATCCCCTGCACAGTTTAATTGTTATGCACAACTAAAAAATAATATGAGACACATCGACAGGTGTGTCTGAGTACTTGACAATAAATACAACTGCAGGAAAATATAAACGATAAGTCTTCAGTTCTTTCCTGGGTTTTTAAACGCTGGGTTAATTAGCTTTGGATGCTTCTGCTAACGGGTTGTTCTCTCCAATCAGCGACTACCACCATGAAGTGCACCTTCTTTGAATTTGTGTCGGTTTGTGTGTGTGTGTGTGTGTGTGTGTGTGTGTGTGTGTGTGTGTGTGTG